>NC_133160.1:113436650-113739680 GCF_040802235.1 Manis javanica
AGGGCTTATCAAGAACTCACATTCATTCAAGAACAGTTAGACACATGTACCTGCATATAAACCCATGGATACAGACACACACCCACACTCACGCCATTTTTTACTTAAAGGACAGGAGGGAAAAATAACATTCTTAATATTTTATATAAAGTGAAACATTTAAAAATTTATATTTCGGTATTTAACTTATTTGACATTTACTTTTTCTGGTACATCAACCACAATCTGTTCTTGGTAAGCTGATTCAAATCCAGTAATAACTCACCCCCATTTTCTCAAGTGAACCAAAAGAAGAAAGAATTCTCAATTTTGTGTTCCCTGACTCAAAATATTTAAGAACAAAAGTGGGCAGGCTTGTTTTTTCTTCCATGGTTTTTACACTGAAATATATATAAATATTTGATATATGTGTATATCATATAAATTATATACACACACATATACGTATATATATATGCATACACATATGTGTGTGTGTGTGTGTGTGTGTGTGTATCAGAGCTAGTGTGAATTATATTTCCATTTGAAAGAAATGTCTGACCAAGAATCCTGGGTTTTATTTTAATTTTGTATGTAGAATAAAGAAAACAGGGAAGTGAAAGGTGGTATCTGTGGAATTCTGCTTTAGTTGACCAGTGCCTTACAGGAAGAGGTGATTTTCCATTCTCCTCAGATCATTAATATTATTAACATTTTTGCTAATGGTCAGGATACCAATGCTGATCCCAAAATTAAGGATTCTAAAGTATTTTAAATAAAAAGGTCAAAAATTGATGGAAAAAAAGTTGAAAAAGTCAGTGGAGCTTCAAATGCCAGCTGCCTCCATGACAATGGGATGAGCCATATCAAAACAGTGCCTTCAACAAGCCTCAGAGACTGCAGCAACGGCAGTATGGATCACACAAAGAATCCAGGAATGGCAATTCCCCCACTTATGCACAGCGTTGCTAGAGGGGCTCCCAGTGTTAATTCTGGAATGAGTACTCTCTCAGGAGTTCAGAGTAACAGGTACGAATCAGTAAAACAAGAACAAAGTGTTGCATAGGGATATATTTGCAAAGTTTAAGTGCTTGTCGATGCAGTCACGTTGTATTACTCTCAGGCTTCTGGATGCTATTCACTCTTGCCAGGTTGCTGTTTCAAAAGATTTTTTTGGCTTATGTGATGAAAATTACTAATACTTAATAAAAAAAACTCACCTGAGTCCTAAGAAAGTAGGATTTGTATTGTTTAAGGTGAAGAGAATCTACAGCTACTTCAGTCTAATAATGGGAAAGGAGATTGTCATAATAAAATAAATAATTGGTTTTGAGGGTCTACTGCTGCATGGTATAGCTGTGGACATTTTACTTTACAAAGAAGCTGCTGTGGGGAATTTTGTTGAAAAGAAGGTAATTTATTTGGTTGGAGTCAGGGGCTGGATGGGTAATTGTGGGTAACAGTAAAGGACAGAATGTTTTGTCACAGCTCTGTGCATTGTATATCAATTAAGCATTAAATTCCAATTAAGCTGCATGTCACTTGGTGCTGTGTTGTTTGGCTTTGTGCTTGAAAAGATTATTGCTGGTTCTAACTTAGATTTTGTTGTTGTTACAGAGTGGATGAGAAGACCAAGAAGTATTGTATTCCATTTGTTAAACCAAACAAACATTCTCCATCAGGGATTTATAATATTAATGTGACCACATCAGTAAGTGAACTGTTTTAGGTGGTAGTAGAGTGTCAGACTTCTATTAATATTGAATATTATAGTGATAAACTGAGAATTTTATTTGAAGACATATCACAAGTGAAATCAAATTATGCATATATCATTTCAGCCTGTTATAATAATAAATGTGAAAGTCTTAAAGTATAAGCTTTATAAAGTTTTACAAGTCTGGAAGTTTAAATGTAAGATGTTATTATTAAATTGACATCTGTTTTAAATTTTTTGATAACAGTAAATTTTCTTATTGGTTATCAGTTCAATTCATTTAACAAATACTTATGATTATCTATTATATCTAAGAAACTGGAGATGAGTAAGTGAGTCTTTCTCTTCAAGAAGCTCATGGTCTAGTAGAGGATTACCAAATTAAAACAGCGTCAGATTGTAATAGCAGAAGTATGTACAAGGTTCTTTAAGCCTTTTACTGCTTGCCAGGGCTTACACTGAGGGTTGGTAGAGGAGGATGAAGAAGTTCATAGCAACCAAGTAATCCATTTGATAGTCATTTTAATAAATTTCATCAGGAAGAAGTTTGAAATAGTTGTATGAAATTGTTTTGTATGTTATTAATGTTCCTCAAAATTTTCATCATTCTAGCCCTTCAATTCCATGAATTTTACGGCATTTAGATAGTAGTTACAAAACAGGGCAAGTCTAGTTTACCTGGAAGCTAATTCATTTTGTTAACCTTTCTGATGATTATTAGGTCACTAGTGAAAAGAACCTTCTTCAGGCACATAAGAAAAGAAGGGAATACTCAAAGACAGACGTCCATTTGTCTGAACTAAACTATAATCATCTACCCAAACTAAGAGCCTTGGAAGGTGTAGGTATGTTTATAAGCTTTTACTTTTTCTTTTGCTTACATTACTTAAAATCTATGTTAAATAAACTACAAGTATTAAAAATGAAAATTCATAGTTACTTGTATATATTGAAGGACAGATAAAAAAAGTGAAAAAGTAACAAAAATGTCTAAGTTTTTCAATGTGTTTATGGCTATTTTTATCTAGCTCAAAATTCCAGGCTAATAAGGAAAGAGAACAAAAATCATTCAGAATCTCAAATTCCTTCTCTAGCTGCTATTGACTTGCACACTCCCAGTATTGCATTACATCAGGTACAGAAATACTCTTTAGGTAGGATGGAACTTGGGTCTCTCATACTTCATATTTATTAAAGTACCTTAGGGAGAGTTTGCTCTTAAGGATTGGTGGGATCTATCAAATTTTGCTTGTTAAATTTTGTTTTGTGGTTCATTGCACTTAGAGTCATCAATTTTTATATAGATTAAAAATTGTGTGTGTTTGTGTGTGTGTGTGTGTAGCCTAGCTTTGGCTTTTAAATAAATATAGGTTTTGTGGTAGTTTATAGTATTTCATTGCATTAATCCCAAAGTTAAAACCTATCTTTCTTTTCTTTCTATTATAGTGTCATTACTATACAATCTTATGTTTTGTTTCAAATGTACATCACAGTGGTGCAACAGTCTCCGTGATCAAGTTGTATTTTGATTGTGAATTATTGTGCCCTTTTATCCCCCTCCCCTCCCACCCTGTGCCCGTCCCAACCCTTCCCCCTTGGTAACCACTAGTAACTTCTCAGTGTTTATGAGTCTACTGCTAAAACCTATCTTTCAAGCAGTGGAACTCTGGGATTGATTTTATTCTTTTAAAATGTATTTTCTATTTGACACTTTTCTCTAAGACAGTCTACTCTATCCATATTAAAGACTTGCTATTTCATGTAGTGATCTTTTTCTGTATTTTCTTTTAACTCTTCATTATAATTATGTTTCTGCTACTTCTATATCAACAGCAGTCATATCATTCATTTTCACATTAAGAAAACTGGCAAAACTTTTAATCTCCTGAGCTAGTCATAACTAGTTACAAACTTTGAATATGTATAATTATACTTTACCTTTACTTCTTCAAACAGACTTCTCACCTATGCTTGATGCTAGGCAACTGTTCTGTAATTTAATTCTTTATCCTCATTATTTAATAGCATTGCATTTCATAGAAAGCATCCTGTATGTTGCCTTCTTATCTAGATGTATGCTTTTTCCTACTGTTACTCCTTAAATAATATTGCAGAGCTCTAGAAACAAGGGAACTAATACATTTAAGATAACAAATTACAGAGGTGATTACCTAATGATACTGAGAAAAAGCAATGTCTGTAGCAACATAATCAAAACAAACACAAATTCCTGTTGTGTGAAGATTAATCAGTCACAAATTGTACATTTAGGAACTACAGAGCCTTAGTAAATTCCTAAACTTAAATTTAATATGAATTTTTAAAGGGTGCAGAATTTTTCTCCTGTTCTTTTTTGTTGTTGTTATCATTAATCTACAATTACATGAAGAACGTTATATTTACTAGGGTCCTCCCTTCACCAAGTCTCCCCCACAAACCCCATTACAGTCACTGTCCATCAGCTTTGTAAGATGTTGTAGAATCGCTACTAGTCTTCTCTGTGTTGCACAGCCCTCCCCATGCCCATGCCCCCCCCCACATTATACATGCTTATCTTAATACCCCCTTTCTTTTTTCCTACCCTTATTCCTCCCTTCCCACCCATTCTCCCCAGTCCCTTTCCCTTTGGTAACTGTTAGTCCATTCTTGGGTTCTGTGATTCTGCTGCTGTTTTGTTTCTTCAGTTTTTCTTTGTTCTTATACTCCACAGATGAGTGAAATCATTTGGTATTTGTCTTTCTCTGCCTGGCTTATTTCACTGAGCATAATACCCTCTAGCTCCATTCATGTTGTTACAAATGGTGGGATTTGTTTTCTTGTTATGGCTGAATAATATTCCATTGTGTATATGTACCACATCTTTATCCATTCATCTACTGATGGACACTTAGGTTGCTTCCATTTCTTAGCTATTGTAAATAGTGCTGCGATAAACATAGGGGTGCATCTGTCTTTTTCAAACTGGGCTGCTGCATCCTTAGGCTAAATTCCTATAAGTGGAATTCCTGGGTCAAATGGTATTTCTATTTTGAGCTTTTTGAGGAACTTCCATACTGCTTTCCATAGTGGTTGAACTAATTTACATTCCCACCAGCAGTGTAGGAGGGTTCCCCTTTCTCCACAACCTCACCAACATTTGTTGTTGTTTGTCTTTTGGATGGTAGCTATCCTTACTGGTGTGAGGTGATATCTGATTGTGGTTTTAATTTGCATTTCTCTGATAACTAGCAATGTTTTCACCTGTTCTTTGTTCAAAACCACAGGGTTGACATGACCAAATTCAGTTTCATGCAACAGAAGAAAGGCTTCGGCTGCCTTTGTACTTGTTCAACATTTTTATTTGTTTTTCTGAACTAATCTTTTTATATTTGTACTGGTTTTGCATTTTTTCTTTCAATTTACTTGTTCAATTTCCAGTTTTTAAAATACAATAAAGGAGAAAATAGATATATAAAAACACACTTTAACACCAAAATAACAGAATTTATGTGTGGAAAATCTGAATGGAAAGAGAAACAACAGCAGACTGAAAGCAAGTCTTTTGGCAGAAGCTGTGATTTGCCTCTTTTTGATATTCATCAGTAGATTGAACTGCATTTTATTTCTGTACACAACTCACATATTTCACATTTGTAACAGTCTAGCATGTGTCTTTTGGAACAATCCTAAAATAGATACTGTAAGTAAGGTATTGTATAATCTGTGTCCACTCCCCCACCCCTACACAGTTATACATTATGTACTTATAGCTATACATTTTTTCCTCTAAGCACTGTTTTAGCTTCGTCCCACAAATTCTGATATATTGTATTTTTCATTATCATTCAGTCCAAACATTTTCTTATTTTCCTTGTAATTTCTTCTTTAACCTATGAATTATTTAGAGACATATTGTCTAATAGTTTTTGGGATTTCCCCTAGATAGTTTGTTAGTATTGATTTGTAATGTACATATAGTCAGAGAATATGCTTTGCATGATTTTTATTCTTTTAAATTCACTAAAATGTGTTTCTTTGGTGAATAAACCTCATTCCCTTGAAAATAATGTATATTCTTTAGCTGTTAGATATAGTATTCCATAAATATGAAGTCAGATTAAGGTGGTTCAGATCTTATTTGTCTTTAGTGATTTTTTAATTTAGTTTTGTAAGTTCCAGAAAAAGTGCTATCAAAATCTTTTACTATGATTGTGGAAGTGTCTATTTTTTTCTTATATCTGCTTATTTTTTGCTTTATGTATTTTAAATCTTTATTATTAGGTACATAAACACTTATAATTATTTTGTATTCTTGATACATTTCCCTTTTATCATTATGAAATGTCTTGTTATCTCTTGTAGTGCTCTGTGCCTTGAAGTCTATTTTATGTGAGATTAAAATAGCCACTCCAGTCTACTTATGCTAATTTGTTTCCATGGTATACCTTTTTACTTTCATTTGCTTTCAACCTACCTGGTTGTTATATTTAAAGTGTTTCTTTTGCCAATAGCACATAAATTGGGTCTTTGCTTTGTATCGATTCTGTCAACTCCAATTCTTTTAATTGGAATGTATACTAATTTTCTATTGCTGCTAACAAATTACTGCCAATTTAAGACAATATCCAGTTATTACCTCACATTTTCCATGTGTCAGAAGCCTGGGCACAGCTACTTCTCTTCATAAGTGTCTCATGCACCAAAATCAGATGTCAGCAGGGCTAAGTCTCTTTCTAAAGGCTGTAGGGAAGAATCTGTTTCATTCAGGGAAGAATCAGGTTCACTCAGGTTGCTGGCAGAATGTAGTTCCATGTGGTTGTGGGACTGAGGTCCCTCTTTCCTTGATGGCTGATACCCAGTGGTGGTTCTCAGAGGCCACCCACATTCCTTGGCTCATGGCCTAATTCCACTTTTAAAGCCAGCAACAGTGTTCTAATCCTTCTTACTCTTTCACTCTGACTGACTCCTCTTCTTCCTCATCTCTCTGACTTATTCTGTTTTGAGGGCACATGTGATTACATTGGGTCGACAGGATAATTTCTTTATCTTAGGGTCAGCTGATTAGTAGCCTTATTTTTGTGTGCAAAGTCCCTTTGCAACAGTAGCTAAATTAATTTGACTAACCAGGGATAGGAATATTAAGGAGATACCTTTAGAATTCTACTTACTACTGAATATTTAGGTCATTACCATTTAATATGATTATTAATATTTTTGGATCTGACTGTCTTTTTAGTATTATTTTTGTTTGTTCGTCTGTTTTCCCTTTCCAGTCTTCTTTTTGTATTTTGACTTTTTAATATTGTTTTTTGGGAATATCTCTTTATATTTTTTTAAATTATTGCTCTAGGGATTACAATATACATAAATAATCTTTCAGTCTATGTAAATATTGTACCACTTATAAATGTAGAAACCTTGTAAACATATTTTCCAACTTAGTGTTAGAGTTATCATATGTATTCTATTTATATGCATTGAAAACCCCACTACAATATGTCATACTTTTTGCTTTTAACAGTCATAAATATTTTAAATAATCTGTGAGAAAAAATGTGTCTTCTGTATTTACCTAGTCACTTATAGTTTCTGTTGCTCTTTCTTAAAGATTACAGTTTTGTTTTCTGGTTATCATTTCTCTTAGCTTGAAAAACTTCCTTTAGCATTTCTTGCAGAGCAGGTCTGATGATGACAAATTCTGAGAATGACTTTGTTATTCCTTCAATCTTGAAATGTATTTTCACTGGATATAAAATTTGAGTTGGTAGTTTTCTTTAATTTTATTTCTCCCAGGACTATGAAAATATTATTCTCTGTCTTCTGATTTCTATGATTTCTGGTTCTTAGGCACTTGAATTGCTCTTCCACTCTATGTAATGCTTCATTTTCCCCTAGCTGCTTTCAAGGTTTAATTTTTATCTTTTGTATTTAGTAGTTTAAATATCATGTGTCTAGGCATAGTTTTCTTTGAGTGTATCCTGGTTGGGGTTTGCTGAGCTTCTTGAATCTGTAAACTTATTTCTTTTACCACATTTGGAAATTTTTGGTCATTATTTTTTCAAGCACTTTCCTTCCTCATATTCGCTTTCTCTTCTCCTTCCAGTGACACATATGTTAGACCTTTCAGTATTTTCTCACAGGTTCCTGAGACTCTTCACTTTCTTTAACCTTTTTTCTCTCTATTCTTCAGACTGGGTAATTTCTATTGATCTATGTTCAAGTTATTTGACTCTTTATTTTGTCATTTCCGTTCTGCTCTTAAGCCCATTTAGTGAAGTTTTTATATTTCAGATACTGTTATTATTTCTTAGACCTAAAATGTCCACACAGTTCTTTTTTAGAGCTTCTAGTTCTCTACTAAGAATTTATGTCCCTTCATGCACTTTAAGAATGTTATCTGTTACCTCATGTAACCTATTCATAATGGCTGCTTTAAAGTGTGTGTATGTATATAAATAACTAGTATAAGAAGTTCCAACATCTTGGCTAACTCGGGATTAATATCTTTTGGTTACCTTTTCTCTTAAAAAAAAGATATCACATTCTTAGATCTTTCTGTGTCCAGTACATTTAGATTGTATCTTGGACATTTCGAATGTTATGTTGTGTACCTCTGAGTCCTATTATAATCCTCTGGAGATTGTTGAAATTTTTGTTTTAGCAGGTAGTCACCCAAAGTTTTGTTCACACTGTAAATTCTGCTTTACTTTCTGTGAGAGTTTGAATTTCAGCTCTCTAATACCCTAGTTTGCACCCTGTCATGTGCCTGTAGTTTGGGGGTTAACTGGAGACTTGGGCATGTGATTCAAACCTCAGCTCAGTTCTTTAAGCCTTTGCTGTGTGTGTTTGGCACTCTACTATGCATGCACACGTTGGGAATTGGACTAAGACTTCTGCAGGTTTATACACGGAATTAGAAGATACACTTCTCCAGTTCTCTTTCTGGTAGAATTTCCCCCAATACTTTTTGGCCTTCAGGGACTCCTTTTCCTGTTTTCTATGTCTTTGTAAGATGGATTTCTTTTGGAAATTTACTCTCTTGCACTTCCTCACTACTGTGAGACTAGAGCTACCCTTTAGGCAAAGCCACAGGAGTGAAAAGCAAACAAAATTGGAAACCTACCCCCATGTGAAGGGTCACATCTCCAAGTTTTGACTCCTTCTTTCATCCTCAGTTGTTTTCTGTATTTTTCCTAAAGGGTTTTGTTTCATTTGTTTTTCTGGTAATAAGTAGGAGAGATGGATTGTAGTGGGTCTACACTGCCCTAGCACATCAGATGTATCTTTTAACACGTGTCACAAAGGTGTCAAAGAATAACCTCCCTTTATTTCATCCTCTTCTGTGCAAGCAACTTGATCTGTGAATAATTAATTCTAAGCATCTGATACTTGAACAACAAGAATTGGAATTTTTGGGAAGTGGGACTTTTACAATGAATGAGAACCTATAATGCTTGATTATTAATTTACAGGTATCAAGCTCTGCCCTGTCAGATGATTTGGAGGGTGATTTGCCTCAAGTGGAACACTAGCACTGAGAGTCATTTTGGTTCTGAACTGGGTAGGTCTGATTTCTCATTGGAAACTAGTTAAAGCTGTGTAACCTTTCATGGGAAGTATTTTGTAGCTTGCTGAAGACCAAATTCTGCAGTTGCCTAGTGACTGATTACATGAGAACTCCTGATAAAGAAGTTATACTACTTAGAAAAACAAAAGTAGCATTTGTGTCTAGAATGAAATTCCTTTTCATCAAGTTCACATCTCTTTCTCTTAAGTTAATCTTGTATTTTACTGAATGCAGATATGTGAACTTAGGGTGACAGGTGCTCTGGAAGGAAATATGTTTGTCTTCCTTATCAGTCATTTGCCCTTCAGGTTTGGTAGCAAGAAAGATAAAATGATTGCTTGGTAATCTTTTTCTCAATTAAGAGGGATCAGCACTTTACCAAATGATTGCTTTCCTTTTAAATATAGCTTTTTAGTACCAAAGAAACAAAACCAAACATCAGACCTTTTTGAATGATAATTTGCTATGTGACCTCAGACAAGTCATTCAATGTTTAATACCTCATTAACTCTATAAAATGTGATGGTACTAAAATCCTACATTCTTATAACTGTGTTATTGGAATTAATATGTTAACCTCCACAAAGCATTTTGAACATCTGTGACATCAAATGTGAATTTACTGTGAAGTGAACAAATCTTACATTTTAAGCCTTCATTTGTACAGGTCCCTTCCAGGGCCCTTGGAGAAGGCTTTTCAGTGCATTCATCATACATGCTGTATAAACTGCAGGCTCTATAAAACTTGTGTCTGTTTTGTCAAAATTAGTCATTATTTACATAAAAGCAGATGTGTGCTACACGTGATAGTTTAGGTTAGTTATTATCCTAAAGATCGTCTTTAAAATCTTGCTTTCGATACATATGGGCCAAGGTTTTCTTAGACTATGTAATACCTGTACTGATATTATCAATATAAACAATGTGCAAAAGTGAGGTAGAAATCAATTTCTAGAAAGATTTTATGTAAAGTATTTGGTGGCATATGTTCCCCTTGTATTCTTAGATGCTGCTCTAACACTTGAGATGACATCCTCTTGCGAAAAAAGTGCAAATATCCTAGGAGAGATTCGTGGTTTTGATCATATACTTCTGAGCTGCCTGCATTTTCTGAGAAAGGCCTTGCAGAAGAAGGAAAGACAAACTTTTAAATGTTTCAAAGGAAGATGCAATAAGTGCCCCTCTGATGCTATTTCAAGATATAGCCAGTGAAAGAATAGTGATATGGTTCTTGTTGAATGAATGTGTATTTACTATTAGTAGATTGTATATTTAAAGTTACCCCAGATTAGAAGTGAGTAAATAAAAAAAAAGGAGGAGGAGAGAAACATTATAAAAGGTCATGTTATTTTTGTGTGTTCAACTTTGTATGTTATGTGAATAAATGTGTACAGTTATTTAAGAGTGATTTTGGTGAATATAGGTCACAAAAACTAGGATGAGTAAGAGAAAATGTTTCCTTTACTCCAATTGAATGGATAAAGAAGATGTGGTACATATACGCAATGGAATATTATTCAGCTATAAGAAGAAAACAAATCCTACCATTTGCAACAACATGGATGGAGCTAGAGGGTATTATGCTAGGTGAAATAAGCCAGGTGGAGAAAGACAAGTACCAAATGATTTCACTCATCTGTGGAGTATAAGAACAAAGAAAAACTGAAGGAACAACACAGCAACAGACTCACAGAACCCAAGAATGGACTAACAGTTACCAAAGGGAAAGGGACTGGGGAGGGTGAGTGGGAAGGGAGGGATAAGAGGACTGAGAAGCATTATGATTAGCATACATAATGTAGGGTGGAGCACAGGGAAGGCAGTATAGCACAGAGAAGACAAGTAGTGACTCTATAGCATCTTACTATGCTGATGGACAGTGACTGTAATGGGGTGTGTTGTGGGTACTTGATATTGGGGGGAATCTAATAACCACAATGTTGCTCATGTGATTGTATATTAATGATACCAAAATAAAAAATATATATATAAGAAAAAAAACACAAAGGAGTTAGCAACAGGAGGGCTATGTTTAGGTGTACCTCTGCCAGCTGAGAGCCTCAGGGGTCAGAAGAAGGAGATGACTTGAGGGTACAAAGAAAAAGAGGGTTAGAAAGGAGAATAGATCTTGGGAAAACTACACTGGGAAAGCTGTGTTAAAAGTGCCCCCAAACCAGAGAAGGACAGCCACACGCCAGGCCAGGCTGTCCCTGCTGTCCACCAGAGAACAGGACCTTGACTTTGGGGAGGATGCCACTCCTACATGAGCTTTTAAAGTATTTAAGTTTGAGGTTTTGACGTGTACTTGAGATTAGACGAACTGTTCTAGGTTTGAAATTCTTACTTTTGTTTACTGGGGTATTTTGTGATTGAAAATTCTGAGCAAAAAAAAAAAACAATGGAATGATTTCCAAAGGAATTTTGTATGTTAAGTTATGCCTTATACACACATCTTGTCTTTGTGTTTGTGGTCAGTAGTAATAACAGCAAGAGTTTCTGCTTACTTTCACAGTCATTGTAACAGGAGAACCAAATGACCTTTTGTGGTTGCTATAAAATACTATAATGTTTGGTAGCAAACAGAATCCACTTACTCTTGCTCAGGTTAGAGTTACTGTTACCATCTACTGTATCATTAGTTTGAATGTTCTTCGTGCATTCTAAATTATCCAATGGCATAGCAGAAACTATCAGCCAAATTAATTCGGGTAGTAAGAGCAAAACTGGCACAGAGAGTGGGCCTTTACAAGATGTGGTCAGGTTGTAAAAATTCAGGGAAAACCCATTATGATAACACTTGTTTCTAATATGCAGCTATTGAATTGGTAAAGAAAGACCAGTGGCTTTTTACCATGTCCTGTTTCCCCTGAAATTTTACTTAAAAAATTTTTAATCCCCAATACTTTTTGCTCTTGAGATTTTTCTGTCTTCTGGGTTCTTTATTCTTTTTATGTTTAAAAATATGCTGACACAATAGTTCAATTCTTAACTAGGGATTTGAGCATGTTACAATTACTGTCATTGGAATTTAAAAAGTATTAATCATGCATGTACAGGGAAATGGTCAGGGATGCTGTTGTGAAATTGAAACTGTAAAAGCAGGTGGTTAAAAGTAATTGTATGTTGCTCTATAAGAACTAGTCCTGTTGCATCACGTACATAATTCCTAATCATTTTTCTTCCTCTTTACAGCATGTTTGAATTCTAAACTAAAAAAAACAAAACAAAACACATACATGTAAAATTAATCTTGAGTTTATCCATGCCTTGAAGATAAGTTAATAATAAAATCCTAGTCCTACATCCCACACTACAACCTTATAATGATTCATGCATTGGTTGTAAGAGTCACGGGGCATCTAGATGGGTTGAGCTGGGACTGACATTCAGTGATACTTGGGAGAGGCTAGTTGTTAATTGGAAGGAGGAGGGAAAGTTTGGTTGGAGGTTTGGGTCTCAAAGAGAGAAATGGAGGATGTCAGATGTCAAGTACTTCTACAACCACCACGTGGGTTGAAGTTGAGCCCAGGGAGTCGAAGCTGACAAAAATGTCTTTACAAGAAACTTGAGGAACCTCTGAACATAGCAGAACCCCTAGGGTTCAAACAGATTAAGCACTCCTTAACACTGGGGCCTTAGAAATGGGAAAAGGAGACTGTTTATTGCATGGACAAAAGTAAAAGATGCGGTTAAAACTCAACAGTGTTATTAGCACTTTGCCCCTGTGAAGGATATGGCTTACGTGAGTAGGGCTTTACCGCCACCTCCTGGATCACGGCTTGGCAGCACGGGATGGTCCTGGGCAACAGATCAAAGGAAAGGGCGTCATCCGAGTGAAATGGGTGTAAGGCCATCATCAGCAACTCCCAAGCTCAGAACTTTCATAACTCTCCTTAAATAATTCCTGTTCATCCAAGCAGAACTGACTTCTCCTTCATGCCTCTACTCTAGAGGGGTGAAATGCTTATCTCTCATTAACTTATTTCCTCCCAAAACCCAGCAAAGGAGGGGGACCTGACTACCTTGCTCTAAAAAGGCAAATGTAATGAAAAATGCATTCTTCTGGCTCATTTGTACTTCCCAGTACAATATAACTTTTGATTATGACATAGTTTGACTCAAACTATATCACCTGCATCTGGTGTTTGCCTTTGTTTTCATGTGGTAAGAAATATATCTATAAAGGAAAATCTCTAATAGTCAAGCTAAAATCCATTTTACTTTTTTTTTTAAAGAACTTTCATATTCTTTATTCACAGAAGGAACCCAAAACACCAATAAATATGTGAAAACAAAAAATATATGTAAATATGTGCAACCTTAGTAATAATCAAGAAAATGTAAACTAAAGATAATTTTCACCCAACAGATTGATCAAAAAGGAAAGTATTAGTAGTATCAAGTATGGCCAGGTGTGGGGAAACATTTTCTTTAACACTGTTGATGAGAATGTATATTGGTAGAGCATTTTTAGAGGACAATTTGGCAGAATTAATCAAAATATCAAATGAAGCTTATCTTATCAAAAAGAATAATACCTAGGAATAAACCTAACCAAGGAAGTAAAAGTACCTGTACTCTGAAAACTGTTAAGATATTCATGAGAAGAATTAAAGAAGACACAAATAAATAGAAATCTAACCCATGCTCATGGATAGAAATCCTACCCAAAGCAATTTACAGATTCAGTGCAATCCTTAATAAAATACCAATGGCATTTTTCAATGAACTAGGACAAATAATTCTAAAGTTCATATGGAACCATAAAAGACCCCAAATAGCCAAAGCAATCCTGAGAAAGAACCAAGCTGGGGGCACTATACTCCCTGACTTCAAGCTATACCACAAATCTATAGTAATCAAAGCAGTATGGTACTGGCACAAGACCAGACCTATAGATCAATGGAACAGAATAGAGAGCCCAGATATAAACCCACACATATATGCTCAATTAATATAGGATAAAGGAGCCATGAATATACATTGAGGAAAAGACAACCTCTAAATAACTGGTGTTGAGAAAACTGGACAGTTACATGCAAGAGAATGAAACTGGATTACATTACTGCTTAACTCCATACACAAAAATAAACTCAAAATGGATCAAAGACCTGAATGTAAATCATGAAACCATAAAACTCTTAGAAGAAAACAGGCAAAAATCTCTTTAATATAAGCATGAGCAATTTTTTTCCTGGACACACCTCCTTGGGAAAAGGAATCAAAATAAAAAGCAAACAAATGGGACTACATCAAACTAAAAAGCTTCTGTTCAGCAAAGGACACTATCAGAACAAAAAGGCAACCTACAGTATGGAAGAATATATTTGTAAATGATTCATTGATAAGGAGTTAACATCCAAAATATATAAAGAACTCATACGCTTCAATACCCAAAAAACAAATAACTCAAAAAATGGGTGGAGGATGTGAACAGAAATTTCTCCAAGGAAGAAATACAGATGACCAACAGGCACATGAAAAGATGCTGTGCATTGCTAATCATCAGGGAAATGCAAATCAAAACCATAATGAGAAGTCACCTCACACCAGTTAGAACAGCCACTATCTGAAAGACAAGAAATAACAAATGTTGGTGAGGATGTGGAGAAAAGGGAACCCTCCTACACTGTTGCTTGGAATGTAAATTACGCCTGCTATGGAAAGCAGTATGGAGGTTCCTCAAAAAAACTAAAAATAGAAATACCATTTGATCCAATAATTTCACTCCTAGGAATTTACCAAAGAAAACAAAATCCCTGATTTGAAATCCCTATGTATATCATTGCATTATTTACAATACCCAAGTTATGGAAACAACTAAATGTCCATCAATAGGAGAGTGGATAAAGAGGTGGTATATATACACAATGGAGTATTATACAGTCATAAAAAAATCTTGCCATTTGCAATAACATGGATGGATCTAGAGGGTATTATGCTCAGTGAAATAAACCAAGTAGAGGAAGACGAATACCGTAAGATTTTATTTATTTGTAGAATATAAAAACAAAACAAAACAAAATGAACAAAATATCAGAAACTGAGAAGTGACTGGTGGTTACGTGGGGCGAGAGACAGACAGGTAGTATACATGTAAACAAAAGGACTGATGATCCAAGGAAGAGCACTAAACACAGGTTGAAGAGGAAAGTAACCAATTGAAACAGTGTTGTCATAGGGTGGAAGGATAGTTTTAAATTCTAGCAGCAATATTAATGGAGCTCACTTTCCAGATCTAGAGGCATGGAGATAAATTGACTAAAAAACTATTCTCTTGACCAATAGGAGATCTTACCCTGGTCCAAGGACAGAAAACTATGCTGAATTGAGGTATTTTGGTTTTATTTCCCCACTTTTTTATTTTAGTTCATGTTAACCAACAACACATTTTCCAAAATTTTTCTAGAACCTTCCTCCTGTCTACAGAAGATAATTCTTCATGTCAAAGTAGGACAAGAAGAGATTAAATAAGGCTGTGCAATAGGGGGAAATAAATTTCACTGAAAGCAAAGGAAAATGACATTTTGTAGATGGGTTTTGGTTTTTCTAAAGAAAATTTCTCAGATATCCACATCAGATAATCACAAACATCTTTAAACTCAAAGCTCTAAATCATGTTACTTACAAGTTATGACAAGTCATGTCAAGATTTGTACTAAGCTACTTCTCAGGACATATTAAGAAACACATAAGCTGTACTTTAATTATATTTTCAAGTTATTTCACATATGAAGATATGAAGAGAAAAAAATACTTTAAAAAGCCTATGTGAGAACATAGTTTTTCATTCACATAGAGCATTGTTTAAGGACCCATTTCTAATGTAAAAACACTTAGCACAAAACAATAAAGAAAATCCATTTAGTCCTGTTCTCTAGGACTAGCCTTAGAGTCTTAGGAGCAGTGATACTGGCGTTTCTAATTCCCTGCCAGTGGTTCAGGTATATAGAAGAGGGCTTAGAAAACAAGTCAAAAACATTTTTCAGCGTGACTCACAATTTAGTGCAGATCCAGCCTTATACTGTAGCACAGTTAAGATAAAGGATGCAACAATGAGAGAGTCACATAAGAAAACACATCTTCTATGTCCCCATTACAATAGAAAGTAAGCTATTCCATCCAAGCAAGGGATTCTCAACCAGGAGAATCAGGTTCTGAGCCTAAGTCTGTCACAACTTTTACCAAATAGTCTTTAAAAAGCATGGTACTTTATGACCAGGCTGCATGTATCACTGGCTTTACAAGAAAATTTACTTACCACCCCCATATCCGAAGTTTCCAAAAAAGAATTAACAGATTATTTCAAACTTATTTGTTAAGTACCATACAGTATTGTATACATTATCTGTATTTTCTTAATCAAATAAATGCAAATAAAACCATCTAATGAACTCAGTAAGATATAATATTCATTAATTTTAAAACATACATACACACAATAAGCCCATTTCCCCTCACCGGGACATATACATAGTTCCTATTAGTATGTGGCTTCATCATTACAAGTTTCCTTGTAAGAGAGATAAAGTAACCTTAAACTGAAAAAAAGTATTATTTTGGTTCAGCATTTATAGCCCCAATTTGCAAGATCTTCTGTTTCAAGTAGCTCTGCCAATGTTCTAACCACATATGATTCTCAAGCTCAACTTGGACTGACGGTAAATAATGTTTACTTCCTTAATTCCAAAATTCGTAAAGTGTCTTAATAGGCAAAAGGCACTAAAAGCAAATACAGAAATGAGAAGGTAGCTGATCCTAAGCCTTCAGACATTGAAATGATATTTTCACACTGATCTTCAAATAAAAATAACATTGAAATAAGCTGGAGAGCCACTTAGTTTTTAAGTGTTATCAGCTTTTCATGCTGTAGTCTATTGGCAATGTTTTTCAAGGTAAAACTGAAATAATAATATTTTAATGTGAAGCCTATTAATGCCTAATTTTGGCACTAATTTTGTTCAGCATGTTAGCCATACAAATCTAGCCAAACACCTGGTCAGAGATTAAAGACAGAGTTTCAAAATCAAGACTAAATTTTAATTTAACCACTTAACAGACTTCTACATTGGAACCCCATAATTTGCCTTCCCCTGAATGTCCTACTCTTTTGAGGCCCAAGTGTCTAAGGTTAGAATTTCAGTATTAATCTCCTCAAAGTAGTAGAGAGAAGTAGTAATTAAATTTTTTATCTAATTTCTAGTCAATGCATTTTGGAAAAAAGAACACACTGTTAACCAGTTAAGGCAAAACACACACACACACACACACACACACACACACAAATTCTGGCCTCCTTAACAACCAATCACTAAAATAAATGCAGCAGAGCTTGACTGGAAGCCCAGAAACCAAAAACCCTGGAGCCAAATTCGTTTAGCTATCCCACCTAAAAGTTGTGAACCAGTGCATTAGAAAAGATGTGTGGACTGTAAGTAAATGATTTTTTTTCTTTTTTTAAAATTCATTTTATTATCATTAACCTACAATTACATGAAGAACATTATGGTTACTAGATTCCCCACTTCACCAAGTCCCTCCCCACAAACCCCATTACAGTCACTGTCCATCAGTGTAGTAAGATGCTATAGATTCACTACTTGTCTACACTGTGTTGCACATCCCTCCCTATGCTCCCCCCACATTATACATGCTAATCGTAATGCCCTCTTTCTTTTTCCCTGCCCTTATCCCTCCATTCCTACCCCTCCTGCCCAGTCCCTTTCCCTTTGGTAACTGTTAGTCCATTCTTGGGTTCTGTGATTCTGCTATTTTGTTCCTTCAGTTATTCTCTGTTCTTATACTCCACATATGAGTGAAATCATTTGGTGCTTGTCTTTCTCCACGTGGCTTATTTCACTGAGCATAATACCCTCTAGCTCCATCCATGTTGTTGCAAAAGGTAGGATCTGTTTTTTTCTTATGGCTGAGTAATATTCCACAGTGTATATGTACCACATCTTCTTTATCCATTCATCTACTGATGGACATTTAAGTTGCTTCCATACCTTGGCTATTGTAAATAGTGCTGCGATAAACATAGGGGTGCACCTGTCTTTTTCAAACTGGGCTGCTGCATTCTTAGGCTAAATTCCTAAAGTGGAATTCCTGGGTCACATTGTATTTCTATTCTGAGCTTTTTGAGTAACCTCCATACTGCTTTCCACAATGGTTGAACTGATTTGCATTCCCACCAGCAGTGTAGGAGGGTTCCCCTTTCTCTGCAACCTCGCCAACATTTGTTGTTGTTTGTCTTTTGGATGGTGGTGATCCTTACTGGTGTGAGGTGATATCTCATTGTGGTTTTAATTTGCATTTCTCTGATGACTAGCGATGTGGAGCATCTTTTCATGTGTCTGTTGGCCATCTGAATTTCTTTGGAGAACTGTCTGTTCAGCACCTCTGCCCATTTTTTAATTGGATTATTTGCTCTTTGTTGAGGTGCGTGAGCTCTTTATATATTTTGGATGTCAACCATTTATCGGATCTGTCATTTATGAATATATTCTCCCATACTGTAGGGTAGCTTTTTGATCTATCGATGGTGTCCTTTGCTGTACAGAAGCTTTTCAGCTTGATATAGTCCCACTTGTTCATTTTTGCTTTTGTTTCCTTGCCCGGGGAGATCTGTTCATGAAGAAGTCACTCATGTTTATGTCCAAGAGATTTTTGCCTATGTTTTTTTCTAACAGTTTTATGGTTTCATGACTTACATTCAGGTCTTTGATCCATTTGGAGTTTACTTTTGTGTATGGGGTTAGACAGTGATCCAGTTTCATTCTCCTACATGTGGCTGTCCAGTTTTGCCAGCACCATCTGTTGAAGTGACTGTCATTTCCCCATTGTATGTCCATGGCTCCTTTATCATATATTAATTGACCATAAATGTTTGGGTTAATATATGGGTCTCTATTATGTTCCACTGGTCTGTGGCTCTCTTCTTGTGCCAGTACCAAACTGTCTTGATTATTGTGGCTTTGTAGTAGAGCTTGAAGTTGGGGAGCGAGATCCTCCCCACTTTATTCTTCTTTCTCAGGATTGCTTTGGCTATTTGGGGTCTTTGGTATTTCCATATGAAGTTTTGAACTATTTGTTCTAGTTCGTTAAAGAATGTTGTTGGTAATTTGATAGGGATTGCATCAAATCTGTATATTGCTTTGGACAGGATGGCCACTTTGACAATATTAATTCTTCTTAGCCAAGAGCACGGGATGAGTTTCCATTTGTTAGTGTCCTCTTTAATTTCTCTTAAGAGTGTCTTATAGTATTCAGGGTATAGGTCTTTCACTTCCTTGGTAAGGTTTATTCCTAAGTATTTTATTTTTTTGATGCAATTGTGAATGGAATTGTTTTCCTGATTTCTCTTTCTATTAGTTCATTGTTAGTGTATAGGAAAGCACAGATTTCTGCATATTAATTTTGTATCCTGCAACTTTGATGAATTCTGATATTAGTTATAGTAGCTTTGGAGTGGAGTCTTTAGGGTTTTTTATGTACAGTATCATGTCATCTGCAAATAGTGACAGTTTAACTTCTTCTTTACCAATTTGGATTGCTTGTATTTCTTTGTTTTGTCTGATTGCCGTGGCTAGGACCTCCAGTACTATGTTGAATAACAGTGGGGAGAGTGGGCATCCCTGTCTTGTTTCTGATCTCAGAGGAAAAGCTTTCAGCTTCTCGCTGTTCAGTATGATGTTGGCTGTGGGCTTATCATAGATGGCCTTTATTATGTTGAGGTACTTGCCCTATATACCCATTTTTGCTGAGAGTTTTATCATGAATAGATGTTAAATTTTGTCGAATGCTTTTTCAGCACCTATGGAGATGATCATGTGTTTTTTGTCCTTTTTGTTGATGTGCTGGATGATCTTGATGGATTTCCGAATGTTGAACCATCCTTGCATCCCTGGGATGAATCCCACTTGGTCTTGGTGTATGATTCTTTTGATGTATTTTTGAATTTGGTTTGCTAATTTTTTGTTGAGTATTTTTGCATCTACATTCATCAGGGAATTGGTCTGTAATTTTCTTTTTTTGGTGGGGTTTTTGCCTGGTTTTGGTGTTAGGATAATGTTGGCTTCATAGAATGAGTTTGGGAGTATTCCCTCCTTTTCTATTTTTTGGAGAACTTTAAGGAGAATGGGTATTTTGTCTTCTCTGTATGTCTGATAAAATTCTGAGGTAAATCCATCTGGCCTGGGGGTTTTGTTCCTGGGTAGTTTTTTGATTACCACTTCAATTTCTTTGCTGGTAATTGGTTTGTTTAGATTTTGTGTTTCTTCCTTGGTCAGTCTTGGAAGGTTGTATTTTTCTAGGAAGTTATTCATTTCTTCTAGGTTTTCCAGCTTCTTAGCATATAGGTTTTCATAGTAGTCTCTATTAATTCTTTGTATTTCTGTGGGGTCCGTCATGATGTTTCCTTTCTCATTTCTGATTCTGTTGATGTGAGTTGATTCTCTTTTTCTCTTAATAAGTCTGGCTAGAGGCTGATCTATTTCGTTTATTTTCTCAAAGAACCAGCTCTTGTTTTTGTTGATTTTTTCTATTGTTTTATTCTTCTCAATTTTGTTTATTTCTTCTTTGATCTTTATTATGTCCCTCCTTCTGCTGACTTTAGGCCTCATTTGTTCTTCTTTTTCCAGTTTCAATAATTGTGATGTTAGACTGTTCATTTGGGATTGTTCTTCCTTCTTCAAGTGTGCCTGGATCGCTATATACTTTCCTCTTAAGACTGCTTTCACTGCATCCCACAGAAGTTGGGTCTTTGTGTTGTTGTTGTCATTTGTTTCTATATATTCCTTGATCTCTATTTTGATTTGTTCATTGATCCATTGATTATTTAGAAGCATGTTGTTAAGCCTCCATGTGTTTGTGAGCCTTTTTGTTTTCTTTGTAGAATTTATTTCTAGTTGTATACCTTTGTGGTCTGAAAAGTTGGTAGAATTTCAATCTTTTGGAATTTACTGAGGCTCTTTTTGTGGGCTAGTATGTGGTCTATTCTGGAGAATGATCCATGTGCACTTGAGAAGAATGTGTATCCTGTTGCTTTGTATGTAGAGTTCTATAGATGTCTATTAAGTCCATCTGTTCTATTGTGTTGTTCAGTGCCTCTGTGTCCTTACTTATTTTCTGTCTTGTGGATCTGTCCTTTGGAGTGAATGGTGTGTTGAAGTCTCCTAAAATGAATGCATTGCATTCTATTTCCTCCTTTAGTTCTCTTAGTATTTGTTTCACATATGCTGGTGCTCCTCTGTTGGGTGCATATATATTTATGGTGGTTATATCCTCTTGTTGGACTGAGCCCTTTATCATTATGTAATGCCCTTCTTTATCTCTTGTTACTTTCTTTGTTTTGAAGTCCATTTTGTCTGATACTAGTACTGCAACACCTGTTTTTTTCTCCCTATTGTTTGCATGAAATATCTTTTTCCATCCCTTGACTTTTAGTCTGTGCATGTCTTTGGGTTTAAGGTGAGTCTCTTGTAAGCAGCATATAGATGGGTCTTGTTTTTTTATCCATTCAGTGACTCTATGTCTTTTGATTGGTGCATTCAGTCCATTTACATTTATGGTGATTATCAATAGGTATGTACTTATTGCTATTTCAGGGTTTAGATTCGTGGTTACCCAAGGTTCCAGGTTACTTTCCTTACTATCTAAAAGTCTAACTTAACTCACTTAGTATGCTGTTACAAATACAATCTAAAGGTTCTTTTCTATTTCTCCTCCTTTTTCTTCCTCCTTCATTCTTTATATATTAGGTATCAAATTCTGTACTTTTTGTCTATCCCTTGATTGACTTTGAGGATAGTTCATTTAATTTTGCATTTGCTTCATAATTAGCTGTTCTACTTTCTTTACTGTGGTTTTATTACCTTGGGTGACAGCTATTCAACCTTAGGAACACTTCCATCTATAGCAGTCCTTCCAAAATAGACTGTAGAGATGGTTTGTGGGAGGTAAATTCTCTCAGCTTTTGCTTATCTGGAAATTGTTTAAGACCTCCTTCAAATTTAAATGATAATCTTGCTGGATTAAGTAATCTTGGTTCCAGGCCCTTCTGCTTCATGGCATTAAATACATCATGCCACTCCCTTCTGGCCTGTAAGGTTTCTGCTGAGAAGTCTGATGTTAGCCGGATGGGCTTTCCTTTGTATGTGATCTTATTTCTGTCTCTGGCTGCTTTTAGCAGTGTGTCCTTATCCTTGATCTTCCCCATTTCAATTACTATGTGTCTTGGTGTTGTCTTCCTTGGGTCCCTTGTGTTGGGAGATCTGTGGATCTCCATGGCCTGAGATACTATGTCCTTCCCCAGATTGGGGAAGTTTTCAGCAGCTACCTCCTCAAAGACACTTTCTATCCCTTTCTCTCTCTCTTCTTCTTCTGGTATCCCTGTAATGCGAATATTGTTCCACTTGGATTGGTCACACAGTTCTCTCAATATTCTTTCATTTTTTAGAGATCCTTTTTTCTCTGTGTGCCTCAGCTTCTTTGTATTCCTCTTCTCTAGTTTCTATTTCATTTATTGTCTCCTCCACTGTATCCAACCTGCTTTTAATACCTTCCATCGTGCTCTTCAACGATTGGATCTCCAACCTGAATTCATTCCTTAGTTCTTGGATGTCTTTCTGTACCTCCATTAGAATGTTGATAATTTTTATTTTGAACACCCTTTCAGGAAGAGTCATGAGGTCCATATCATTTAAATCTTTCTCGGGAGTTGTATTAATAATTTTACTCTGGACAAGGTTCCTTTGGCAGTTCATGTTTGTATATGGCGCACTCTAGTGTCCAGAAGCTCTATTCTGGAGCTGCTCAGCCCCTGAAGCAATGTCAGGGGTCACAGGGGAGTGGTACTTGTGCCTGGGGGGAGGAAAGAGCTGTTCCCTGCCTCCCGGCTTCTGTGCCTGTCTCCACTGCCTGAGCCAGTGGGCTGAGCACACAGGTATAAGTTTTTGTCCCAGAGCAGCTGGATAGGGATCCCTGCTTTCCACAAGTGGCCAGAATCCCAGTCTCCCCAGGAACTCTGTCTGTATTAACTTTCCAACCTGGTAGTCATGCGAGGCTCATGAAAGCACCATGAAATGTAGGTTTGTGCTCCCAGCACAGATCTCCAGAGCTAGGTATTCAGCGGTCCCAAGCCTTCCACTCCCTCCCTGCTCCGTTTCTCTTCCTTCCACCAGTGAGCTGGGGAGGGGGAAGGGCTCAGGTCCCATGGAGGCACAGCTCTGGTACATTACCCCATTTGGTGAGGTCTGCCCTTTTCTCCAGGTGTGTGCAGTCTGACGCTGTCCTCTTTTCTGTTGCTCTCTCAAGATTAGTTGCGCCAACTCTATTTTCTAATTGTATCCAGTTTTAGGAGGAAGCCTCTGTCTCTCCTCTCACGTTGCCATCTTTAATCTGATACATAAGTAAATGATTTTGCATCCTGATGAAAGCTTTTGGGAAGGGCCAAGAGTCTGAGAAAACATCAGCAGTATCTCTGGGTTCTAATATCACCTTCAAACTATCAGTGGCCAGAAGTGAAGTCCATAACAGTGTATATTCCTTTCCCAAAGCCTCTTCCGCTGGAGAGTTCAACAGCAACTGGCCCACCAAAGAGTAACTAGTTCTAATCATTTGGCAACCCTGCTTCCCATCTCCTACATATACCTCTTTTTTCAATAAGTGCAGTACTTAACTCCAGGTATACTTACAAAATTGTCCTTGCCCACTCTTATTACAATCACATTCCTACACACAAGAACATTAGCACCTGAATTTTACAATACAGAGGATATGCAATGCCAGAGTCATACTGCATCATTAGAAATAAAAGGGTCTTTGCAAATTTTGCATTAGTGTGTTTCTTAGAAGATCAGCAGAGAGGCCAGACTTCCATATCAGACTGAAAAAACATCAATATATAACGACAGAAACCAAAGATACACTCTATCCATAGAAAACAGTTACATAGCTCTTTAAAGCCTAGAAACAAGAAAAATATTCTTCTTCTTATAGCTGAATAATATTCCATTGTGTATATGTACCACATCTTCTTTATCCATTCATCTACTGATGGACACTTAGGTTGTTTCCATTTCTTGCTTATTGTAAATAGTGCTGCAATAAACATAGGGGTGCATTTGTCTTTTTGAAACTGGGATCCTGCGTTCTTAGGGTAAATTCCTAGGAGTGGAATCCCTTAGGCAAATGTATTTCTATTTTTAGTTTTTTGAGGAACCTCCATACTGCTTTCCATAATTGTTGAACTAGTTTATATTCCCACCAGCAGTATAGATGTGGAGGGTTCCCCTTCACATCCTCGCCAGCATGTTGTTCCTAGTCTTTTCTATGTTCACCATCCTAACTGGTGTGAGGTGATATCTCATTGTGGTTTTAATTTGCATATCCCTGATAATTAGCAATGTGGAGCATCTTTTCATGGCCATCTGGATTTCTTCTTTGGAGAAGTGTCTGTTCATATCCTCCGCCCATTTTTTAATAGGGTTATTTGCTTTTTCAGTGTTGACGTATGTGAGTTCTTTATATATTTTGGATGTTAACTCCTTGTTAGATATGTCATTTACAAATATACTCTTGCATACTGTAGGACTGCTTTTTATTCTACTCATGGTGTCTTTTGCTGTATAGAAGCTTTTTAGCATGATGTAGTCCCATTAGTTCATTATTAATTTTGTTTACCTTGCCCAAGGAGATGTATTCAGGAAGAAGTTGCTCATGTTTATATTTAAGAGATTTTTGCCTATGTTTTCTTCTAAGAGTTTTATGGTTTCAGGACTTACATTCAGGTCTTTGATCAATTTCAAGTTTACTTTTGTGTATGGGGTTAGACAATAATCCAGTTTCATTCTCTTGCATGTAGCTCTCCAGTTTTGCCCACACCAGCTGTTGAAGAGACTGTCATTTCCCGTTTGCATATCCATGGCTCCTTTATCATATGTTAATTGACCATATATGCTTGGGTTTATATCTGGGCTCTCTAGTCTGTTCCATTGGTCTAAGGGTCTGTTCTTGTGCCAGTACCAAATTGTCTTGATTACTGTGGCTTTGTAGTAGAGCTTGAAGTCAGGGAGCATAATCCCCCCTGCTTTCTTCCTCCTTCTCAGGATTGCTTTGGCTATTCGGGGTCTTTTGTGGTTCCAAATGAATTTTAGAACTATTTTCTCTAGTTCATTGAAGAATGCTGTAGGTATTTTGATAGGAATTGCATTGAATCTGTAGACTGCTTTAGACAGGAAGGCTATTTTGATGATATAAATTCTTCCAATCCAAGAGCATGGGATATGTTTCCATTTATTGGTATCTTCTTTAATTTCTCTCATGAGTGTCTTGTAGTTTTTAAAGTATAGGTCTTTCCCTTCCTTGGTTAGGTTTATTCCTAGGTATTTTATTCTTTTTGATGCAATTGTGAATGGAATTGTTTTCCTGATTTCTCTTTCTGTTAGTTAATCATTAGTGTATAGGAATGCAACAGATTTCTGTGTATTAATTTTGTATCCTGCAACTTTGCTGAATTCAGATATTAGTTCTAGTAGTTTGGGAGTAAATTATTTGGGGTTTTTTATGTACAATATCATGTCATCTGCAAACAGTGACATTTTAACTTCTCTCTTGCCAATCTGGATGCCTTTCATTTCTTTGTGTTGTCTGGTTGCTGTGGCTAGGACCTCCAGTACTATGTTGAATAAAAGTGGGGGGAGTGGGCATCCTTGTTCTGTTCCCAATCTTAAAGGAAAGGCTTTCAGCTTCTTGCTGTTAAGTATGATGTTGGCTATGGTTTTGTCATAAATGGACTTTATTATGTTGAGGTACTTGCCCTCTATACCCATTTTGTTGAGAGTTTTTATCATGAATGGAGTTGATTTTTGTTGAACACTTTTTCAGCATCTATGGAGATGATCATGTGGTTTTTGTCCTTTTTATTGATGTGGTAGATGATGATGATGGATTTTCGAATTTTGTACCATCCTGAAATAAATCCTACTTGATCATGATAGCTCTGTGTTCATTTTAATAATGTCTTTTTCATTTTGAAATAATTTCAAACTGCAGTAGAATTGTAAGAATAGTAGAAAGAACTCCCATATACACATCACCCAAATATTTCACTTGTAAAATTGATTTTGCCACTATTGCTTTATTACTCACTCTTCTTCCCTCTTTCCCTTTATTGCTCTCTCACAGATGTGCACTTTATTTTTAATATGGTATCATTGTATACAATATTATGCTCAGATTTCAAATGAGCAACATTGTGGTTACTACATTCCTCCTATTATCAAGTCCCCACCACATACCCCATTACAGTCACTGTCCATTAGCATACTAAGCTTCTCTGTGCTATACTTTCTTACTTGTGCCCCCTCAATTTTATGTGTGCTAATCATAATGTCCCTCTTATCCCTCCCTTCCCACCCACTCTCCCTGTCCCTTTCCCTTTGGTAAGTGTTAGTCCATTCTTGGGTTCTGTGAGTCTGTTGCTATGTTGTTCCTTCAGTTTTTTCTTTGTTCTTATACTCCACAGATGAGTGAAATCATTTGATACTTGTCTTTCTCCACCTGGCTTATTTTGCTGAACATAATATCCTCTAGCTCCATCCATGTTGTTGCAAATGGTAGAATTTATTTTCTTCTTATGGCTGAATAATATTCCATTGTGTATATGTACCACATCTTCTTTATCCATTCATCTACTGATGGACACTTAGGTTGCTTCCATCTCTTGGTCATTGTAAATAGTGCTGTGATAAAGAGGGGTGCATATGTCTTTTTGAAACTGGGATCCTGCATTCTTAGGGTAAATTCCTAGGAGTGGAATTCCTGGATCAAATGGTATTTCTATTTTTAGTTTTTTGAGGAACCTCCATATTGCTTTCCACAATGGTTGAACTAATTTACATTCCCATCAGCAGTGTAGGAGGTTCTCTTTTCTCCACATCCTTTACAGCATTTGTTGTTGTTTGTCTTTTGGATGTTGGCCATCCTAACTGGTGTGAGGTGATATCTCATTGTGGTTTTAATTTGCATTTCTCTGATGATGAGTGAGCATACACTTTTTTTTTTACCCCTGAACAATTTGAGGTTTAGTTACAGAAATCATACTCCTTTATTCTCAAATACTTTGGATTTTTATGTAAGGGTGTCCTTTTATGTAATTATGAAAGTCATATTAACACTGTTATAAGACTAAATATTTAAGTCTTGGTCCACATTAAAATTTTGACTAGTGTCTGAATAATATCCTTTATGGCAGTCTCTCCCTCTCCTTCCACCTCTGGGGTCCCATTTTCATTCAGTTGTCATGTCTTGTTAATCTCCTTTAAGGTATGTCTACCATGACATCTATGTTTTTTTCGAAGATGAGAAGGCAGTTGTATTGTATATGTGCCTCGCTTTGGGTTTTTCTGATGATTAAATTCAGGTTTTTAGCATAACTAGGACTTCAGATTTGCATAGGCTATTTCTTCCACAAAGCAAAGAAGCATTTAAGAATCATCACACCATTCCAACAGACTGCCATTGCTTCAGAAGCAGCTAATCCTTCCTATGTGCCTGGAGGAAAATATTTGGTAAAGGGTTTCACTTTGTTGTATTAATGACTGAAAAGTATCCCCTGAGTCAATAAACCTGCTATTTTAAACTGTTTCATAAACTTTTTTCAAAGAAAAATTTGTTAACACAAAAGATGCCATTTTTTTTTAAAGTCACAGACGCATATGCTTTTCATTGCAGGTATGGGCTGCTCCTCATATAGGCAGCTCTATGCATGTTCAAGGGTAAGGAAAGATGCAGTTTTATGTAGTTTATTTTGAAAAAGGCCCTCACTATGAAGCCCTACAGGAGTCCCCTGTTTTCTGTAATAGATACAGTAACTAATATATTGGCGCTATTAGTCCATCTTTAGTTTGTCTTAGTGTGGATAAAATGAAGGTTCCTGTAGCCAGGATTCTCACCTGGCCCTGCTTGGCTAGCTCACTATATGTGTGGCAATACATTGTTATGGACTCTATATAAATAGGCCCACACAGTGCTCTGGGCGACACAGTAGCATAGCTGCAATGCTGCAGGATAGCAGAGCAGAGGCTGGAGTGGTGGCAGTGCTGAGAACAGACGCCCAGAGGACAGCTGCGCAGGCAGAGAAGCCCAGAGGCAGAGACCGGCTTACTGCATGCAAACTTGCTCTCAGTGAACGGGATTTTAGTGATTGACCTGCCACTTTGGAAATAAAGTTGGGTATAACCCTTTGTGGATAAAATGAGAGTTCCTGTGGCCAGGATTCTCACCTGGTGGTTGACTAGCTCACTGCACACCTGTGGGCAATACATGGCTGTTGACTCCATAAAAAGAGCTCCACCCAGTGTTCTGGGCATGACACAGTGGCAGAGCTGCAAGGCTGCAGGAGAGCAGAGGCTGCAGGGCTGCAAGGCTGCAAAGCAGAGGCTGGAGTGGTGGCAGCACCGAGGACAGAAGCCCGGAGGATGGCTGTGCAGGATGGCTGTGCGGACAGAGGAGCCCAGAGGATGGCTGTGAGGACAGAGGGGCCCAGATGCAGAGACTGGCTTGCTGCATGCAGACTCGCTCTGAGTGAACGGGATTTTAGTGACTGACCTGCCACCTGGAAATAAAGTTGGGTATAACCCTTTCACCCCAAGAACATTTTGCTGTCATTTTCTTTGGTCACACTGAATCCATAGTGAACTTTCCCAGGGCTGAAACCAATTGGCAAGGCACCCTTTCACCCCAAGAACATTCTACTATCATTTCTTTGGTCACATTGAATCTATAGTGAACTTGCCCAGGACTGAAACCCATTGGCATGACAGTTGGCAACAGTTGGCAGGGTTCATTGGTGATCAAGGAAAAAGAAGAGGCTGCCCTCATGGAAGGAGTTGTTTCAGCAGGCTGTGCCTATGGATGGGGAGACATTCGAGTGTCCCCCTGTGAACATCTGGTACTGTGAAGGGGTGGAGGACTGGGGTCTACCCCAACAGAAAGGAAATTTGTTGCTGACTGAAATGGCATCACTACGAAGTGCTGTGGAAATGGTAAAGGATGTAGTGGCAGCCCAAGAGGGAGCAGAACTAGAAGGAGCAGTGCGCTGAGAAGAAGCAGCCTGAGAGCGCAGTCTGCCAGGTGCTGTGGGGCAGATGAAGGATGTAGTGGAGCCGTCAGCCCCAGAAATGGAGGAGCAGAGGTTTGATGAACAGATGAGGGTGGAGGCCCGCCAGTGCCGGAGGCATC
Organism: Manis javanica; assembly: GCF_040802235.1. Lineage (NCBI taxonomy): Eukaryota > Metazoa > Chordata > Mammalia > Pholidota > Manidae > Manis > Manis javanica. The sequence continues at coordinate 113,466,137 of NC_133160.1, forward strand.
ATCCCCTCATCACTTGAGACCCTACCTAGCTGAAAGCTGGTGGAAAGCCAACAGGACTCGGCAGCCACGGGTTCTTTCAGGAGAGGTGCAGCCCCCTCCTCAGGTTGTGGAGCACTCCATGCTCTGCTTCTGTCCTCAAGCTTAAGTACAAAAGGAGATGTGGTCTGCTTCTTCAAGGAAGGATTTAAAGGGCCCTGTGAAATTCATGAGGACCCAGGTGTGGGTTGGTTTGAAAAGGCAGGAGCAGACAGAAAGATATTGGATGTCTGGAGCTGTGGCAATTCAGACCTGAGCAGCGGTTCTGGCCACTGAGGATGAAGCAGAAGGCAGAGATAAAGCAACAAGACTGGCCTGTGTTTCTGCAAGACTTTCTGCTGGAAAGGCTGGAGAAGGTGGGTATTGTAAGCCCCCCCCACCCCCACCATGGTCCTTTTGGTTAACTCATTTGAGTAGAACTGGTTTGAATACAGCCAGGATGACCACTTGGTGGCAATGGATCTCTTCAGGCTTGAAAGTTATTATAATTTTTGTTATTTGTATATTGTAGATTATGGAATTTAGTTACAGTGTTCCAGCTACGTTGCACAGGGACCATTGCAGAGGATTGAGGGCACATAGATTGAGAGGCGAGAAACCTGGAAGGGTGGAGTGTGGACAAAATGAAGGTTCCTGTGGCCAGGATTCTCACCTGGCCCTGGTCAGCTAGCTTACTACACACGTGTGGGCAATATGTTGTTATTAACTCTGTAAAAAGAACCCTGCACAGTACTCTGGGCGACATGGTGGCATGGCTGTGCAGGCAGAGAGGCCTAGAAGCAGAGACTGGCTTGCTGCATGTAGACTCTCTGAGTGAATGGGATTCTAGTGGCTGACCTACCACCGTGGAAATAAAGTTGGGTATAACCCTTTCACCCCAAGAACGTTCTACTGTCATTTCTTTGGTCACACTGAATCCATAGTGAACTTGCTGGGGGCTGAAACTCATTGGCAAGACACCCAGTTTTCCTGAAGTTTATATATCACACAGCAAGGCCTTCAAGGACTAACTTTCAGGGCAGGTAAGTTTTGGATGGCAAAAGTTCTAATGTTCAGGGAGAGAAAGCCCAGCCAAAGCTAGGTTGGCTTTGGGCAGTCAGAGACCCTGGGTATGCATTGAGTAGTGAGCAGTGACATGCTGTTGTAAAGGAGAGCACCTGGGAAAGGAGGGGACATTCAAACATAAAACCTCACCTTTTTTCAAGTTTGCCCAAGGTTGACCCTTCTCCTGTTATACCCCACTAGACAAAAAGAAAGCAAAAGAGAGCAAGTTGGTACAAAATACAGAATTTCCTAATGAAGATTCCAATACAGTTTAATGTAAGCCTCCATGTTTTTGTGGGATTTTTCATTTTCCTTGTGCAATTTATTTCTAGTTTTATACCTTTGTAGTCAGAGAAGCTGGTTGGCACAATTTCAATCTTTTTGATGTACTGAGGTTCTTTTTGTGACCTAGTATATGATCTATTCTTGAAAATGTTCCATGTGCACGTGAGAAGAATGTGTATCCTGCAATTTTTGAGTGGAGAGTTCTGTAGATGTCTGTTATGTCCACCTGTTCTAATGTGTTGTTCAATGTCTCTGTCTCCTTACTTGTTTTCTCTAGCGTTGATCTGTCCTTCAGAGTGAGTGGAGTGTTGAAGTCTCAGAGAATGAATGCATTGCATTCTATTTCCCCCTTTTTTCCTTTGTACCATTAATCTACAATTACATGAGGAACATTATGTTTACTAGAATCCCACCACCACCAAGACCCCCCACATGCCCCAGTACAGTCACTGTCCATCAGTGTAGTAAGATGCTGTAGAATCACTACTTGTCTTCTCTGTGTTGTACAGTCCTCCCCATGTCCCCCCTACATTATGTCTGCTAATAGTAATGCCCCTTCCTTTCCCCCTTATCCCTTCCTCCCTACCCAACCTCCTATGTCACTTTCCCTTTGGTAACTGTTAGTCCATTCTTCGGTTCTGTGAATCTGCTGCTGTTTTGTTCCTTCAGTTTTTGCTTTGTTCTTATACTCTACAGATAAGTAAAATCATTTGATACCTGACATTCTCTGCCTGGCTTATTTCACTGAGCATAATACCCTCTAGCTCCATCCATGTTGTTGCAAATGGTAGGATTTGTTTTCTTCTTATGGTTGAAAAATATTCCATTGTGTATATATACCACATCTTCTTTATTCATTCATCTACTAATGGACACTTAGGTCGTTTCCATTTCTTGGTCATTGTAAATAGTAATGTGATAAACATAGGGGTGCATATGTCTTTTTCAAACTGGGCTGCTGCACCGTTAGGATAAATTCCTAAAGTGGAATTCCTGGGTCAAATGGTATTTTTATTTTTAGTTTTTTTTTGTCTTTTTTTTTTTTGGTATCATTAATCTACAATTACATGAAAAACATTGTTTACTAGGCTCCCCTTCACCAAGTCCGCCCCACATACCCCTTCACAGTCACTGTCCATCAGTGTAGTAAGATGCTGTAAAATCACTACTTGTCTTCTCTGTGTTGTAGAGCCTACCCTGTACCCTCCACATTATACATGCTAATTATAATGCCCCCTTTCTTTTTCCCCACCCTTACGCCTCCCTTCCCACCCATCCTCCCCAGTCCCTTTCCTTTTGGTAACTGTTAGTCCATTCATGGGTTCTGTGAGTCTGCTACTGTTTTTTTCCTTCAGTTTTTCTTTGTTCTTATAATCCACAGATGAATGAAAACATTTGGTACTCGTCTTTCTCCACCTGGCTTATTTCACTGAGCATAATACCCTCTAACTCCATCCATGTTGTTGCAAATGGTAGGAATTGTTTTATTCTTATGGCTGAAAAATATTCCATTGTGTATATGTACCACATCTTCTTTATCCATTCATCTACTGATGGACATTTAGGTTGCTTCCATTTCTTGGCTATTGTAAATAGTGCTGCAATAAACATAGGGGTGCATCTATCTTTTTCAAACTGGGCTGTTGCATTCTAAGGCTAAATTCCTAGAAGTGGAATTCCTCGGTCAAATGGTATTTCTGTTTTAAGCATTTTGAGGAACCTCCATACTGCTTTCCACAATGGTTGAACTAATTTACATTCCCACCAACAATGTAGGAGGGTTCCCCTTTCTCCACAACCTTGCCAACATTTGTTGTTATTTGTCTTTTGGATGGTAGCGATCCTTACTGGTGTGAGGTGATATCTCATTGTGCTTTTAATTTGCATTTCTCTGATGATTTGCGATGTGGAGCATCTTTTCCTGTGTCTGTTGGTCATCTGAATTTCTTCTTTACAGAACTGTCTATTCAGCTTCTCTACCCATTTCTAAATTGGATTATTTGCTTTTTGTTTGTTGAGGTGTGTGAGCTCTTTATATATTTTGGGTGTGAACCCTTTATTGGATCTGTCATTTATGAATATATTCTCCCATACTGTAGGATACCTTTTTGTTCTATTGATGGTGTCCTTTGCTGCACAGAAGCTTTTCAGCTTGATATAGTCCCACTTCTTCATTTTTGCTTTTGTTTCCCTTGCCTGGGGAGATCTGTTCATGAAGAAGTCACTCATGTTTATGCCCATGAGATTTTTACCTATTTTTTTTTCTAAGGGTTTTATGGTTTCATGACTTACATTCAGGTCTCTGATACATTTCGAATTTACTTTTGTGTATGGGGTTAGACGGATGATCCAGTTTCATTCTCTTACATGTGGCTCTCCAGTTTTGCCAGCACCATCTGTTGAAGAGACTGTCATTTTCCCAGTGTATGTCCATGGCTCCTTTATCATATATTAATTGACCACAAATGTTTGGGTTAATATATGGGGTCTCTATTATGTTCCACTGGTCTGTGGCTCTCTTCTTGTGCCAGTACCAAACTGTCTTGATTATTGTGGCTTTGTAGTAGAGCTTGAAGTTGGGGAGCGAGATCCTCCCCACTTTATTCTTCCTTCTCAGGATTGCTTTGGCTATTCGGGGTCTTTGGTGGTTACATATGAATTTTTCAACTATTTGTTCCAGTTTATTGAAGAATGCTGTTGGTAATTTGATAGGGATTGAATCAAATCTGTATATTGCTTTGGAAAGGATGGCCATTTTGGCGATATTAATTCTTCCTAGCCAGGAGCATGGGATGAGTTTCCATTTGTTAGTGACCTCTTTAATTTCTCTTAAGAGTGTCTTATAGTTTTCAGGGTATAGGTCTTTCACTTCCTTGGTTAGGTTTATTCCTAGGTATTTTATTCTTTTTGATGCTATTGTGAATGGAATTGTTTTCCTGATTTCTCTTTCTATTGGTTCATTGTTACTGTATAGGAAAGCCACAGATTTCTGTGTTAATTTTGTATCCTGTAATTTGCTGAATTCTAGTAGTTTTGGAGTGGAGTCTTTAGGGTTTTTTATGTACAATATCATATCATCTGCAAATAGTGACAGTTTAACAACTTCTTTACCAATCTGGATTCCTTGTATTTCTTTGTTTTGTCTGATTGCCGTGGCTAGGACCTCCAGTACTATATTGAATAACAGTGGGGAGAGTGCGCATCCCTGTCTTGTTCCCGATCTCAGAGGAAAAGCTTTCAGCTTCTCGCTGTTCAGTATGATGTTGGCTGTGGGCTTATCATATATGGCGTTTATTATGTTGAGGTACTTGCCCTCTATACACATTTTGCTGAGAGTTTTGGTCATGAATGGATGTTGAATTTTGTAAAATGCTTTTTCAGCATCTATGGAGATGATCATGTGGTTTTTGTCCTTCTTTTTGTTGATTTGGTGGATGATGTTGATGGATTTTCGAATGTTGTACCATTCTTGCATCCCTGGGATGAATCCCATTTGGTCATGGTGTATGATCCTTTTGATGTATTTTTGAATTCGGTTTACTAATATTTTGTTGAGTATTTTTGCATCTACGTTCATCAGGGATATTGGTCTGTAGTTTTCTTTTTTTTTTTTTTTGAGTGGGTATCTCATATTTATTGATCAAATGGTTGTTAACAACAATAAAATTCTGTATAGGGGAGTCAATGCTCAATGCACAATCATTAATCGACCCGAAGCCTAATTCTCATCAGTCTCCAATCTTCTGAAGCATAACGAACAAGTTCTTAAATGGTGAACAAGTTCTTACATAGTGAATAAGTTCTTACATGGTGAACAGTACAAGGGCAGTCATCACAGAAACTTTCAGTTTTGATCACATATTATGAACTATAAACAATCAGGTCAAATATGAATATTCATTTGATTTTTATACTTGATTTATATGTGAATCCCACATTTCTCTATTATTATTATTATTATTATTATTATTATTATTATTATTATTATTTGAAATAAAATGCAGAAGTGGTAGGTAGATGTAAGATAAAGGTAGAAAACATAGATTAGTGCTGTAAGAGAGCAAATTTAGATGATCAGGTGTGTGCCTGTAGACTAAGTGTTAATCCAAGCTAGACAAGGGCAATAAAACATCCACAGATGCAGAATATTTCTCTTAAAACGGGGGGGGGGGGTGAGGTTCTAAGCCTCACCTCTGTTGATCCCCAATTTCTCACCTGATGGCCCCCCTGCGACTGTGCCTGTCTTAGGTTGTTCCTCCCTTGAGGAATCTTACCTGTCTCTGGCTAACCAGTTATCTTCCGGGGCCAGACAGGGAAATGTAAAGTTGGTAAGTGAGAGAGAGGCAATATTGTTTGAAAAGGTTAGCTTTTTACTTCTTTGAAGATTTATGCCCTGCGACTTTTATGCCCAGTATTTGTCTAGAGGTATCTTTACCACTGAAAGAATTATGATACTCGGTAAATTCGATATTAGGCACGAATTCTATTTAAGGGTTGTAATTAGGAAGGAGGAAGAAAAGCTATAGGAGTAGCAGACGGAAGATAACATGGGAAAATTGATTATTTCTTTGACATATCTTCTTGTAGAGTAACTTAAGCATGTATAGGTTTTAAACTACTAATTAAATTTCATACACACATTAACATAATAGGAATACAGTGACATAAGCAAAGCAGGCCTATAGTTACCAGCCATCTCCAGTGAACCCAAGAAAACCAGTTAGGCACCCTAGGCATTTGTGAAAACTTATCTATGATATGGTGGATATTGTCCAACTGAACTTGAACAGTCTGAGAGAAATCAGACAAATTAAAACAACCCATTCCTGGGGACTGTTCACATCCCATATGTTCTTTTAACAGTAGATAGTCTGTAGTTGTAAGATTTTTGAGCACTACAACTTGCACTTCTCCTAATTCTTGGTTGAGTTCCAACAGTATAGATCCAGTCAAATTTGTTGTTTTACTGTATGCACAGGCCAGCTTAGATATCTCCTTCTTCATTCCAGTGGCAAGTCCAGGAACCGGTGGGATGAATGCAGCTACAACTGCAGCAGCGCTTGGATCTTTGTTGAGGTTTTTTGATGGTCATCTTCTGGTATGAGTCTTCCAGAGAGTGCTGATGTTGGAAGTTCTTCTTCATATCATATCTTAGTTCATTTTCTGGGTAGACAAATTAGGCTTTGATCCTCTGTATAAACACAAACAGACCCTTTGCCCACACTTTGATATGCCCTTTATTCCATTGTGTAGAACTCATTGGAGGTCACCACACAGGAACTGCCTTCTTTTTTTTTTTTAAGAGAAAGGAATATTATCAGAAAAGTGTACCTCCATAGCTGATCATCTGACACCCTTTAAGTGATCAAAATTAAGGATATTTAAAGCATGCATTAATTGTTGATTTACCATTAGTTTTATCCTATCAAGGAGTAATCCCCCTTTTCTTTCTTTTTTTTTTTAATCTTTAATCTACACTTACATGAAGAATATTATGTTTACTAGGCTCTCCCCTATACCAGGTCCCCCTATAAACCCCTTTACAGTCACTGTCCATCAGCATAGCAAAATGTTGTTGAATCACTACTTGTCCTCTCTGTGTTGTGCAGCCCACCCTCCCCTTTCTCCCTCCCCCCCATGCATGCTAATATTAATACCCCCTTTCTTCTTTCCCCCCCCTTATCCCTCCCTACCCATCCATCCTCCCCAGTCCCTTTCCCTTTGGTACCTGTTAGTCCATTTTTGGGTTCTGTAATTCCGCTGCTGTTTTGTTCCTTCAGTTTTTCCTTTGTTCTTATACTCCACAGATGAGTGTAATCATTTGGTATTTCTCTTTCTCCGCTTGGCTTATTTCACTGAGCATAATACCCTCCAGCTCTATCCATGTTGCTGCAAATGGTAGGATTTGCTCTCTTCTTATGGCTGAGTAGTATTCCATTATGTATATGTGCCACATCTTCTTTATCCATTCATCTACCGATGGACATTGAGGTTGCTTCCAATTCTTGGCTATTGTAAATAGTGCTGCGATAAACATAGGGGTACATCTGTCTTTCTCAAACTTGATTGCTTCATTCTTAGGGTAAATTCCTAGGAGTGGAATTCCTGGGTCAAATGGTAAGTCTGTTTTGAGCATTTTGATGAACCTCCATACAGCTTTCCACAATGGTTGAACTAATTTACATTCCCACCAGCTGTGTAGGAGGGTTCCCCTTTCGCCACAGCCTCGCCAACATTTGTTGTTGTTTGTCTTTTGGATGGCAGCCATCCTTACTGGTGTGAAGTGATATCTCATTGTAGTTTTAATTTGCATTTCTCTGATAATTAGTGATGTGGAGCATCTTTTCATGTGTCTGTTGGCCATCTGTATTTCTTTTTTGTAGAACTGTTCAATTCCTCTGCCCATTTTTTAATTGGATTATTTGTTTTTTCTTTGTTGAGGCATGTGAGCTCTTTATATATTTTGGACGTCAAGCCTTTATTGGATCTGTCATTTACAAATATATTTTCCCATACTGTAGGGTTCCTTTTTGTTCTATTGATGGTGTCTTTTGCTGTACAGAAGCTTTTCAGCTTAATATAGTCCCACTTGTTCATTTTTGTTGTTTTTCTTGCCCGGGGAGATATGTTCAAGAAGAGGTCACTCATGTTTATGTCTAAAAGGTTTTTGCCTATGTTTTTTTCCAAGAGTTTTATGGTTTCATGACTTACATTCAGGTCTTTGATCCATTTTGAATTTACTTTTGTGTATGGGGTTAGACAATGGTCCAGTTTCATTCTCCTACATGTAGCTGTCCAGTTTTGCTAGCACCATCTGTTGAAGATACTGTCATTTTGCCATTGTATGTCCATGGCTCCTTTATCAAATATTAATTGACCATATATGTTGGGGTTAATGTCTGGAGTCTCTAATCTGTTGCACTGGTCTGTGGCTCTGTTCTTGTGCCAGTACCTGGCAAGATTACTATGGCTTTGTAGTAGAGCTTGAAGTTGGTGAGTGAGATCCTCCCTATTTTATTCTTCTTTCTCAGGATTACTTTGGCTATTCGGGGTCTTTGGTGTTTCCATATGAATTTTTTAAATTATTTGTTCCATTTCATTGAAGAATGTTGCTGGTAATTTGATAGGGATTGCATCAAATCTGTATATTGCTTTGGGCAGGATGGCCATTTTGATGATATTAATTCTTCCTAGCCACAAGCATGGGATGAGTTTCCATTTGTTAGTGTCCCCTTTAATTTCTCTTAAGAGTGACCTGTAGTTTTCAGGGTATAGGTCTTTCACTTCTTTGGTTAGGTTTATTCCTAGGTATTTTATTCTTTTTGATGCTATTGTGAATGGAATTGTTTTCCTGATTTCTCTTTCTATTGGTTCATTGTTAGTATAGGAAAGCTACAGATTTCTGTGTGTTAATTTTGTATCCTGCAACTTTGCTGTATTCTGATATCAGTTCTAGTAGTTTTGGAGTAGAGTCTTTGGGGTTTTTTATGTACAATATCATATCATCTGCAAATAGTGACAGTTTAACTTCTTTACCAATCTGGATTCCTTGTGTTTCTTTGTTTTGTCTGATTGCCGTGGTTAGGACCTCCAGTACTATGTTAAATAACAGTGGGGAGAGTGCGCATCCCTGTCTTGTTCCCAATCTCAGAGGAATAGCTTTCAGCTTTTCACTGTTCAGTATGATGTTGGCTGTGGGTTTATCATATATGGCCTTTATTATGTTGAGGTACTTGCACTCTATTCCCATTTTGCTGAGAGTTTTTATCATGAATGGATGTTAAATTTTGTCAAATGCTTTTTCAGCATCTATGGAGATGATCATGTGGTTTTTGTCTTTCTTTTTGTTGATGTGGTGGATGATGTTGATGGATTTTCGAATGTTGTACCATCCTTGCATCCCTGGGATGAATCCCACTTGGTTATGGTGTATGATCCTTTTGATATACTGTTGAATTCTGTTTGCTAATATTTTATTGAGTATATTTGCATCTACATTCATCAAAGATATTGGTCTGTAATTTTCTTTTTTGGTGGGGTCTTTGCCTGGTTTTGGTATTAGGGTGATGTTGGCTTCATAGAATGAGTTTGGGAGTATTCCCTCCTCTTATTTTTTGGGAAACTTTAAGGAGAATGGGTATTATGTCTTCTCTGTGTGTCTGATAAAATTCCGAGGTAAATCCGTCCGGCCCGGGGATTTTGTTCTTGGGTAGTTTTTTGATCACCGTTTCAATTTCTTTTCTCGTAATTGGTCTGTTTAGATTTTGTGTTTCTTTCTTGGTCAGTCTTGGAAGGTTGTATTTTTCTAGGAAGTTGTCCATTTCTTCTAGGTTGTCCAGTTTGTTGGCATATAGGTTTTCATAGTAGTCTTTAATAATTCCTTGTAGTTCTGTGGAGTCTGTCATGATTTTTCCATTCTCATTTCTGATTCTGTTGATTTGTGTTGATTCTCTTTTTCTCTTAATAAGTTTGGCTAGAGGCTTATCTATTTTGTTTATTTTCTCAAAGAACCAGCTCTTGGTTTTGTTGATTTTTTCTATTGTTTTATCTTCTCAATTTTGTTTATTTCTTCTTTGATCTTTATTATGTCCCTCCTTCTGCTGACTTTAGGCCTCATTTGTTCTTCTTTTTCCAGTTTCGATAATTGTGATGTTAGACTGTTCATTTGGGATTGTTCTTCCTTCTTCAAGTGTGCCTGGATAGCTATATACTTTCCTCTTAAGACTGCTTTCACTGCATCCCACAGAAGTTGGGGCTTTGTGTTGTTTTTGTCATTTGTTTCTATATATTCCTTGATCTCTATTTTGATTTGTTCATTGATCCATTGATTATTTAGAAGCATGTTGTTAAGCCTCCATGTGTTTGTGAGCCTTTTTGTTTTCTTTGTAGAATTTATTTCTAGTTGTATACCTTTGTGGTCTGAAAAGTTGGTTGGTAGAATTTCAGTCTTTTGGAATTTACTGAGGCTCTTTTTGTGGGCTAGTATGTGGTCTATTCTGGAGAATGTTCCATATGCTTGAGAAGAATGTATATCCTGTTGCTTTTGGATGTAGAGTTCTATAGATGTCTATTAGGTCCATCTGTTCTAGTGTGTTGTTCAGTGCCTCTGTGTCCTTACTTATTTTCTGCCCGGTGGATCTATCCTTTGGGGTGAGTGGTGTGTGAAGTCTCCTACAATGAATGCATTGCAGTCTGTTTACCCCTTTAGTTCTCTTAGTATTTGTTTCACATATGCTGGTGCTCCTGTGTTGGGTGCATATATATTTAGAATGGTTATATCCTCTTGTTGGATTGAGCCCTTTATCATTACATAATGTCCTTCTTTATCTCTTGTTACTTTCTTTGTTTTGAAGTCTATTTTGTCTGATAGTAGTACTGCAACACCTGCTTTCTTCTCTCTGTTGATTGCCAAAAATTTGTTTTTCCATCCCTTGACTTTTAGTCTGTGTATGTCTTTGGTTTTGAGGTGAGTTTCTTGTAAGCAGCATATAGATGGGTCTTGCTTTTTTATCCATTCTATTACTCTGTGTCTTTTGATTGGTGCATTAAGTCCATTTACATTTAGGGTGACTATTGAGAGATATGTACATATTGCCATTGCAGGGTTTAAATTCATGGTTACCAAAGGTTCAAGGTTAGCCTCTTTAGTATCTTACTGCCTAACTTAGCTCACTCATTGAGCTGTTATATACACTGTCTGGAGATACTTTTCTTCTCTCCCTTCTTATTCCTCCTCCTCCTTTCTTCATATGTTGGGTGTTTTGTTCTGTGCTCTTTTTAGGAGTGCTCCCATCTAGAGCAGTCCCTGTAAGATGCCCTGTAGAAGTGGTTTGTGGGAAGCAAATTCCCTCAGCTTTTGCTTGTCTGGGAATTGTTTAATCCCACCATCATATTTAAATGATAGTCATGCTGGATATAGTATCCTTGGTTCAAGGCCCTTCTGTTTCATTGCATTAAATATATCATGCCATTGTCTTCTGGTCTGTAGGATTTCTGTTGAGAAGTCTGATGATAGCCTGATGGGTTTTCCTTTATAGGTGACCTGTTTCTCTCTAGCTGCCTTTAAAACTCTTTCCTTGTCCTTGATTCTTGCCATTTTAATTATTATGTGTCTTGGTGTTGTCCTCCTTGGATCCTTTCTGTTGTGGTTTCTGTGTATTTCTGTGGTCTGTTTGATTATTTCCTCCCCCAGTTTGGGGAAGTTTTCAGCAATTATTTCTTCAAAGACACTTTCTATCCCTTTTCCACTCTCTTCTTCTTCTGGTATCCCTATAATACAGATAATGTTCCTTTTGGATTGGTCACACAGTTCTTTTAGTATTGTTTTGTTCCTGGAGATCCTTTTATCTCTCTCTGTGTCAGCTTCTATGTGTTCCTGTTCTCTGGTTTCTATTCCCTCAATGGCCTCTTGCATCTTATCCATTCTGCTTATAAATCCTTCCAGGGTTTGTTTCACTTCTGTAATCTCCTTCCTGGCATCTGTGATCTTCCTCTGGACTTCATCCCATTGTTCTTGCATTTTTCTCTGCATCTCCGTCAGCATGTTCATGATTTTTATTTTGAATTCTTTTTCAGGAAGACTGGTTAGGTCTGTCTCCTTCTCAGGTGTTGACTCTATAATCTTTGTCTGCCTGTAGTTTTGCCTTTTCACAGTGATAGAGATAGTTTGCAGAGCTGGTACGAGTGACGGCTGGAAGAACTTTCCTTCTTGTTGGTTTGTGGCCTTCCTCTCCTGGGAGAACAGCGACCTCTAGTGGCTTGTGCTGGGCAGCTGTGTGCAGACAGGGCTTCTGCTTCCTGCCTGGGTGCTATGGGTTTTATCTCTGCTGTTGCTGTGGGCGTGGCCTGGTGCGGGCTGCTGCTCCAAAATGGTGGAGCCCCATTGGAGGGGGAGTGGCCGGGAGGCTATTTATCCCCGTGAGGGGCCTCCGTGCTCCCTGCTGCCCAGGGGGTTAGAGTGCCCAGAGATCCCCAGATTGCCTGCCTCTGGACTAAGTGTCCCAACCTGCCCCTTTAAGACTTCCAAAAAGCACTCGCCAAACCAAAATAATAACAACAGAAAACAAAACAAAACAAAACAAAAATTAAATAAATAATTTTTAAAAAAAGAAAAAGAAAAACGCACGATTTTCTTTGTCCTCAGGCGCCGGCCTCAGGTACCCATTCACTGGTCTTGCTGCCCTGTTTACCTAGTATTGGGGTCCCTGTTCCTTTAAGACTTCCAAAAAGCACTCACCAAAAAAAAAAAAAAATGGCCGCTCCCGTTTCTTTGTTCTCCGGCGTCGGCCTCAGGCACCCGCTCACCATTCCTGCTGCCCTGTTTCCCTAGTATCCAGGACCTCACGCATGCACTGTGTCTGCACTCTGGTGCGGATGGCTGGGCTGGGTGTTCAGCAGTCCTGGGCTCCCTCTCCCTCCCCGCTCCAACTCCTCTCCTCCTGCCAACAGTTGGGGGGAGGGGGGCTCGGGTCCCACAGTGCTGGGGCTTGTATCTTACCCCCTTTGTGAAGCGCTGGGTTCTTGCAGGTGTGGATGTGGTCTGGATGTTGTCCTGTCTCCTCTGGTCTATATTTTAGGAAGAGTTGTCTTTGTTATATTTTCATAGATATATGTGGTTTTGGGAGGAGATTTCCACTGCTCTACTCACACTGCCATCTTGGCTCCCTCCCTGTAGTTTTCTTTTTTGGTGGGGTCTTTGCCTGGTTTTGGTATTATTGTGATGTTGGCTTCATAGAATGAGTTTGGGAGTATTCCCTCCTCTTGTATTTTTTTGGAAAACTTTAAGGAGAATGGGGATTATATCTTCTCTGTATGTCTGATAAAATTCCGAGGTAAATCCATCTGGCCCGGGGGTTTTGTTCCTGGGTAGTTTTTTGATTACCACTTCAATTTCTTTGCTGGTGATTGGTTTGTTTAGATTTTGTTTCTTCCTTGGTCAGTTTTGATAGGTTGTATTTTTCCAGGAAGTTGTCCATTTCTTCTAGGTTTTCTAATTTGTTAGCATACAGGTTTTCATAGTAGTCTCTAATAATTCTTTGTATTTCTGTGGGGTCCGTCCTTTTGATTGGTGCATTCAATCCATTTACATTTAGGGTGATTTTTCCTTTCTCATTTCTGATTCTGTTGATGTGAGTTGATTCTCTTTTTCTCTTAATAAGTCTGGCTAGAGGCTGATCTATTTTGTTTATTTTCTCAATGAACCAGGTCTTGGTTTCATTGATTTTTTCTATTGTTTTATTCTTCTCAATTTTATTTATTTCTTCTCTGATCTTTATTTTGTCCCCCCTTCTGCTGACTTTAGGCCTCATTTGTTCTTCTTTTTCCAATTCATAATTGTGACTTTAGACTATTCATTTGGGATTGTTCTTCCTTCTTTAAATATGCCTGGATTGCTATATACTTTCCTCTTAAGACTGATTTCTCTGCATCCCACAGTAGTTGGGGCTTTGTGTTGTTGTTGTCATTTGTTTCCATACATTGCTGGATCTCCATTTTAATTTGGTCATTGATCCATTGATTATTTAGGAGCATGTTGTTAAGCCTCCATGTGTTTGTGATCCTTTTTGCTTTCTTTGTATAATTTATTTCTAGTTTTATGCCTTTGTGGTCTGAAAATATGGTTGGTAGGATTTCAATCTTTTGGAATTTACTGAGGCTCTTATTGTGGCCTAGTATGTGGTCTATTCTGGAGAATGTTCCATGTGCTCTTGAGAAGAATGTGTATCCTGTTGCTTTTGGATGTAGAGGTCTATAGATGTCTATTAGGTCTATCTGTGCTAGTGTATTGTTCTGTCCCTCTGTGTCCTTACTTATTTTCTGTCTGGTGGATCTGTCCTTTGGAGTGAGTGGTTATTGTAGTCTCCCAAAATGAATGCATTGCATTCTATTTCCTCCTTTAATTCTGTTAACATTTGTTTCACATATGTTGGTGCTCCTGTGTTGGGTGCATATATATTTATGATGGTTACATCCTCTTGTTGGACTGAGCCCTTTATCATTATGTAGTATCCTTCTTTATCTCTTTTTACTTTCTTTGTTTTGAAGTCTATTTTGTCTGATACTAGTATTGCAACACCTGCTTTTTTCTCTCTGTTGTTTGAATGAAATATCTTTTTCCATCCCTTGACTTTTAAGCTGTGCATGTCTTTGGGTTTGAGGTGAGTTTCTTGTAAGGAGCATATAGATGGGTCTTGCTTTTTTATCCATTCTATTACTCTATGTCTTTTGATTGGTGCATTCAGTCCACTTACATTTAGGGTGATTATTGAAAGATATGTATTTATTACCATTGCAGGCTTTAAGTTTGTAGTTTCCAAAGGTTCAAGGTTAGCTTCTTTACTATTTTACTGTCTAACTTAACTCACTTATCGAGCTATTATAAACACTGTCTGATGATTCTTTATTTCTCTCCCTTCTTATTCCTCCTCCTCCATTTTTCATATGTTGGGTGTTTTGTTCTTTGCTCTTTGTAGGAGTGCTCCCATCTAGAGCAGTCCCTTAAAAATACCCTGTTGAGGTGGTTTGTGGGAAGCAAATTCCCTCAACTTTTGCTTGTCTGGGAATTATTTAATCCCTCCTTCATATTTAAATGATAATCATGCTTGATACAGTATCCTTGGTTCAAGGCCCTTCCGTTTCATTGCATTAAATATATCATGCCATTCTCTTATGGCCTGTAGGATTTCTGTTGAGAAGTCTGATGATAGCCTGATGGGTTTTCCTTTGTAGGTGACCTTTTTCCTCTCTCTAGCTGCCTTTAAAACTCTTTCCTTGTCCTTGATCTTTGCCATTTTAATTATTATGTGTCTTGGTGTTGTCCTCTTTGGGTCTCTTCCTTTGGGAGTTTTGTGTATTTCTGTTGTGTGAGCAACTATTTCCTCCCCCAGTTTGGGGAAGTTCTCAGCAATTATTTCTTCAAATACACTTTCTATCCCTTTTTCTCTCTCTTCTTCTTCTGCTACCCCCATAATGCGGATATTGTTCCTTTTGGATTGGTCACACAGTTCTCTTAATATTGTTTCATTTCTGGAGATCCGTTTATTTCTCTCTGCATCAGCTTCTATGTGTTCCTGTTCTCTGTTTTCTATTCCATTAATGGCCTCTTGCATCCCATCCATTCTGCTTTTAAGTCCTTCCAGAGATTGTTTTATTTCTGTAGTCTCCCTCCGTACTTGCTCCTTTAGCCCTTGCATATTTCTCTGATCCATCAGCATGTTTATGATTTTTATTTTGAATTCTTTTTCAGGGAGACTGGTTATGTCTATCTCTGCAGGTCCTCTCTCTGGGGTTGTCTGGACTATTTTGGACTGGACTAAATTCTTCTACCTTTTCATGGTGATAGCATTGGCTGTAGGCAGGCAGCAGGTATGTCAGCTGGGAGAAGAAAGTCCTTTCCTGCTTGCCTGATGCCTTGCCCTTATGTTCTAATGTGTTGTTCAGTGCCTCTGTCTCCTTACTTATTTTCTGTCTGGTTGATCTGTCCTTTAGAGTGAGTGGTGTGTTGAAGTCTCATAGAATGAATGCATTGCATTCTATTTCCTCCTTTAATTCTGTTAGTATTTGTTTCACATATGTAGGTGATCCTCTATTGGGTGCATATATATTTAAAATGGTTGTAGCCTCTTGTTGGACTGACCCCTTTATTATTATGTAATGTCCTTCTTAGTCTCTTTTTGACTTTCTTTGTTTTAACGTCTATTTTGTCTGAGGCAAGTACTGAAACTCCTGCTTTTTTCTCCCTATTAGTTCCATACCCCTTCACTTTTAGTCTGTGTATGTCTTTGGGTTTGAAGTGAGTCTCTTGTAGGCAGCATATAGTTGGATCTTGTTTTTTTATCCATTCAGTGACTTTGTGTCTTTCAATTGGTGCATTCAATCCATGTACATTTAGGGTGATTATCAATAGGTATGTACTTATTGCCATTGCAAGCTTTAGATTCGTGGTTACCAAAGGTTCAAGGTTAACTTCATTACTATCTAATAGTATAACTTAACTCACTTAGTTTGCTATTACAAACACAATCTAAAGGTTCTTTTTTCCCCTTCTTTTCTTCCTCCTCCATTCTTTATATATTAGGTATCATATTCTGTATTCTTTGTCCCTTTTTATCACCTCTGGTGACAGCTATTTAACCTTAGAAACACTTCTACCTATAGCAGTCCCTCCAAAATACACTGTAGAGATGGTTTGTGGGAGGTAAATTCACTCAGCTTTTGCTTATCTGGAAATTGTTTAATCCCTCCTTCAAATTTAAATGATATTCTTGCTGGATAGAGTATTCTTGGTTCAGGGCCCTTATGCTTCATTGCATTAAATACATCATGCTATTCCCCTCTGGCCTATAAAGTTTCTGCTGAGAAATCTGTTGATAGCCTGATAGGTTTTCCTTTGTATGTGATCTTATTTCTCTCTCTGGCTGCTTTTAATAGTCTTTCCTTATACTTCATCTTTGCCATTTTAATTATTATATCTCTCGGTGTTGTCCTCCTTGGGTTCCTTGTGTTGGGAGGTCTGTTTACCTCCATGGCCTGAAAAACTTTTCCAGATTGCAGAAGTTTTCAGCAATTACTTCCTCAAAGACACTTTCTATCCTCTTTTCTCTCCCTCCTTTTTCTGGTACCCCTGTAATATGAATATTGTTCTGTTTGGATTGGCCACACAGTTATCTCAATATTATTTCATTTCTAGAGATCCTTTTCTCTCTGTGCCTCAGCTGCTTTGTATTCCTCTTCTCTAACTTGAATTTCATTTATCGTCTCCTCCACCATATGTAGTCTGCTTTTAAAACTCTCCATTGTGTTCCTCAGTGATTAGATCACTGTCCTAAATTCATTCCTGAGTTCTTGAATATTTTTCTGTACCTCTAGCAGCATGTTTATGATTTTTATTTTGTAATCTCTTTCAGTAAGATTTATTAGTTCATTCTCACTCAACTCTTTTTCTGGTGTTGTTGAGATTTTGCTTTGAACCAGGTTCCTTTGATGTTTCATATTTGTATGTGGCACCCTCTAGTGCCCAGAAGCTCAAATGTCTGGAGCTGCTCAGCCTCTGGCGTGAAGCTGGGGGTCGCAAGGGAGTGGTGCTGGTGCCTGGGGTGAGGAAAAAGCAGTTTCCTGCTTCTGGGCTGCTATGCCTGTCTCCACTGCCAGAACCAGTGGGCCAAGCACATAGGCATAAGCCTCTATGCTTTGTGATTATAGTTGCTGTGGGCGGGGCTTCCCTCTGGTAGGCCTGATGCCAGGACAGGGTTTGCCGGTTTGTGAGCCAGGTGCTGGGTGGCCTGGAGAAAGGTGCAGCAGGCTGCTTATCATGGTTGGGGGTGAGTAGCCACCTTGGAGCTGAGTAGCCAGCCAGGGGGATAGAGCACCTGAAGATCGTGATAGTTTCCAGTGTGCTGGAGAGAGCACACCTGGACAATTTTGTCTACCTGTCTTTTCACCTGAGCAGTAAGCTCTGTGAAATCCTTGCCCCTTTAGCAATCTTAACTTTCCAACCCAACTAATTCCCAGAGCACCACGCAATGTAGGTTTGTGCTCCCAGAGGAGGTCTCCAGGGTTATTTGTTCAGCAGTCCCAGGCCTTCACTCCCTCCCTGCTCTGTTTCTCCTCCTCCTGCTGGTGAGCTGGGGTGGGGGAAGGGCTTGGGTCACGCTGGGTCATGGCTTTGGTACGTTATACTGTTCTGTGAGGTCTGCTCTTTTCTCCAGGTGTATGCAGTCTGGCGCTGCCTTCTTTCCTGTTGCTCTTTCACGATTAGTTATATTAATTATATTTTCTTATTATATGTGGTTTTAGGAGAAGATCTCTGTCTCACCTCTTAGGCTGCCATCTTTAATCAGAGTCCCTGCTTTAATCTTTATATTTTCTTTTTTGTTTTTATAAAACTAAGTGAATCTTGAAAGTTTTCATCACAAGAAAAAAATTTTTGTAACTATGTGTGGTGATGGATATTAACTGTGTTTATTGTGGTGATCATTTGCAACATATACAAGTATTGAAACATATGTTGTATACCTGAAAACAAATATGTTATGTTAATTATTCTTCTATAAAAACCAAATGAATAAATATCTTAACCTAACCACTGTCAAACAGAATAAAATAAAACTTTCAGCTTTCTATAATTTATTTAAAGTTCACTTTGTAAATGCTCCTGGCTCGGCAAGTCTTCCATTGAGTATAAAAGGGTACCATTAGTGTCTTCATTTGGCTTATAATGATCTCCATTTATTTAATTTAAATTAGATTATTAAGTTTACTTAAGTTAGATTAATCTTCATCTAATTTAGAAGAGGGAGCTGATTCTTCTGGCATCTCAGTATGGATAGTAACTATTGGAAACGCCCATTTTGGGATTTTATTTGCATAAATATCCTGTAATAAAAATCTGGGGATAAGAATAAACTTATTTTGCAAACATGAATACTCTATAAACCAATTATTTTAACTGCTGACAAGATCAATTTCTAGTTGGTAGTGTTTCAGAGACTGAATCTTCAAATCCAACAGTTTTAGTTTGGAAAAAGAAAACATATCTTTTTATAGTCTTTTCTGAGGCATTGGCTTCTTTTGCTTAAGCATGCCAGGGGCTTCTCTTTTCTCTCTGCTTCCCTCAGATGAGCTTCGTCTCTGGAGTTTTCTTCTGGAGAAACATTTAAAATAAGGAGTAAGGTGACTGTGTGGCAAAAAAATGGATGGAGCTGGAAACTGTGTTTGCGCCTTGAAAGGAGGAAAGGTCTCTGTGGAAATGCAATGTGGACTCTGGGCCTTTGTGAGGAAAAGAAAAGGACGTCACACTTGGGTGTCCTTGTGGTGGGCTGGATCCCTGTCTCCAGTCTCCTTGTGATAGGTGGAGGGGTAAGTGTAATAATCTGGCAGCCTGTGGGGTCTACATTGTTTTGTGACCTTCCAGGAGAGGTGACTACTTGTTTTCTCCTGTGGGTAGAAGAAAAATGCAAGTCAGGAAACAGACCTGACAGTAGAAGCAGAAGGGGGATACTTCAGGTGGGAGCAGGGGAGAACGACTGGAAAGGAGAAATTGAGAAGTCTCAAAGCATGTTTGAAAGAACTGACAAGGTTTGATAAAATGAAACATGAACACACCTTGTGGCCCACCAATTCCATTCTGGGAATTTACCCAAGAGAAGTGAGTACATATCTACAAAATGTTCATAGCAGCCTTATTCATATTAGCCTAAATTTGGAAACAATGCAAATGTCCTTCAATCGGAGAATTTCAGGTCACTGGTTGGCTAGCAGAAGTGTTCTGAAATGTGAGAGCCACAGGGATTGGTTTGGGAAACTGTCACAGGTTCCCTACAAGTTTAAGGACGCACACCTGAGTGAGTGGGCTGATGCCATTCATGGTTGCCAGCTTTAGCTGAGATAACACTGCTTCTCAGTCCTTTAGTTTATCCTTGTTTGGTTCTGTTCCTATGTCTTCTAGACCTTTGATACTCTCTTCAAAGTCCCTCCACAATTCTCATTTTTCTTGATTCACTTGAAGAATTCTCTTCAAAATTCTCTACCTTTCTAAGTAGATTACTGAGTTTCATATTCCACAGAGAAAACTTCCATAAACTTCTTTGATTCCTGCTTCTCTCACTTCAAAGAGAAGCCTATACACTTCTGACTCCACTTTTAACTCCCATTTTTTAATCCACTGGATTGTGTCTCTGCTCTCTCTACTCCACAAAAACTATATTGGCAAAAGTCATCAATAGTCCTGGGCTTTAAAAAAGTTGGTTTCCAAATACCTAGAGCACCATTTCCTGCCCTCTTTGCCTGGCTTGCTCCTACGCTGATTTCAGTCTCATTTTCTCAGAAACCTTCCCTATCCGAAGGCAGGCTTAAAGTCCCTTGCTGAATGCTTCCATAGCATCTTGAGTTCACTTTCACAGTACTTGTCAGTCATGTGATTACTTATTCCTCCTTTACTGAAATAGTGACATGACCATCCTGAAGACTATGTCTCTTTGTCCCAGCACAGTGCCTACAGTGGAGCTGAATTGATTGGAGAAAATCTCTGTTTCTATAATTGCAAAAGTTACCATGTTCCTACTTCTTAGGGATAATGTGATCATCAATAAGCAAGTATTTCTCATTATGTAACATACTGAGATGCCACCTAAGGGACTGAATGTCAAAGATGGGAGTGCTTCTGCAACCTTAATCAGACCAAAATAGGTCAAATATTTAAATGCAGATTGAAGATACTTTGAAGGCATAATATTTAAAAGCATAGGAACTACAGCCAGGTTCCTTGAGATCTGCCATTTAGTAACTCTGTGACCATTGACAGGTTCCTTAACCTCTCAGTCTCCTTTTCATTATATGTAAAAGGGAGAAAATACTACTACCTATCTCACTGGCTTGTTGTATTAATTGAAATAAGATAGGGAAAGTGCTCAGAACATGCCTGACATGTGGTATGCACTTAGTAGGGGTTAGCTAGTGTTATTATTAATCTTTAACATTTTGGAAAGATTCTGTTAGCATGAGCCCCATTTTCTTGGGTCCATCTGGTTACATTTTATACACAAAATCTGTGCACCATTGATAGGACTAAAGGATACAGATGTTATTAGAACAGGACCCTCATGAAGACAGGGACTATTGACACTGTTGGTCACTGATATGTCCCTGGCTTAGAGTGGTGCCCAGCACGTAGTTGATAAATTGGGTGAATGGTCAGGCAGATGTTGAACGTTCCACTCTAGATTTTGTGAAGCCCACTGAGCATTTTATTCCAGGTCCAGAAAATTCATAATAATAACTTATATTTAAAATTAGACTAAAATAAAAAAATCAGGCCAAAATATTGCTTGAGTTTGGGTATCAATTTTAGATATGAAATTCAGAGCATACCAACAACCAGTACTTTTTTTTTCTTAAATAGTTACCTGTAGCCCGTGGTTTTGGAGCAGACAATACTTGGTTTGTAGTGAACTCTACCGATTTTTAAGAGAGTTAAGTTTTGTACTTGATGTATAAGTATGCAGTTTTTCCTTTACATGGCATGTGTAGTATTAGAAAAATTCTCATGTGCTTTCAGGGTTGAACCAGAAAGAAATATAAGTCCTGTGATTCATTTATTCACGATAACTGAAACTCATTTCATTTTGTAGACCCACAGAATGACTGGCTACTTTGCCAAAGCTCTAATTTTGCAGATGAGGAATTTCGAGCCCAGCCAATGTTCCACAGGTCTCTCTCAATTCAGTGCTATATGCTGAGTCATTTCAACAGTGCACAGGTTACTGCAGTTGGTGCTCTGGAAAATACAGAGATGATAAAGACTCAGGGTTTGCACTCCGGAAGTGAGATGCTACAAATCCACAGATTTATAATACAGAGCAGAATCCAGTTGGTGCTGTGGGTGATACACAAATTGCTGTAAGAATTCAAAGATGACAGAGAGAGAGACTGTAATTTAAAAATTGTGTGTCTTAAAGTCTTTGTGAAGGCAGTACCATCGTGCCATTTAAATGTCATCATGTGAAAGTCGCAGGTGGAAGCAGGAAGAGGAAGCAGCTGCAGCCGCTGCCTTGGAGGGGGGAGAACAAGGCGCATCTGGAGATCCACATGTGCCCCTGTGTGGCAGAGCTGGGGAGTGTGTGAGCCAGTGATGGACAGACTAGGGCTGGTTGGACAAAGTGAAGCTGCATTTGAAGGTCTTGGATGCCAATCTAAGGGACAGTGGGGAAGAGTGAGCTAAACTGAGAAATCAAATCTCATGTTTGTTTTTTTAGAGGTGAATAAATCTGTAATGTCATTATAACTGTTTAGCTACATACTTACAAAGTTTCTGAAGAAACCTCGAAGATGTCAGGTGGTTAGTTCTGTTTTATGATGCCTCTTTTAGATGCCACTTTTAGCAGGTGACTCCGGGGCCTTGTCTTGGGAACTGGGGCAAGGGATATCTGTAATCTGTATCTCCTTGCCCTCTGATTTCCAGGGTTCATGCAGAGATTGGACAAGTTGATTTCTGGTGGTCTCAGTACCAGCTCTGAAGTCTCTGTCTCTGTCCCCCTCTGTGATGGGAACAGGAGACTTAGGGATGAAGATAGGCTGGCTGAGCCCCTGCAAAGCCCCCAGAGGCATGTGGAAGGGGTGGTGGACCCAGTTTGACTTCTGGGCCTCTCCTTCTTGAACAGCACCTACTTCTGGAACTAAGGTAAACGGTGAAAAGAACAGATCCAGGTACCCCAGGATCTCCCCCTCTCTTTTCCCTTTCTCCCACCTTTCTTCTCTATCCTTTTCTTTCCTTTCCTTAGGATCTGCAAACCTAATCTAAGGTGTGGCCCACCTGGAAATTTTGTAGTGGGGAAAAGGAAAGTGCTTAAGAAAATGAGGAAATTGAATTCAATATCCTAAAGAAAGAAATCTGCTCAGCCCAGCAGCACCAAGACACAGATGACTCAGTGTGATTAATTAAAGCAATTAACAGAGACTAGACAGCCATCATGTGCAAATTAGTGTGCTGCTGGGGAAATAAAGAGGTGCGCAATGCTGTAATGCAGGGTGGAAGCTGTTAGCTTTATAACAATAATAACTAGTGTGCATCCAGTGTTTTAAGCTTCAAGAGCGTTTCTTGCCTGGTACCTCATTTGCTCCTTACAATCTCCAGAATAATGGATACTATCAATACTGTCACTTCACATATGAAGAGGCTGGTGTCAGAGATTAAGCATGTCTAAGGTCGCATAGCCAGAGCTGAGACCAGGGCTGAGGTCTTCAGATGTTGGAGCTCAGTCTCTCTTTAATCACACATGGCGATAGCAACTGACATAAATATTTCCATTTTGGGGATATGTATAATCATGGAGCCAAAATTTGTCTTTTCACCCAACTTATTAATTAGTGGACCCACAGTAGAATAAAAACAAAACCCTCCTGCCACAGTTCCCACCAGCAGACCACTGCCTTAAACCCAACTTTGTTTGAAAGGGGCGGGGGGGCTGCTGAGTCACCAGCAGTCGGATTCAGTAGTTAACTAGCATTTGCCTAGTGAACCACAGCGATCAGGGCCTGCCTATGAGGGTAAGAAATCAGAAAGGACATACCAGACAGTATTTATCAAGCAGGAACTTCTTGTAATGACAGCAAACATCACTCATCTGTCCTTGGAGTCAGGCTGAGGGCAGCCGCAGCCTCACTGTCACTGTCATTCCCTCTGGTCCTCTCCCCTGTTAGCGCTTTCTCCTTGCTTGCGCAGTGGGTCTCCCTCTGAAAGAGAAAGAATCCGTTCAGGAAATGCAAGCAGTGCTTCCTTCTATGTAGCTACTTACTTACAAATGCCATACGGGGTGGGGAGGACATTATCTCAAGGCTTAATGACCAGGTGGTTTGAAGAGGCTGTGCACAGGCCTTGGCTTGGGGAGTATGGCTACTGTTTCTCTTCTCTGCTTTGGTCCCGGAGCCAAGGGCAGCAGAATCAGAAAACTGTCTTCTCCCGCTGCTATCACGGTCACTGACTGAGCACACACGAACATTTGGGGCAATGGACTTCGTGAGCTTCCTCCCAGGGCTCCTTCTGCTTCATCAAATTGCCTGTGAGGTGGACACGATACATCTGCCTGCTTTGTTTCCTGAGAGGGACTGTCAGCTGCCAGAGGAAGAGGAGGGGATGGTCCCAGCGATGAGGAGCATGGGCCTTGGGGTTAGAAAAAATTGGCTGCGATGTTGGTTTCTTTCCTTCCTCGCTTAGGGGCTGTGAGTGAGTCCCTGAGACTTGAAGCCTCAGTCGCCTCATCTAAAACGGGGCACGTAGTATCTCCCTCAGAGGATTGCTCTGGTGAATAAAAAGGGCCTTTGACACAGAGCCCCAACCACAGTGGCTGGCCTGTGAAAGGGAATGGCTGTAGTCTCAAATTCTAATGACTCCAGTTCTTCATTTGTTCTCTTAAGGTGATACTGGCTAAATCATTCAATCACTCAAAAGGCCTCCACTTTGAGCAGAACATTTTCCTGGACATTGTGTAAAGAATGAGAATGCAAACACTCACAAAGCGGAAAGTGGTCAATTCCACAAGCCTGATGAAAATCCAGGCAAAATTCTAGAATGATTTGCCAGCACTTTGGAAAGGAAGTGGGATCATCCAGAACAAACTCAGTTCTGCAGCTCAAGGCATTACCCACACATCCAACAGCTCTCTACTGGCCATGTCGTCCTGTGCCAGACATGGGCCTAAGCACTGGGACTGAAGAGTCTGGCAGGGACATTAAATACTAACTAAAGAATAACAGCAAAGGGTTTTGAGTATTAAGAGAGGAAGTCCTGGAGGCTTCCAGGAGCAGAGAAACAGAGAAACATAATCGCTAATTCTACATCAGTGGATGTGTGTTACATATATGACTTTGTCTCCTCCATTGTAAACACATTGCCATGCCAATAAAATTCCATCCCATAATCTCTTTAATGATGGCTCAGTGTTCCATTTTATAAATTTGTTGTGAATTATTTAACCAAACTTTTAGTTATTTCTTCTGACCCTTTTTCTTTTCTGTATTGACTTTCAGATGAGTTTTCCATTTAAATGTTGATGAAAATAAATAACCAAAAACAAACTCATGCAATTTTTTTCCTGTTTGTATCTATTGTCCTGAGATGTATAAAATAAGGAAGGAAAGATCAAAAGAAACGAAATTTTAAAAAATCCCATCAAATTCTTAGTTGACAGAGAATTCTAACTTATTTATTGTTGGTGTATTGTTGGGTACCTAAGTCTTGCCATATCTTGTTTATTTGTATGTTATTGGTAGAGTGAATCCAAGTGTTCAACAACACATAAACTCAATGAGCTATTATAAGGTTATCAGATTATTGGATTCATTTGCAAAAATATTTATCATAAAAAAGGGGAAATATTCTAAAAGCTTATTTCACATGCAGTAATTCTGATAAAAAATATCCTTGCAGTCATATAAAGATCGACAAATCATAACTTTATCATTTAGCTGAAGTCCAATCAATGAGATTCTAATTTCCATATGCCCAGTGTCAAGAAAGCTATGATGGTTTTGGGTCACTGTAGTGGATCCTATGTGTTAGAGGGAAGGGCCTATGTAGCTAGTTTGTGTTAGGTGTTTCCTTACAATAACTTTATGAGGAAGTGATGTAGGATATAAGAGAAGTTACATCTCCTTCTCAAAGACTCCAAGATATTAGGTGGTAAGGCTGAGACTCAGAACTGGGATTTTTCTGACTCCTAAAATTTATATTCTTTTTTCTAATTTAGTATATTTACTTTGCTTTAAAATTTCATTCTTGGATTTACTCATTAATTCATTAATGAATTTGTATTCTTGTTTTAATGAACTTCTGTTTTGTATCCTCTGGCTTAACAGTCTGAGTGGAAAGAGGTACTTCTCTGTCAGCACCACTTAGAAATGACACAGGGAAGAATTCTGGTTGGCCAAGCCTGGGTCAGGTGACTCTGGTTTCATTCTGTCCAATGTCTGTCTAGTCTATCTGGGTTGCCCTGATAAAAAGTTTCCAACATATAGTAGTGACACATGTCATCACAGAAGGGACACTTGTCTAAGATGGCTTTGTGAAAGTTTTGGGGAAAGTCCTTCATGTTCTCCTCCCCTGGTTTGGAGCCCAGAGAAGCAGAATGTGTGGGCCTGGGAAAGCGTTGCTTTATGGATGTGCATTTTGTTGTTCTCATGATTCATGCAACAACTATTTATTAGGTGCCCACTGTGTGCCAGACACTATTCCAGGGGCTTGGGATACTGTAAAACAGACAAAAATACCTGCCCTAATGGAATTAACATTCTAGTGGGATGGAGACAGAGAATGAATCATATTGCAAAAGAGTACACTATGTAACATGTTAGAATATGCTAGAATGTTAGAACATTCTTTAATATGTGCTACAGAAAAATACAGGTAATCAGGATAATAAATGTTGGAGTGCATTGCAGTTTTAAGCAGATGATGACATTTGAACAAAGACTTGAGGGAGGTAGGGAAGTTATCCCATATGGCTCTCTGGGGGAACAGTGTATAAGGCAGAGGGCACAGCTGGTGCAAAGGCCCTGACCCAGGAATGGACATGGCATGTAACAGCAAGGAGGCCGATGTAGCTGGGCCACAGCGAGTCAGGAGGACAGTAGTAGGGGATGAGGTCGAGGAGTAACAAAGGCCGGATCTCTACTCTGAGTGAAATGAGAAATCACTGGAGGATTCTGCAGAGAGGTGTGATATCTTACTTATACTTTGAAAGGACACCTCTGTTCACTGTGTGGAGAACTGATGGTTGGGGGGCAAGGGTGGATGCAGGCAGTCTAGTCAGAATAGGCTATACCAGTAGTGTGTGGGGCGAGATGATATGATAGATTGTGGGAGCAGTAGAGCTGTGTAAAGTAGGCAGATTCTGGGCCTATTATGAAGGTAGAGTTGACACAATTTCCTGGTGAACTGGTAGGGTGTGAGAGACAACACAGGGGAGTCATAGATACCAGCACAGTTTTTGGTCTGAGCATTTGACTGTTGTGGTTGGGTGCAATCAGGTAGTGAGTGTATAACTGAATTAAACTGTTATAATATTGCTTTTGCCATAACGAAAAATTCAGAGTAAAAATACGTTGGTACTTCTGTGAATGAAATAATAAAAAATTTATAACTTAAGACAAGTCATTAGTCTGTGGAGTGGTACTGTGAAGTTGTAGCACTAGAAAAGTGAGATTTTCATGTTTCGGCAATAAAGTGGATCTGGCTTGCAGCTTGGTTGGTGGTGTGCTGGGAGGTTCTTATGCCCAGAGCAGTTTTGCTCACAAGGAGAGAGAGGACGAGATGAGCAGATGGGCAGGGCACAGTTTCTGTGGCTTAGGGAATCTCTGGGTTCCCTGGTTTGCTCTGTCTTACTGTAGGTCATCCTCTCCATTGAAACTGTGCTTTGTATCTATCCTCATCTCCTTACTTTAAACTCTTGCTGGCAAGGAATGAGTCTTTCTGTAGCATCTTACTACGCTGATAGACAGTGGTTGCAATGGAGGTGCTGAGGACTTGATAATACAGGTG
This sequence comes from Manis javanica, assembly GCF_040802235.1. Taxonomy (NCBI): domain Eukaryota; kingdom Metazoa; phylum Chordata; class Mammalia; order Pholidota; family Manidae; genus Manis; species Manis javanica. Next base: position 113,493,531 of record NC_133160.1, read on the forward strand.
AATGTTGAAACCACAATGTTGTTCATGTGAAAGCATCGTAAGATTGTATATCAATGATGCTTTAATAAAAAAAAGGAGTCTTTAAAAAAACTCCTTAGTTGTGATAAGCTAGATAACATAAAAATGAACATTTTAACCATTTTTAAGTACACAGAAGAACTGAGTCTTGATTACAGTTGTAACCTCAGTGCCTGGCACACAGTAGGCACCCAATAAAAAGCTTTGGAATACATGGACAAATGTCTAGGGAGTAGGTGGGAGAAGGGCCTCTGCCTGTGCATGTGTTCATGCACCTCATCATCTGGCAAGACCCTGTTGAGAGGACATGAGGGCAGGAAGGTGGTTTTACCCAGGGTCTCCAGCTCTCTGCCATGTCGTGCTTTTTGGATCTGAGCTCAGGGCAATTTCATCTCCTTTCTTTCTTCTCCCGCTGGCACCCTGTGATGGTGACTTTCTATTTTATTTTATTAAGGTATTATTGATATACAATGTTATGAAGGTTTCATATGACCAACATTGTGGTTACATCATTCACCAGATTATCAAGTCCCCCCAACCATCCCATTGCAGTCACTGTCCATCAGCATTGTAAGATACTATAGAGTCACTACTTATCTTCTCTGTGTTATACTGCCTTCCCCATGCCCCGCCCCTGCATTATGTGTGCTAATCATAATGACCCTTAATCCCCTTCTCCCTCCCTCCCTCACTACCCACCCTTCCCACCCCCTTTCCCTTTGGTAACTGTTAGTCCATTCTTGGAGTCTGTGATTCTGCTGCTGTTTTGTTCCTTCAGTTTTTGCTTTGTTCTTATACTCCACAAATGAGGGAAATCATTTGGTACTTGTCTTTCTCTGCCTAGCTTATTTCACTGAGCGTAATACCCTCTAGCTCCATCTGTGTTGCTGCAAATAGTAGGATCTGTTTTCTTCTTATGGCTGAATAATATTCTATTGTGTATATGTACCACCTCTTCTTTATCCATTCATCTACTGGTGGACACTTAGGTTGCTTCCATTTCTTGGCTATTGTAAATAGTGCTGCGATAAACATAGGGGTGCACCTGTCTTTTCAAACTGGGCTCCTGCATTCTTAGGGTAAATTTCTAGGAGTGGAATTCCTGGGTCAAATGGCATTTCTATTTTTAGTTTTTTGAGGAACTTCTATATTGCTTTCCACAATGGTTGGACTAATTTACATTCCCAGCAGCAGCATAGGAGGGTTCTCCTTTCTCTGCATCCTCACCAGTATTTGTTGTTTTCTTGTCTTTTGGATGTTGGCCATCCTAACTGGTGTAAGGTGATACCTCATTGTGGTTTTAATTTGCATTTCCCTATTAATTAGCCATATGGAGCATCTTTTCATGTGCCTGTTGGCCATCTGTGTGATGGTTACTTTTATGTATCAACCTGGATGGGACATGGTGCTGAGATATTTGGGCAAATATTATGCTGTGAGGATGTTTTTGGATAAGATTAACATTCTGATGGATTTTGAATAGAGCAGACTGCCCTGCATACTGTGTGTAGGCCTCATCCAATCAGTTGCAGGCCTGATAGGACAAAAGATGACACCTCAAAAGAACAGAGGGAATTCTGCAGCAGATGACCTTTGGACTTGAACTGCAACATTGTTCCTTTTCTAGGTCTCCAGTCTGCCCTGCAGTTCTCAGACTTGCCAACCTCCATAATCATGTGAAGCAATTCCTTACAATAAATCTCTCCCTTTTTGGTACACATCCTACTGGTTCTGTTTCTTGAGATCCTGACAAATACACACACATGCTCTTTTTCTCTTTCACTTTCATGTGTAAATATGCATGAAACTCCAACTCTGCAGGGTTAGGGACAAGCACATATGAAAGGACTGTTATGAATCAAGTAAGAACCTGGGTGTTTGTGGATAATGAAGGGTACAGCCCAGTGCTGCTTGACCAGAGATGAGTGGGATGACTTCAGGAATTTCAGGCTGGTTTGTGTACACTGAACTTTATTTAACACTATACTTCAGAAAGATGCCCATGAGGAGGGCAGCCCTTCCCTGTCTCAGGACAGCCTGTCTTTTAACTGAAAGCCAAATATCTGTATTTTGTGGATAATCTCATAGAGACCTCCCAGTTTTGCTCCTCCCATCAGTCTCCCTTGCCCTCCTTCCTGGTGGTTTAAAAATGTATTTAGGATTTCAGAGAGCTCGAACTCTGAAGATACAGGTATGGATACAATGAAAGTGATTTGTGGTAAGTAGTTTATATTAGAGGCTCAAATTGAGACACTTGAAACTATCCTTCTGTATTAACTGAAATGGAAGCAAGCAGCCCAAGAGGAAGAAAACCAACCACCAGCAGTTCAGAGCAGGAATGTTCAAAAGGCTGGCCTGTTCTAGCTGTCCACTGTGGCTCTGCAGGAGCACCCACCAGGGTGTCTGCCTGAGGAATGATCAGCGGCACCTTGTCTTGCTCATCTCTGCAATCCTGTGGGGCAAAAGGCCCTATGTTGCTGCAAGGACTTGGAGAAGCAAAAGTGAGCTACAGTTATGTCCAGTGAGGCTAGTCTTTTGCTACAAAAACTGTACGGAGAGGCGTTCACCTCACATGGCCGTGGTACGTAATCTGGAAAGGCTGCCATTAGGCCTGTAGTGTGTCAGTGTTACCTGGGTCAGGTAACAGGGAGAAGGGGGTACCAGGCCTCCCTGCTGTGTCAGATTGAGGGAGTAGTGACTGGCGCTGGGAGGCTTATTTTCCAAAGGCCTGGAGGTGGCCATGGTTCTCTGTCAGAAAGACCAGGGGCAGATGCTTCTTTGGGGAATTTAAAGGTTCTGTGGTGGGCACTGACTGAAAGGTGCTGCTTTGTGGTGGCCCGGGCGACTGCCCTAAAAGGGATTTTGGGCACCATAGACACATCTCCAACTCCTCCAACTTTGCAGATCAGGAGAATGGGGCCCAAAGGAGGTTCCTACAGTCATCCCAGTGATTTAACAACATAATGGCAGTAACATCCTGGTCTGGGTCAGAGTGATGCCCACTACATGAGAGCCTTCATGTAGCAATGGTCTGAAACAGTACTGATAACAGTGGGATAAATCAGTGCTCGAGTCTCTCCCCTGCTACTGATTAGCTGAGAGACCTTGGACCAGTCAGCCCCAGTGACCCTAAATTCCCAATGTGTGTATCATTTACTGTATTCTAAGCATCACTGTTTTAATTACTGTACATACACTAAGCCATTTAGTCCTCAAAAGAACCCAATGAAATAGGTACTATTGTTGCCCGTCTTTTACAGAAGAGAACACTAACACACAGAGTGGTTAAATCATGTGACTAGTAAGTGGCAAAGCCATAGTATGAATTCAGGCTGCTCGGCTCCAGAATTCTTGCTCTTAATCACTCTGCTAGGTGTCCTCTGATACCCTGTTCATCAACTTATTGCTGTAAAAGCTCTGGAACAGTATCCTTAAAATTCATCCATGTAGTATAGGACAAAAGATCTGGTTTGTTAAAATTTTTTTCAAGACAAACAAAAAGATATAGGGAGCCTACATTTTAAAGGGATTTAAGAGATGTATCAGCCAATTACAATGTTTGGACTTTATTTGGGTCTTGTTTCAAACAAACAAGCTGCAAAAAAAAGAAAGAAAACTGGGGAAATGTGAGCACTCATTGGATATGTGATGTTATTAAGGGATTATTGTAATAATGCAATAATGATAAATGGTTTTGTCAAAAAAATAAAAGCTCTTACCTTTTTAGAGACAGATGCTGAAATATTTAAATTATACACTGTCTAGGATTTGCTTCAAAGTAATCAGTGGATGGGGAGAGAGTAGGGGCACAGACAAAGAAGACTGTCTATATTTAATGAGTGTTGAAACTGGGTGATGAGTGCATTCAAGTTTATTATATTCTCTATTTTTTGTTTGGAACTTCCCATCATAAAAAGTTAAAAAAATCACCCTGTATAAGTTCTATGCTCTCAGAAATGTCAAAAGCACAAGGGACTTCACAGAGCTAGTGAGAGGAATAACAGTTGCCAGGGAGAGAGTAAGTGGACACTGCTTAGAAGATTCACCTTCCAAAGGTGTCATTTATTGCTTACACTATTTATTTCTTATTCATATTATATCATTATTATTTATACTGAATTTGGTCTACAGTCAATTGGAGAATCATCTCTCACAAGATCAGCAATAGAATCTAATTTCCAGCCAAAGAATAATGATAGGTTGATTATATATATTCTCATTTTAACCAAATTGTACATTCAAAGGCAGCTTTATTTAAGATAATCATACCAAGAACCAAAATACTCCTACATCATTTTCCTTCATCCTGGTGGGCAAATGCATACAAAGAGATTTATTAACACAAAAATCTTCACTTGGAAGCTATGTCCCCACCACTACAACTTTCAGAGCCCACCCTCTGCTCTGATGTCTATTGCCATTGTTTTTCTTGCTCAGCCTAGCATCCATCCCTGGTCTTCTGTTTACCTAATCCTGAGCACTCCCTGAGGAATCGTCATTTCTCTACTCTTTTGGCTTCAGGACTGTCTGTAACCGGTGCCTGCCAGTCACAGCATAGCATTCCTATGGCAACAATGACTGGTTTAGGGATGGACATTTGACTCAAGCCAAGTCCCAGTTAAAACTAGTCTGGGTCTGGGGTTTTTGTCAGAGTAACTGGAAGAGAGGCATACATTCTGCCTTTTGGATTTGAAGTTGTAAACAGACGTACCTATGTGAAGGGAGAACTTGCTTGATAAAGGGGAGTGGAGAGATATCAGATTCTGACATTATTTGAACCCCTGGTTCCAGGTGTACTTGAAGCCATACACAGTATAGTGCATGTGGTTTGCTAAACCTGATTCTGAAATATTACAAACACAGTCTTATAGTAGAAAATCATATAGGGAACATTCTATTTTAAGCCTAGTGTTGCTTGCTAAACAGAAAGGAGATCTATTAATTTTTATACTCCTGTATTTGATTACAAACTATAGATGTAGACACAGAATAGAAAAATGTCAGTTCCAGTGGTTGGATAAAGCATTAACAGAGATTAGGACCAATCATTTCATCATCCCATGCATTCTTCCTGAGAACTGAGACCAGGTGACTGGACAGTTTCTTATGCAGGTGAAACCCACTAATATTTAATGTCTTGTCTATGTATGTGGTAAGGTGACTTTACCCTGTGTGCTCTGCTGCCCTGTGTGTGTCAGGCAGTAGCACCACACAGACCCAGATTGTGGAAATGAGTAACTTAACTATGGGCTTTCCCCACCTTCAGATACACAGTGAGTCACATTTTACCCTTCAGCCTCTAAGGCACCCAACTGGGGTTTCTGGATGGAATGAGTGAAGACTAGCTTTCAGGTCCTGGGAATGTTCAACAGCAATTCAGCATTTAGTAAATCCAAATCTCTGGGCCTGGCATTGTAGCTCAGGGTTGACAACTTGTCTCTTTGATAATGATGAGAATGATCATAATACCAGTTGTGAGAAACTGGGCAAGTTACTTTTCTGTTGCATTTCCTCATCTATAAAATCTGAATAATAGTACCTACCTCATAGGGTTCTTGTGAAGTTAAATGAGTTAATAACATTTAAGAACTTTGGATAGAGATTTGCACCTTGTAAATATTAGCTATTACTATTATTGAGTAATAATAATTTTCTGCCTCAGATATTTCCTTTAGAACCTGGATATCTGAAACAAAGAAAAGGCAGAAATATGAGGATTAACGAAAACTGAAAAGCTCTATGAGAGTGTGCAACATGTGTCGGGTATCAGTACTTTGAAGTTATGTTTTTTAGTTGTCTGAGGTGCTAAATTACCTGAAAAGCTGGATTGGAACGTTTTCAAGAGGAGATAAAGGCACTTACTTTTAGGCTTCTGCTACGTGACCATAGGCAAGCTAAGTAAAATCTTGCAATCATACCTACCCAGGCAGTGGTTTTTGTAAATCTCAATAGTTAAGTTGGCAGGGGTTAATAGTTGAGACAGTTCTTTGAAATATCCAGGTGTCACAAAAAAATGGTAGTAATTCAAGACTCAGGTCCAACTTTAGCCATTGTCTTAAGGAGATGATGAGGGTAATGATAACAAGCAACTCTGAGTTTTTCACAGATGAAATGATTTTGATTTAAATTTCTAGAATGCTGTTATAATTTTCTTTCCTTCCCTTTTTCTCTTCCTCTTTCCTCTCAAGTAACCACTTTTAACAATTTGGCATATATCTTTTGAGTCCTTTTTGTGTATATTTACACACACACACACACACTCACACATACACATAGTTTTGTTGGTGGAGTTAAAAAAATTTTATTCAGGTGGGTTACTTAAATTACTTGAGTTTCCTTCTAAATTATTTTTTGCACTTAAAACATATCTTTATTTTCCATGCCAATATAGAGATTGATCTCTTTTGAATTGTTGCTTATTGTTGCATTATATGGGTGCACCAAGTTTTACTTATCCATTCACCACTCAATGGAATTGGGGTTACTTTACATTTTCTTCTCTTACAATGCTCCCAAAGCCTTCTCTGGGCACATGCGGTCTTTTTGTCATAAGGTACATTTAAAAATAACTTGCTGAAACCGTTTTTACACTTCGATTTCATTCTGAAATTTACCAGTCCCTATTGGGCCTTGGTGAGTTTGATCCTTTGGATAACATTTTATTGCTGGTTAAAACCATTACCCATCATCTAAAAAAAAAATATGGCCAGATAATGGTGATGGCCCCAGAAACATGAAATGTGCATCTCAGTAAGATGTTCCCTACTCTTAAGACCCATTACAAGCACCAGAGTGAGAATGGTGACCAAAACATTTTTAAAAAATACCTAGGATTTCAGAGGTAACTTCCTTCAGCTGTGTAGCCTGGCAACATTTTGTACCATTGTAAAACTACCTCTTTCATAAGCACCAGTACCCTTTATTTTTATTTAAATTGTATGTTAAGTAGACTTTGCTAGCAAGTCTGTAGCTGAGTTCATCTCCACAAAGTGCTCATCCTCAGGACTGTGGTTAGCCTCTGTGCAGCCTGTACACTTCACATTGTTTAGTAAAACACTTCTATTTTAAAAAGCATGAGGCCCAGATCTGCTGAGTCAGATGTGATGTTATCTTCCACTGCACAAGCTCTACCACAGGATGTGGGGAGCTTATTATCTGACACAAATCTGTCGGAACTCCTCCACTGTCACCTGACCACGCACCATGGAGCTAGAGTAGTTCAAAGACTGTCTATTTAGTAAGTGGCTTCATCCTCTGGGACAGTGCCACTCAATGTAGCTAGCCTGTGAACCCCTTTTCCTGGTCCAGAATGGGAGAAAGCACTTGCTCCAGAATGTAAAATCAACACAATTTCTTTCATTCAGAGAGAGTCTTGCTATGAAAAAATATTGACTGAACTAAGCAGTGGGCAGCATGATATAACTCATTTACATTCTGTTGCAGCTCCACTCGTGACCTTGCACGCTGACTTGAGAGCTATGTTTTGAGTACCACTAAGCTGCTTTATGAAATTGAATGAATAAATGAATGAATGAATGAGACATACCTAAGATGGATTTAATGGCTTTTCAGGGTGAGGTGGGAGGATGGAGAGCAGTATGGTGATTAAAGAAAACTCTTTCTGTGGGACAGCGTTCCTTGCCTGCTTTTCAGTTGCCACAGAGAGGGAAGGTTCTTTAAGGCCCAAATAGCCTACCTGGTCACCGTTTCCTGTACCATTCATTATCAAGAAGTCCCTGTCAAATGCAGTTTCCCTCCTGCTTTTCTTTTGCCCTTATTCCTGTTATCTCCTTTTCCCATCATTCTAGCATGGGATTTAAAGAAAGAAAAACAATATATGGATGGTCATTGTATAGTTTTGGTTTCACATAGCATTGTATGTAACTCACCATAACTGGGTGAGAAAGGTATTACTGTCTACATTGTAAATGCTCAGAGAGACTCAGCAACTTTTCAGGTCTCACATGTAATAAAGTGGCAGGAGCCAAACCCTGATGTTTGGTTCTTTCCCAAGTGGTTTGGTCTCCTACTATCACATCTAAGGAAGTGCTAAGAGAATCAACGTCCTTTGTCCATAGTGACATATTAATATTCCATTTTAGAACTGTTTTTACAAACTTCATAGTCTCAGAGTGACAGTCCTGCCACACTGCCCACTCCTCCATATCTGCATTATAAACTTGTGTGTTCCTATGGGTTATGAATGTCTTCCCGTTATCATTGTTCTGTCCTTCACAATACTGTATGAGGCTCTGAAAGCAACATATATGATGGTTGTTGGATACAATGTTAGCCTGTAAACTTCATTACGTGTCTATGATAAATATTAGATGAATGAGACTGCAGGAGACTCAAACACCTATGCTTTTAATATGTTGTGGGATGAAATCTACTGAGCATGTGTGTCATTCAATAAAACAGCAGAGTGAGGAAAAAGGCATCAGACAGTCCATCCTCCTGAGATACAATCTTCAGCATTCCTGGATTACGGCTTTTGGAACTTCTAACTAGTCTGCAGCCTCCTTGAAGACAAGAACTGAGTCTGTTGTTTCTCTGGTGCCTCAAACATTCCCTGGCCTATTGTTCCTGCCACTTGAAAAATGTGTGAAATTACTGAATGTGCTAAGTTCTCAGCATTTTTTCAGACTGTTGTTACTACTGCTGCTCACTGTTGACCCCTGTATGGTTCTTAGATTGCAACCTGTATTGGTCTTCTGCTTCTGGGTTTCCTGGTCCTGATCCAACATTTTTTTCTTCCTTTTCCATCTCTGCAGCTCCTGCTTTGCATCAGGCACAATTCGATGATTAGAAGCATAGCTGGGAGGAAGGTGAGAGTTGTGGGAATAGTGGGCAGTTGTTTGTTCTGAGCATATCTCCATAAGGGAGATGTGACAGTTGTTAGAACTAAGGTGAAATGACGTATGAGGAAGAAACACAAAAAGCAAGGCCATAAACCTATAGAGAAGGTAATCAATGGGTAGCACTGATGGCTCAGGCCCCATCCAGGCCGGCCTACAGGTGTGTATCACATTCTCCTGATTAATCCAATGGATAAATTATACCTTTGAGCCAATTATACCTCTGATATTCCTAAGGACAGAGTGGTTCTTCCTTTGGGCAGAGTCAGGCCCTCTGTAAGCATCAAATTGTAACATGTAAGAAATGTTGTCTTGTCTGCCAGGGAAGCTCATTAAAGATTCAGTGTCCACTCTTTTATTGGAGGCTGGTCATGTAGGTTCCCTTTGCCAGACACATTCCCAAGTCCAGACTTACTGAAGGAAAGCAGAGGTTCAGCGTAAGCCACACTGACTGTACGGTTTAGGCACACTGGGCCTCTATTATCACTTAGGGAATGTGGGAACCCTCCTGAAATCCAAGTCCCCAGATGTTAGCCAAAAGGTGTCTTGCAAGCAGTCCTTGGTAAGGATAGCAATCTGAGGTCTACTGTATTAACTCCTTTTTTTCACACCACTCCAGCTTCAGATTTTTCTGTGGAGTTGGCTAAGGTGCCAGACCTACATAGGATGCAGGGGCAGTGGTCCCATCATTATCTCTACTTAATCCACCACTCTGGCTCCTGCAAAATTTAGACAGCTCCTGCAGGATGACAGTGGACTAGGGCAAATTCAACCAGAGTAGCCCTGTCTTCAGCTGCTGTGCCACATGTGATATCTTTGCCACAGCAGGTTAATGTGGCTATGGGGATACGGTATCAATCTACTGATCTAGTGGGTGTATGCTTTTCTATCCCTGTAAGCAAACAGGATCAGAAACAATTCACATTCACATGGAATTAACAATAAGCTATGTTAACTCCCTTGTATTTGTTATAATTGAAAGAGACCTTGACCAGGTAGACATTCTACAGAAAAGAACTAAGCTTACTATAATGATGGAATCTATCAATCCAATGGGATGAGCACAATGGGACTGGTAAATCTGAGGCCTTAATAAAGTGTTCTAGAGGGTGAAGATAAAACCTGTGAAATTCAGGGGCCAACTTGTCAGTAAAACTCTCGAAGAGGAGTGTCCAGTGATCAGGGGCATGCTAGGAGATTCCTTCTGAAGTAAAAGACAAATTATTACAATCTGTATCTCCCACTCTGAAGAAGGAAACATAGTGCCTACAGGCCTCTCTGGCTTCTAAAGGCAGCATACTTCACATCTAAGAATACTGCTCTCGGCTATAGATCTGGGTGATATGAAAGGCTGCCATTTTTGAGTGAGGCTCAATGTAGGAAGGGAAGGTCTATATGGTGGTGAAAGCAAGCCTGCCACTTGAGTCATTTAACCTAGTAGGTCCATTATACTAGCATTATTGGTTGAGGGAAACAATATGAAAGAACTTAAAGCAAAACCACTGTATACATACTCTTCATTTTTTTTTTTTGCTCATTTTATTGAACAACTGTATACAAACCACACAGAGCACATTACTGGAGAAAATATTGTATTTCTCAAATATATAATGGATTCTTCCATTCTCAGTTATTTCTATAATAATTTTACCTTTTTATTAACACTAAAAATATACTTTAATACATTTCAATTTTTCTCAAATTAAAGACTATGGTGTAATTGTGGTTGGTTATATTTAGCAACCAATTCTATTTCCAGAGATTTAAACTTGATATGGAGAAAAGTGCCATATCAAGAAAAGTCCTTCGTACCTGATTTGGTGCTGAGATTGCACTGGTGGATTGGTTTGTTCCAGGATCCAGAGACCACTACAAGTTTTAAAGCAAAATGAGACTCCTGGGTTGGCCTTGGCTGCTTGAAGAACTTTGGATGGGGGAAGGTTGGTTTTGCTTTGCACAGAACAGTTTTTCCCCAGGCTAGGCTGGAATCTCTGGAACTGAGGACTGAGGTATTTACTGTATTCAGGCATTTGTTTGGGGTGGCAGGTGAGGAGGACCCTATTTCTTATATCAGATTTCAACTGATAATCATTTTTCCATAAGAATTAAGAGGAAATGGGTAGTTCCAGGTCCTTGACGATATCAATATTTTTGCCCCCAGTTACCAATTTCTCAGTTGTACTACTAATAATGAAAAAGAACAGAAGGACTGAGCTCACTGTGAACACAAGCTGTAAACATGACTGTGGCAGCTGTAATAGTGGCGGAGACTGGGACTTGACTCTAGGAATGGTCTCCGGGACTTGCTTTTTCGAAGCAGCCAGTAGGGAGCTAATATTTGGATATACTGTGTTTGGATTTATCCTCTTACTTTTCTCCATTGTCTGCTGACTTTAATTTTTATACTCAAAAATAGGGTGAGGGAAAAAGTCTCCATCTCTATCACAGTATCTTCATAAAACCTAGTATCATATCCAAACCCAAACTTCCCATTAGAATGTCCATTATGAATTCAAAATTACATAACTAAAATAAATAATTGGTAGCTAATGACAGTTTTTGTAAGGTGGTAGAAAGATATGACCTCAGTGATTTTTTTCTTAGCATAATGCTTCTCTCTCAAGTGTGAGTAAAATCCCATTTAGAGGGAAGGTCTGGAATCCTACGTAAAAATATAGCATGCATTAACATAGAAAATTCTTAAATGCAAAGAAAATTCAAGTGATCATATCTTTGCTGATATTAATATAACACAAAATTTCAATGACCATTTTAGCACAAAATGCATTTTCAGTTAACACACTGAAACAACTGATACTCAAATTCTATTATAACATAGGCATCTGAATGAGGTTCACATATGTACATGTACATCAAAGTAGAATTTGGCTTTGGGCTACTAATTTTTATTCTAACCCACAGTATTTATAACACTTAATTTCAGTTGTTCTTTAATTTTAATTTATTTTATTTTATGTATTTTTTTTCACTTGTTTTTTAATAAGAAATTAGGAGAAAAGCTAAATTTCTGACACTTGGATCAATCAGAAAATAGCAATGAGTTATCTTTTATATATTCAGTAAGAAGCTATTCGAGAGCTGCTATTTTACTTGCCTATTTCTCCAAATAAAAGCCCTTGGACACTAATCTACATTCCTAATTAAGGAAAATATTCTAACTCTTTCTCCAATTTCTCTCTCAATGGGAAGAGCCACAATCATTTTTTAAATGGTTTCTTCTATACTTTATATTTTTAAAAATATAAGCAAGATTACTTTGTAAAATATAAAGTGGCATTAAAAATATTCAGCTGGTACTGGCATTCAGATTTTGAAGATACATCTTTATGATGAACTAGCAGCCATTAAACAAAATGTTCAGAAGAACTGTCAGCAACTAGCCATTTAAAAACCAGATTTATGACTTTTTTTTGCTTGTTTCAAGCTATGCTGGCTTCCATCACAGTGCTCCTAGTGCGGAGGAATGACGTGCTGAGGAGGAGTGATGCACTGAAAAGCTGAGGCCTCATCAGGGAGCATCTTTACTCAGCTCTGAACCATTTTAAAAGCCAATAGATCTGCACCATATACTATTCGGAGGCTCAGTACCATGGGATGCCTCATAAAAAGATCTTTTGGTATTATTGTTATCAAAAGTACCCTGGATTGGATCTAAGATAAACATGAGTTATAAACGAATTCTGCTTTATAGTAAAATCCAGGTATAAAGTATAAGTCAACATACTTACCAAAGCATACATAATAAGTAAAGCCAAAAATGTTCAAAAATTTGTGAAGCCAAAAATCTGATGCTGCTAAGTAAGTGTCTAGTTCCTTATAACACCACTAAATGTGGCTAATCTGATACCATTTCCTTAGTCCTGCAGAATTTTTTAAATCATTTGACATCTTACAGTACTACCTGGCACTAGTTTTGGTCTATAAAAAACACAATTGTCATGAGCCACACAAAAACATGATAACTAGCACATTCCTGCACATCTGCACATCTTCAAAGAACTCTTCAAAGAACTATAATGCAGAAGTGGTGCTGCAAAGGATCCAAAGCAGCACTTGAAATAATGGATACTATTTAATGATATGGTAAATAAGAATTATTTGCTAAAAAGCTGTACCAATGTTAATTTTAGGTAAAATATGAAATTGTTTCATGAAATACAGTCCCGTTCTATGCTCTCCTGACAATACTCCCAACAGAAAGCTTCCAGTCTATTTGCTGTTGCTTGGCTGATGAGACATTCATCCTTTAGTTCCCTGATTGTCTTCCTCAGTGATTTTTGGAAACTTTTTTCTCGGTCTAAAACATTCCGCAGACTTTCCTTGGTATCCTCTAGCTCGCTGATCACATGATCTAATTTATGCTTAAGTTTCTTTGGACTGTCCATTACACTGTAGCTATGTTCCTAAAAATATAAACACCAAGTTATTAAACCAGACAAATAGTTAGATAAAAGTTTATAATTAGGCCTCAGCTGTTTCTCCATTTATGATGCTTAGAGAAGATCTTTCAGTTGGTGATACCTGGAGGTTTAAAGAAGATGGGAAGAGGATGGGGTGGAAGCCCTATTTTGAGTGCCTATGGCCTCCTTCCTTTGTCTAAGGCTAGGCACACATAAGGAACGCAGAACCCTTTTACACTTCTTATGAGGGGTAGGTAACTGCTATGAACACTGGAATACTTGTAATGACTATCTAGGTTTCATTCCCTCTGTGTGGGGCTGCTAAATATAAGTTTTAACTATCAAACACACATAAGTTGTTAAACCTTTAGCTGAGTTACTTTATACTGATGAATAGTTCACTTTAAAACAGATGTTAAGAAAGGGGAACTGGAGCCAGGTCCTCAGGCTGGGTGTTATGGATTTTGAGAGGATTCAGGTCTTGGGTTTTTAGAGAGGTAACTTAAGCTCTCTCAATATTTATTACGGTTATGCTTAAGTTTTCTGGGTATACCTTTTTACATTCAAAAATAGGAAAAGTAACACTGAAATATCTTAGAAGGATATTATAAAATAATTTTGAAAAGCTGTAACTTAGTACTAAAATTGGTGAGAGAACTTTTGCTTCCAGACATGATGAAGAAACAGAGACTGGATTGATTCTTATCTGAAAAAAACCAACACATGGACAAAGACATAAAAATATGTTTTGGAGGTGGACATCAGGCAAGGAAGGCAGCAATTATGGAGAGATCGGAAATGGGTGAGCTCTAGGGGAGTTTCTAAGCCTTCAGAGTTTCTAGGCCTCAGTGCAAGGAGGGCAAACCCAGGCAGAGCTTGGTGTACTGAGTTGAGGGGTTAGTGAAAAGTGTTCAGGGAGATCAAAGTAGCTCAGTACACAGGACAAAGTATTAGAGAGGAGACTGCTGTACACAGAGAACTTTGGAGATCTTTAGAGACTCCTCTTCTAGTATTACACTGAGTAAGATCAGTGCATGCACGTAAGGAACTGCTTAAGGCTGAATCAAGAATGACCAGAAAAGCCTAGGAGTGCCCTATGCTCACAGGGCATGGCCACTATTTCCATCAGCCAGGCTAGAAAATTCCAAGATTCATGGGGCATTGAGAATATACAAAACGGTCTTGCCTCCGAACAGACTGAGCACCATTCCAGTCATGCTTAACAAAGAAAAACCTGAAAGGATCAAACTGTTTCCAAATGACTCAGTGGTACCCCACAACAAAGCTCAAGAATACAGGATACAAAAATATCCATCAAAGTAAAATCCACAATGTGAGGCATACAAAACTTAACCAAGTCTGCATATAAGTGAGAAAATATATACCATAATAAGAGATAAGCCAATCAATGGAAACAAACCCAGACTGATGTAAATGTTAGAATTGGCAATGAAATTTAGAAAGTTATTAAAACTGTATTCTTTCTGTTCAAAAAATAAGAGATGTAAAAGATATAAAAAAGAATCAAATGGAATATCTAGAGATAAAGATTACAGTGTGTAAGGTGAAAAATACAATGGATGGAATTAATGGTAGATTAGACATTTCAGAAGAAAAGATTAGTAAAAGTGAAAATAAAACAATTATGAACTATCCAGAATGGATTACAGAGAGAAAAGGGAATATTAAAAAAGTAAAAACATAAAAAACAAAAAGTTAACAGAGTAGCAGTGAGTGGTGGCATTACTGAGACAGCCTAAAATACCTATAATTAGAATCCCAGGAGGAAAGGAAAGTTGATGTAGAAAGAAATGTTTGAAGAAATCATGATAAAATTTTTCCAAGTTTGAGGAAAACTATAAACACACAGATAAAGAAATTCAACAAATCCCAAGCACAAGAAACATGAACAAATGAAAATTATGGACATCATAATCAAATTCAAACCCACTGGAAAATAAAAATTCTTAAAAGCAAATAAAGATTTGGAGGATAAAGATAGGTATGACAGTAATTTTTCATTAGAAAAAAATACATGTGAAAATACAGTAGAAAAATACCTTTAAAGAATTAAATCCCAAAACTATCAACCTAGAATTAGATCAGTAATGAAAATTTCTTTCAAAAATGAAGACTAAAAAAAGACTTTTTTCAGAAATATGGAAGCTGAAAAAATTTATCAACAGCATAGCTATAAGTACACTGTAAGAAATGTTAAAGTCCTTCAGGCACAATGATACCATGTGGAAATAAAGATTTACACAAAGAAATGAGAAGTCCTGGCAAATGTGATGACATGTGTAATGTATACAATTTGTTCCTTATTATTTAAATCTCTTTAAAAGATAATTTACTGTTTAAACAAAAATAATTAGTGTAGTATGTAGTTTATAGCATAGGTAAAAGTGAAATGTATGAGCAGTAGCACAAAGGTTGGAAAAAGAGAAATGACAGCTTATCATTTTAAGATTTTCATACTACATGTTAAGGGGAATATCACTTGAATATTGCCTGTGATAAGTTGAAGACAGATGCTATAGACCCAAAAGCAACTACTAAAATAAAATAGTTATAGTTAATAAGTCAAAAATGGGATATAATATATAATCATAAAAACATTCAGTTAATCCAAAAGAAAGCAGAAAAAGAAGAAAATAGGAACAAAGGAAAAATGGAACAAGCAGGAAACAAGATGACAGATTTAAACAAAACCATATCAATAATCATATTCAGTATAAATGGTCTAAATAACCCAATAACCCAGAAATTCTCATATTAGATTAAAAAAACATCATGACCTAAAGGAGCCATGGACATACAATGGGGAAATGACAGTCTTTTCAACACATGGTGCTGGCAAAACTGGACAGCTACATGTAAGAGAATGAAACTGGATCACTGCTAACCCCATACACAAAAGTAAACTCCAAATGGATCAAACACCTGAATGTAAGTCATGAAACCATACAACTCTTAGAAAAAAACATAGGCAAAAATCTCATTGACATAAATATGAGTGACTTCTTCATGAACATATCTCCCCAGGCAAGGGAAACAAAGGCAAAAATGAACAAGTGGGACTATGTCAAGCTAAAAAGCTTCTGTACAGCAAAGGACACCATCAATAGAACAAAAAGGTATCCTACAGTATGGGAGAACATATTCATAAATGACAGATCCGATAAAGGATTGACATCCACACCTCAACAAACAAAAAGCAAATAATCCAATTAAAAAATGGGCAGAGGAGCTGAATAGACAGTTCTCTAAAGAAGAAATCCAGATGGCCAATAGGCACATGAAAAGATGCTCCACATCGCTAATCATCAGAGAAATGCAAATTATAACCACAATGAGATATCACCTCACACCAGTAAGGATCGCCATCATCGAAAAGACAAACAACAACAAATGTTGGCGAGGTTGTGGAGAAAGGGGAACCCTCCTACACTGCTGGTGGGAATGTAAACTAGTTCAACCATTGTGGAAAGCAGTATGGAGGTTCCTCAGAATGCTCAAAATAGAAATACCATTTGACCCAGGAATTCCACTTCTAGGAATTTACCCTAAGAATGCAGCACTCCAGTTTGAAAAAGACAGATGCACCCCTATGTTTATCGCAGCACTATTTACAATAGCCAAGAAATGGAAGCAACCTAAATGTCCATGTATAGTGCGTGGGGGACACGGGGAGGGCTGCGCAACACAGAGAAGACAAGTAGTGATTTTACAGCATCTTAATACGCAGACGGACAGTGACTGTGAAGGGGTATGTTGGGGGGGGACTTGGTGAAGGGGGGAACCTAGTAAACATAATGTTCTTTCTGTAATTGTAGATTAATGATACCAAAATTAAAAAAAAAATCATGACCCAAAAGTATATGCTGACTACAAAGAGTGCACTTCAAAGATAAAGAGACTCAAATAGGTTCAAAGTAAGATGGAGATACAGAGTTTCCTCAATCTATGATGGGGTTACTACCTCATTAAATCCATCACAAGTTGAAAATACCCTAAGTAAAAAATGCATTTAATACATTTAACCTACCAAGCATCATAGTTTAGCCTACTCTACCTTAAGCATGCTAGCCTACCTTAAACTTACATAGCCTTCAGTTGGGCAAAATCATTAAAAAAAATCTTGATTTATAACAAAGTACTGAATATCTCATGTGATTTACTGAGTACTGTACTGACAGTGAAAAACAGAACGGTTGTATGTGTATTGGTTGTTTACACTCATGACAGCAGGCTGGCTGTGGATTGCCACTGCCTCACAGCATCATGAAAGAGGATTGTATTGCCTATATCACTAGCCTAAAAAAAGATCAAAATCCAAAACTCAAAGTACGGTTTATACTGAATATGTATTCATATTTCACACCATCATAAAGTTGAGAAATCTTAAGCCAAACCATCAAAGGTAGGGGACAGTCTGTACATGGATATAATACTAATAAAAAAAGAGAATTAGAATGGGTATATTTCTATCAGAGGATAAAGGTCATTTCCTCATAATAAAGGGGTTAATTTATCAAGACGTAACAATTCTAAATATTTAGTATCTAGTAATGGTGCTGCAGAATGTAACAAGTAAAACTTGATGACTCCAAGGAGAATCAGACAAATCCACAATTATACCAGAAGATTAAACACCTCTCTCTTAATGACAGAACAAATAGACAATTTACTAAGGATGAACAACACTATCAATTTTACCTAACTGATATTTCTGTAACATTCCAGCTAACATCAGCAGAATGCACATTCTTTGCAAATGCACACAGAACATTTGGCAAGATAGACCATATTCCAGGCTACAACTTTCAATAAATTTAGACATTTCAAGCAATTTCAAGCCATACAGTATATATTCTTCAGCTACCACAGAAGTAAAGTAGAAATTAATAGAAAGACATCTGGAAAATTCCCCAGTATATGGAAACTACATGGCACACTTCTAAATAACTCATGGATCAAATAACAAATCAAAATAGAATCTGGAAGTGTTCTGAACTAAATGAAAATGAAAACAAACCACATTTCCTTTGTGGAGTGCTGCTAGATAAATATTTGGGAGAGAGTAATAACACTAAATGTCCACATTAAAAGAGAAGAAGCCTTAAATCAATTATCTCAACCTTCATTTTAAGAAGTACTGAATAAGCAGAAGAACGAAAATAATAAAGATAAGTGGAAATTAATGAGGCAGAAAACAAAAATGACCAAAGAAGTGAGAAAATCAATGAAAGCTATTTCTCTTAGAAGATTAATAAAACTCATAAATCTCTAGGCAGACTGATCAGCAATAAATGAGAACAGCAACAATTTACCAATATCGGAAATGGGAGAGCTGGTGTCATTACAGATTCTACAGATATTAAAGGGATAATAAGGAAATATTATGAATAATTTTAAATTAATAGCCTTGCCAACTGAGATGAAATGGATAAATCCTTTGGAAGATACAACTACCAAAAAAACTACCCTACAAAGAAAACTGCATGCCCAGACAGCTTTACTGGGGAATTCTCCAAATATTTGTAGAAGAAATGATACTGATTTTATGTAAACTCTTACAGAAAATCATAAAAGGAGACAATGTTTTCCAACTCATTCACTGAGGTCAGCATTACTCTGATCCTGAAACCAGACAAAGACATTATAAGGAAAGAAAACTATAGGCCATAATCCCTCTTGAACATACAAGGAAACATTCTAAGTAAAATTTTAACAAATTGAATCCAACAAAATATAAAAGGGATAAATACATCATGAAAAGTAGGGTTTTTTCCAAGGCTGGTTTAACATTCAAAAATCAATTGATGTAACTAATCATGTTAACAAACTAAAAAAGGAAAACCTTATCATTTCAGTAGATACAGAAAAAGCATTTGACAAAACTAACATTCACTTCTGATTAAAGACTCTCAGCAAACTGGGAATAGAAAGGCACTTTCTCAACCTGATAAAAAAGCATTTACAAAAAACCTACAGTAAACATCATATTTAATGGTGAAAGACAATTCCTTCCTCCAAAAAATCAGGAGTAAAACATGTAGATCAGCATTCAGTAGTTATATTCAGTATAGCCCTGGAGGTTCAAGACAGTGCAATTAAGCAAGAAAAAGAAATAAAAGGAATCCATATTAGAAAGGAAGAATTAAAATCGTCTTTAATGACAGACATGAAATCTAACAGCCTCTACAAAAAAGCTTTTATAACTAATATGAGAGTTTAGCCAGTTTGGCAGATACAAGTTGGCATACAAAAATCAACTGAATTTCCATATACTAGTAGTAAACAAAACAATACCAGTTATAATAGATGTCCAAACATTAAAATACGTAGGGATAAATTTGACAAATGAAACGAAAGACCCATACACTGAAAACTTAAAAAACATTGTTGAGAGAAGTTAAGAAACCTAAATAAACAGAGAGATATAATGAATTCATGGGTTGAAAGACTGAACAAAGTTTTATTAAGATGTCAATTCTTTCCAAAGGATCTGTAGATTCAACACAATCCCAATAAAAATTTCAGCACCCATTTTTATAGAAATTATTACAAAGTGACTCTAAATTCATATAAAAATGGAAAATATCTAGAATATCCCAAACAACTTGGGAAAAAAATAAAGCAGGAAGACTAACATTGCCTGGTTTTAATAATTGTTATAAAGCTATAGTAGTCAAGATAGTAAAACAGACCTGGATTCTAGGCTGGCTCTAACATGATAAGCAATGAGATGAATAAACAAGTGCAAACTTGAATATTCTGTATGTGTATGACTATTTTTGAAGAAAAGCTATAGATATAACTACTTTATTAGATATTTGCATATAGAAAATATATTACCTAGAGGGAGGAATTAAGCATGGCATTTTCTGGGTAGAAATATCCTGTGAAAGTATTCTTTGAACTAAATATGTAATGAAAGGATTAACTACCTCTATATTATTATTGTATATACATATAAATTATAATGGCCCTGGGAAGCATTATTATTTTTGGACATTATATGTTAAAAAAAGCCTTAGATACCTAAGCACCCAGTTTAATTCTAATGGAGAAGACATCTTAAAAATCAACATTAGCTCAGTAAATTAGTAATTTTACTTACAAAAATGAATTGGGATTGGAATTCTTCAATACATGAGGAAGCACCAACATACTGGTGATTGTGGTTTGTGACTGGCAGGGTCTCGAGGGTGAAGTTTTTCCTACAGTGAAGCTCTTCTGTTTTCCCCTATTAAGAATAGTTAATAAGAATTATTTTTCTTTTCTTTCTTAAATTTTTATTCCTTTTTGTCTGTGTACATAGCTTTCTTAACATAACTGTATTTATACAGTATTTCTTTTCATGGAAATTTACTGGCTTTTAAAAATCAGTACATTTTAAATTCTACTGAGATTAGTTTAAAGGAACTCCCCCAACATAACTCTGAAGTTCATCTGGAAACACATATTTTCCTTAAAAAAGGAAAAGTGATAATGAGGGGGAGGATATGCCCTACCAACTATTAAAAATACATCATACAGTAACAATAGTTAAAATAATGGGCTACTTTCTTAAGATCAGATATAAAAATCTAGAAATAGATGAAGCAGATAAAGGGCCTTAGGATAAAAAATGGCATTCTAATTAAGTGGAGAAAGGCTATAAATCATGTAAAAACAACTAATTAAGAAAAAGTACTATCCTTTTTACATAATAAGCCATAATGAATGAAATTCTATGCACTGAAAATTTATGTAAAAATGAAAACCATGGGGAACTAAGGGAAAAAAAGGGAATATTTATATAACCTTAAACTGGGGAAGGCTAAAGTCAGACAATTCAAAAGAAAATATAGAATTGACTACTTAAAAAAAAAGTCTGAATTTCATTTTAACATTTTGAATGTTAAACCAACCCCATAATTAGAACTAAAGACAAACAACAAAAAGTAATTGTGACAAAAATGGCAATTAAATGATTAAATTGATTCATATCTTCAATATTGTTTTTATAAAATAGCTTAGAAAAAGATGAAAATACAAAAAGACCTGAATAAGTAACTTACGAAAGAAGGAATACAAATGTCTAAGGAAACACATGAAAAATGTAGAAACTCACTGATATTCAAAGATAAATTAAAACAGTAAGAAGCTATTTTTACCTATCAGTGTTAACAAAGGTTAAAACACAACTGAGGATTAGGGTGGACACTTTTATGCAGAGCTAGTAGGGGAGTAGACTGGTACAAGCATTCTGGTGGGCCTTTGGGAGATCTGTATCAAAAGCAAAGCTGGAATTCTACAATGCAAAGAAAATAAATGGACTTCTACTACACACTACAATGTGGATGAATCACACAAAATGATGAGCTTAAGTATCTAGAGTGCATACTGTATGACTCTACATAACTGATGGTGAGAGAGGTCAGGATAGTAATCCTCTTGTGGTGTAGTGACTGGGAAAGAACGAGGGAGGCTTTTGGGCACTAGTAACATTCTGTATCTTAATCTGAGAGGAGTTACATGAGTGTACAATTGATCCTTTGAATAAAGAGGGGGTTAGGGCACTGATTCTGCATAGTTGGAAATCTGTATATAACTTCTGACTCCTCAAAAACTTACCGATTAATAGTCTACTGTTGACCAGAAGCCTTACAGATATGAACAGCTAATTAACACATATTTTGTGTATTGTATGTATTATACACTATATTCTTAAAATAACTAAGCTAGAGATAAGAATGTTTTTTCAGATTGTCAACAATCTCTAAAAAATTTTCCAATATATTTACTGAAAAAAGTCTGTATATAAGTGGACCTGTGAGGTTCAAACTTGTGTTCTCCTGGACAACAGATTCTCAACTGAATTCACTCTGAGAATTCACTGTTCTGTACACTTAAGATGTGTGCACTTTTCCACATATATTTGTTATACTTCAGTAAAAAGTTTACTTATAAAAATTGACGTGAGGTTGCTCTTAAAAACGTGATCCATAGTTCTGTAACACTACCATGTGGAGTGCTTGTTCAAAAGTACAGATTTCCGGATTTCAACTGAAGCTTACTGAATCAAATTTTCTTGGAGTGGGGCACAAGATTCTCCATTTTAAGCAAGCTCCCTGGATAATTCTTATGTAGATTCTAGTGTGAAAGCTTCAACATCTCTAGGACAAAATTTCTTAATAGTAACAGTATTTATTTCACATGGTTGTTGTGAGGACTAAATGAGTTAATATGTATGCAAAGTGCTTAGAATAGTGCCTGGCACATAGTAAGCCCTATATAAATGTTTTTTAAAAAAGAGCAAATTACATTTGTGGAGTATAACAACAAAGCAAAACTGAAGGAACAAAATAGCAGCAGACTCACAGACTCCAAGAAGGCACTAGCAGTTACCAAAGGGGAGGGGTGTGGGAGGGCAGGTGGAGAGGAAGGGAGAAGGGGATTGAGGGGTATGATTAGTGCACATGGTGTGTGTGGGGTCACGGAGAAGACAGTGTAGCACAGAGAAGACAAGTAGGGACTCTGTGGCATCTTACTACACTGATGGACAGTGACTGCAATGGGGTATGAGGGGGGACTTGATAATAACGGTGAATGTAGTAACCACACTGTTTTTCTTGTGAAACCTTTGTAAGAGTGTATTTCAATGACACTAAAAAAAAAAAAAAAAAGACTGCATAAAAAAATAAAAAATAAAAAAGAACAAATTAAAAAAAAGGATATACCAGTGTACTAATTATATTTTTGTTAATATAAATATAAATGAATTTGTATAGAACATACACATACAAAGGGCTGGAAAGATACATATTAAAGTGTTAAAAGTATCTCGATTATGTGATTTTTATTTTCTCTTTGCTTATGTTATCTAATTTCCTATAATGAAAAATTTCTGTTATAAAAGAAAGTTTCTGAAAGTTAGTAACTTATGATTTATTTATTATGTCCACATTTCTTTTGGTCCTCTTAACATTACAGCTAGATTACATACATTTACGGAAAAAAACCCTTTAGAGCAAATTGCACAAGATACTATACATTTAATATGGGAAAAAGTAAAGTAGTCCCTACTTGAACCCTCAGGCCCTGGAATTTGACCAAGTGTAGAAAGTGACCAGGACTGTAAGGGAGCAGGTACACTCTGGACTACAGATCTTCCTTGACTTACAGTAGGGTTATGTCTTGACAAACCCATCATAAACTGAAAATATCCTAAGTAAAAAAATGCCACTGATACACCTAACATACTGAACATCACAGCTTAGCTTAACCTACCTTGAACATGCTCAGAACACTTACATTAGCTACAGTTGGGCAAAATTATTTAACAGAAAGCCTATTTTATAAAGTATTGAATATCTCATATAATTTATTGAATACTGTACTGAGAATGGCTGTATGGGTAGAGAAGGCTGTATCAGTTGTTTCTCCTCATGGTTCCTGTGGCTCCCCTACTGTTGCCCAGCATCATAATGATAGTGCATATCACTAGCCAGGGAGAAGATCAAAATTCAAAATACAAGGTATGGTTTTTACTGAATGAATGTTACTGCTGCTGCACCATCGTAAAGTCAAAAAACTGTTGATCTGGGGACCATCTGTACTTCTCTCGTTTTCGTGATTAGGAAGGGTACCTTTCAGTGCAGGTTCATTACAATTGTTGCGGCAACCCACAGGCTCTCCCTGAATTTTTTGCATTGGCAGTCCCTCTACAGTTTTTGGAAACAAATACACTTTCCGGTATATGAAGTCAAGAGAGATACAGAGGGTGAGGCAGCCAACCCATAACTAATAACACTTGAGATTTTACAGAGAATTCAGCTAGAGTTTACTTACATTAACCTTTTATTTTCTTTTTCTGATCTCTTCTCTCATTCCATTCTCCTGTGTTTATCTCCTTTGCTTTCCCTCTAGTCCTACCTAGGCTTTAAATTTAAATTTAATATTTAAGTATACTTTGGTTCAGTTAGTGGATCTGCTCTTGACTTTTGCTCCATTATGAGGGGGACTGGCAATCCAAAACTTCAGTTCAACCCTCTATGTTCCTCCATTTTTCAGACAAGAATCTTGAGATATGTCAACTCCTAAAGTCACTCCACTTCACCAAACCTTAGTAATGAACAAATATTTCTGAGTGGCAACTGGTAAAATACTCCTACAACATATTATAAAAGCTGAAGCAGTAGCTTGCAAATGCAAAAACTCAAAGAATGGACTTCAAATGAATAAGCAAACAATAACAATGTTACCAAGAGTGATGAAGATTCTTCAATAGTACCATAAAAAATGAGTAATGATGATAAGCCATATCTCATAAACAAACCTGTAAATGAGATGGGGAATCAAAGACAGAAGGTATGACTCCAGGTTTTAATTTAACATTTGGAGCACTTCTGTCAAAATCTGTCTTCATAAAGTGCCTTGAACACAACACATCTCCTTTTTTAGGCTCCCAAATGCTTGCAGTATTCACATCAAGTCTCTTCATTGCTAATACCCATTTTCTTTTGATGTTTTCATCTGTGGGGAATCTAGAAAAAAAATACAGGAGGTATTTTAAAATTAAAGACCACTGATATTTCCTTGAATTAAGTCTGTGACTAAATGGATTCTTTAACTAGTTTAATACTCTTGGGAAATGGAATATCCAAGAAACCACCATGAATCAAGATTTTGTATCACTCAGTTTTAATAGTCATATTTTTTCTACTAATCATGGTGCAGACATATGGTCATTTCTATTTTTCTCATAAAGAATAAAAGTTTCAATGGATACTTAACACCTTATCATAAGATTCATGATTGAGTTTTCATCTACAGATGAAAATATCACTTTGGCATTTTCCTATTTGAAGTGATACCCAGAATTTATCCCACATGAAGAGAGCCCCTTGTACTTTCATCCTTCTGTCAGCATCAGAAAATTGCTTAGTACAGCATTTAATACACAACAGGTCTACAAATGGTCAGCAAATGAATGCAGAGAATAGCTACAGAGTTCTGGAGATCAGAACTATTTTGAGATATCTGGAGGCCAATAAACATATCTTTTCCAATTTTCTAAGCAGGTTTAAATCCTTTCTGGAATAAGGTAGGGTACACATATCATATTTCCTCATTCCCTAGCAAAGTAGTTAGTCGATCTTTCTCTAGCACAAAATATAGTGCCTGGCACAAAAGCAGCAAAATAGACCTTTAGCAAATGAGTAATTATTAAATATTATTATTCCTTATGTCTTATGCTGTCAGAGGAATGGCTAAAATACAAAATTAGGATCATCTTTATCTGATAAGACTCCTTGGTCTAAACTTATTTGTATTTTTTCCTTTACAGTCTAAACTTGACTTATTTCTAAATAGAAAGGACAGAACATATTTGGGCAAAGATCCATTCTTCATTCAGCCTGTAAACGACATGTAAAAATACTTAATTTCTTTGTATGTTAAAATGCAAAGTAATAATATTAGTAAAAATAAATAAAATTAGTAAAAATAAATTAGTAAATAATAAATATTAGTAAAAATAAATAAATTTTTGTTAACCAGCTTCTGATAACTTGGTAGGTATCTTAAAACTTCTAAAGTAAATTATGAAATGTAAAGTTATCACTGTCACTTTAAATTTATCTGAAAAAGTTATTTAAGACTTGGGAATTAAAGTTCAAAATTGAAGACTTGAGTAGAACCGTCTTTTGCTTTTTATAACAGCAAAAGCTCTTGACTTAATTACAGTGGATTCTTACACGTGAAATGTCAGTCCTTTTAACTTGGAATTTGGTAAACAGCGAGAAGCACATCCAATGGCCGAGCAACATTTCACCATGATTTTAGGAACTCGTAACAGAACTGCAAGAAAATTAAAACGGTAAGAGTTAGTAACTTCAAAACTAAGGGGTACATACTTAACATTTCCCAGTATGTTTTAGGTAATGTGAGATCATGTTAGAAAGCCCAAGGCATGTATTTTCTTCCAACACCTGCAGCTTTGCTCAAAAAATTTTCAGGGACTTGGCTCTTTAATAAGGCAAATCATATTTAGCTATGCATTCTGAGGCGTCTGATTCCAATTTTACAGGCTTACACATTTCCCTTCCACTGCTTCGTAAAAGCACCTGTCTCTGTGCCACAAGGCCTTTGCACACTAACTCCTACTTCTTTCAGCTCCTGTTGCTTCCCCAGGGAAACCTTCCTTGACACCCAGATTAAATCGGATCCTCTCTAGTACTAACTCTCACAGAATACAAACTTCTCCTTCTTGGCATTCCTCAAAGTTGTAATCGTACATTTATTTCAGTGATTCTGATTAATGTCTTTCTCCCTCACCAGTCTGTGAGTTCCATGAGGGCATGGTGGGGCGTGTGCTTTTTCTTTGTGTCCGCATGGCTGAACCCGTGACTGGCACATAGTAAATGTGAATTCATTATTTTGAAGGAATGAAAAGCAAGTAAAGGGGAGAGACGTAGGGGAGAAGCAGGTCGAGGTGCTCGTGAGTGCCGGCGCACTCCGCAGCACCAGCAACGAGCGCGCGCGCCCGGGCCTCTGCGAGCGGAGCGCAGGGCCCGGCAGAGCTCCGCCCCCTTCTCGAGGCTCAGGGCCGCGCAGGGAGAAAGGGAGGGGCTGCCTTGTCACAGGTGTGGACGCGGCCGGGCAGCGTCCCTTCCTCAGAGGGCACGGACGTCTCCGCACCGCTGCCGTCCTCCTCGCCCAGAACCACGCCCAGGGGCTGGGCAGGTAGCGATGGGGGAAATAGAAGAGGCAACCTAAGAGTTATTACCGTTAGCAGCGACGGCAGCATTAACATCGACAGCAGAGATTGCGTCTCCATCCACTTCCGCCCCGTCACCCTGGGAACCGGAAATCCGGACCACGTGATCCACCGCCATATTGGCTCTGGGAGAAGTTGCAGCCGGGAAGGGGTGTGGTGGAGCTACGCAGCTTCTCTGGGCGTGGTTTTCATCCTTGGGGGAAGGGTCCGCGGAGTGTGAGCGGAGGTGGAGGAGATGGCTACTTCGGCCCTGGAACATGGCGCCCGCGGTCAGGAGCGAGGGCCCCGAGGCTGCGAGCACTATGACAGAGGATGTCTCCTAAAGGTGACTACTTCAATGGGCTTTTCCCCTACAGACTTTCCCCGGGCCCGGCTCTGGGCGGGGTGGGTAAGGAGGCTAGGCATGGGTTTGGGAGTGTATCAGGATACCTTTTTCACTTCGGGCTGGGTTCCTGTTCTAGAGAACGTTTTTGGCAAGGTCCCCACCTTTCGTCCTGTTTTGTGCTTTGCAAGTAGAGCCTTGCTTGGGAAGATCCTGGGCTTGCACACATTTATTTAGTCTGCTGCTCCTGGAAGTAGACTGAGGCAGACCCTGGCCAGTGCTGGCTTTCCCTAGGATGGCGTTCAGGTTTGTGATAGAATAATGAAGACGGAAGGGATAAGCAAGTGGAGAATCAGAATACGATTTCAACCCATATGATAAATAAGTTTTACATCTTGCCAGCATTATTTTAGACTACGAGTATGCCTAAACCTACGAGGAGAAAATGTGTATGTGAAATAGGAAGACAATCGTGTAATTGCCACCAAGTAGGAAATTATGTCTAGCAAGGTGCCTAGTATGCATATTGTTACTTTTGCTGTTTCCTTTTAGAAAAATTCCTAGTAAGTCTAGAATTTTAAAAAATAGACATCTATCCAATTAAAGTTTACTGATTTTATTTTTTTGGCAAGGAGCAATTTAAAGATTTCACTTAAAAAGCCTGAGGTTCAGAGTCATGCAGCCGTATCCCCAAATCTTAGCTCTGCCGCTTAGTAGCCCAGTGCTTTTGAGCAAGTGTTCCATATATAAATTAGGGGTGTTAGAAGTTCTTGTTTCATAAAGAAGTGTGACACCTGTAAGGGAAATCTGAGGCCTTTCCTGTGGGCCATGGTTAGGTGACCTTATCTCCCTGCACTGGATGAAGCTTTTCAAGGTTGATGATTTACCTAGTGTTGTGTAAAGAAATTGAATGCTATCCTTATGATTATGTTTCCAGTGAGCTGTTCTGTTACTCTTTCAAGCTTGAGGTCTATAACTGAACTTAATATTATGTTCCCCACTCCACCCCAAACCACACAAATACATCTGTGTTTCATAATGCTAAGGTATTTGGCTCTGAGTATCAAATGGTGCTGTTAGTAAGGTAAGGACTGAAAATTGACCTTTAAATTTGGCAAGGAGGCCACTAGTGATCTTAACGAGAAGTTTTAGGGGAGAGATTGGGACGATGCCTGTTTGGAGTGGATTCAGGAGAGAATGGGAGTACTGGAACTAGAAGGAGCCTTTAGAGACATTTCTTGGGGTTTTGCTGTAAAAGCAAGAAAAAAGTTGTGGTTGCTGGGAGATGTGGGATCATGGGATTTTTTTTTTTTTTACCTTTTAAGACGAGAGGTATTTTTGCATGTTTGTATATTCTTGTAAATGACCCAATAAAATGAGAACATTTTATAATGCAGGAGGGGGTGGGAAACTGTAGGTAGGAGCACTGTTCTCCAGTAGCCAAAGAGAAGATGGAATCCACTGCAGAAGTGGAGTTGGCTTTAGATAAAAACATGAACTGTAGGCTGTGTAACAGCAGGAAATACAAGAGTGTGAGGTGCACTTGCAAGTAGGTTGATAGAGTTTGTAGAAGGTGTTCTCTTTTGATACTTCCTGTTTTCATAGTGAAATAAGCAAGGTTGTCAGCATAGTGTAGGAGGGAGAAAGGTGTTTGAGGCTTAAAGAGAAGATGTGAAATAATTATCTAGATCCTAGATCCTAGACTAGAAAAATGAAGTAATCGATAAGGGAGACATGGTATTAAGAGCCCACTTTTTATTAGTGGTTTTGACTTAGAAGTGAGGTCAGTTGGCATGGTGGTGATTTTTCTTTAGCTATATATCCAGGTGTTCCTGTATAGGTTAAGTTGGAGAGAGTTGGATTTAATCAGATTTGGAATTTTGGGTAGGTGAATATATAGAAGAGAGAAGGAAGGAGCTCTAGGGTATGTGCAAAGGCAGAATTGAAGTGAGTTGGAAAGAGGGGAAATAGTAGTTAGAGATTTTCATGCTTGAAATTAAGATGCTAATAGGTCAGTTCTTGTTCTAGAGCAGTGGTTCTTAGAGTGTGGTAAATGGACCCCTAGGAATTTCTGAGGCCATTTTGGGATCCTCAAGGTCAAAAGTACTTTTTAATACTGAGACATTATTTGTCTTGGCAAGTGTGTACAAAAGCAATGATTTAAACTGCTGGTACCTTAGCATGGATCAAAGCACTGACACTGACCTATACTAACTACATTTATAGTTTATCAGAAGTAAAAACCCAGATTCACTTAAGAATGTCATTGATAAAAATTAAAGCTGTTAAACTACGAATTTTATAAGAATCTCAACCCCTGAATGCTCGTCTTTTTGCATATTTGATGAAATACGATGTTTCCTTCAAGCACTTCCTCAAACTGAGTTTAGATGGTGGTTGTGAGGAAAAGCTCTTGTGCAATTGGATTGTGAACTGAACGAGTTGCATTTTTCATGGAACAGTATTTTTCACTTGAACTGTGGTTATTCAGATTTGGGTATTCTGTGGACATTTTCTCAAAAAGAAGGGGAGTGAAACTGTCATTAAAAGGAAAACAACAGACGGTAATAGAATTTGAGCCTTCATGTAAAAATATGAATTTTGGAAAACTTGTATTAGCCTCTGTGAACTTCATAGTGTCCCAGTATCTAAAGACTTTTCTGATCGGATGGATAGTGGTGTTAACGAGTGTGATTTTTTTTTGAAATTGTATGTCAAATATGTGAACATTTGGAAGATCTACATAGTTCAGTGAACTGATACTTTCCAGATGATCAATGCATGGGTAAAATATCCATTCAAAGTGCAGGATAGATCAATGGATTTTGAGGGAGAAAAGTAACATGGAGAAAAATTCATCGATGATTTCACAGTCCATATTGCAACTAACCTTTTAGAAGAGTTGTTGAATTTTGGCATAGTATCAGAAGATTTTCCATAATTCTCTGAAAAGGCTATTAAAATGTAAAATACTCCTACCTTTTCCAACTACATATTTATGTGATGCCAAATTTTGTTCATATACTTCGACCAAAACTGATTAAATGCAATGGGCTGGTTGTTACTGTTATTCTAAAAAGCAGTAATATTTAAAAGTGTATCAGTTTTAATTTATAACAGAAAGAATGAATAGATAAAATTCACATAAGCAAAAGCTCTTTGGGTCCTCAGCAATTTTTAAGAATGTAAAGGGGTCCTGAGACCAAAACTTTTGAGAGCCACTGTTCTGTGGTATCACTGTGAGAATATGTGGCTGAGAAGGGTTGGAGGACAAGGCCATTGAAAGTGAGAAAGGAAAGGAACTGAGTTCAGACTGTTGGAAAGATTATCATTGTGGATGTGCAGATCACTAAGATTAGGACAAGCAGTAGTGTTGGAGAGAAAGGGAGAGAGTTCAGTGTTAAAATTTTTAAGGAATGAACTGTATAATGGTAAATATTGGTGTTGTAAGTCTTTAAAACTGAGTGGATCTGCAAGTTCACATTGTAACTGGAAAGTATTGGGTTAAATTGCTTGCCTGGAAACTTTTTGATGTACTAGTTAGGGTAAGAAGGCTAAGTTGCTTTAACAAAAAGACCTAACTGTAATGTGGGTGAAAGAATAGTTTCTTTCTTCCCTCCTAACAATCCCAAGGTGAGTGTTCCAGTTTGGTGATGGGGCTCTGTTCTACTTGATCACTCTAGCGACAAGTTTTTCCCTTTGAATGCTTTTGGCATGTTTTAGGGCATATAGTTAACAGTTGGGTTGCTACCATGTCCAGGCTTCATCTAATGGAAAGGGGAAAGAGCATTTAGGAGAGGGGAAAGTAACAGAGTACTTGCCGTTTTCTTAGTACTCGGGCCTAGAAGTGGTACTGATTCTGCTTATATTCTTTTGGTAAGAACTTACTCACTTTGGCCTCAGCCGACAGGAAGTCTGGGAACTGTAGTACAGCTGGGCAATCATGCCCAGAAGGAGAGAGTAGATTTTGGTAGACAACTTGCATTCTTTGCCACTCTTGGAAACAAGGGTTCTCTTGTATTTATCACATTCTCTAAAGTATCAGGTGTATAGTTGATGATTAATAAGCATAAACAAACTACAATATAATCTTTATAGTATTAAATTCCTCTTTGTATTACAGTTGTGTCTTCTCTTATAACTCTCTTTCTCTCCTGGGGGTTAGGCACCTTGCTGTGACAAGCTTTATACTTGCCGTTTGTGTCATGATAACAATGAAGATCATCAGCTAGATCGCTTTAAAGTAAAAGAAGTGCAGTGCATAAACTGTGAAAAAATTCAGCATGTAAGGTTTTATCACATATTTCTGTTTTTTCTTTTTAAAAAAGCTTGCTTCACTAAGGTGGTCTAAAAAACTTAATGTTGTAAATTAAGACTTCTTAACTCTTATAAAGTAAACAGTATCTTTGATTTAAATGTTTAAAAACTTGTAAAAACCTGCTTATACTTCAATATAAATTCTGGATATTCAAATAGTAATATCAAATGTTTTGGTAAATTTATTCCAATTTTTAATTATGCATGCCTTTTTTAGGCCCAACAGATTTGTGAAGAATGTAGCACATTGTTTGGAGAATATTATTGCAGTATATGCCATCTGTTTGACAAAGACAAGAAGCAGTATCATTGTGAAAACTGTGGAATTTGTAGGTACTGTATGTAAAATGTTCTTTTTCTAACTGAGCTGAATGATTATAGTTTTAAAAATCAAGTTTATTGGAATGTAATTTACCTCCAATAAAATGCATTTATAAAATGCATTCATTTTAAGTGTCTAATTAAGTAAGTTTTGACCAAATACATATATCTCTGTTACTACCAACACAATCAAGTTAAAAAACATTTCCCTTGTTCTAAAAAGTTTCCTAATGCCTTTTTTGCAGTAATCATTTAATTAGCCATCTACTGTTATGTGGATATTTAAAATTTAACTTTGGGATATAAAATATGCTTTTATGTGAAGTATTTTGTTGTCAGCTGAGGTAGAAAATTAGGGTAGATTTTTCTTTTTTAAAAATTATCAAAACATACAGGCTGGTTTTCTGAAAAAACAAAAACAAAAACAAAAAACCACAAAAAAAACGGAGAACACAGAAAAGTAGAAAGAATAAAAATAAAACAACTGCCCAATCCAGCCACCCACTGACAAATTACTATTGACATGGTATACAGCATTTTTTTTTCTTTCTAAAATTCTGAAGCATTAGAGATACACAGAAGCATATAAGTAACATGGATGTGTTACAAAGTAGTAACATACATACCAAAAGATGCAGAAATCATAAGCAGACTATAACCTCTCTTAACCATCACCCAGGTGATAAAATAGAATATACATGGCACCTTAGTAGCCTCTCTTATGCCCCAAATTAATATACTCCCTCAAAGGTAACCACATTTCTGAGTTTTTGAACTTTTTATAAATTGAAATCATATAATGTATGTTCTTTTGTTTTATGTATTTTAAAGTAATATCATTAGGTGCTTTTGGAGAATTGTGCTGTTTTACTTTATGATTGACTGATTTATAATTATATAATGTCTCTTTTTATAATGGTTCCTGTTTAAGAATGGTATCAGCTTTCTTCTGACTAGTTTTTGGATCTATATCCTTTTTTTTGCGGGGGGCGGGGGCGGTGCGGGGTTAAAAGGAGCTTGTACCAAGCTTTATTCTCACAGTGGCAGGTCAAGCACTAGACTCCCTTCTGCGTCCAGTTCAGTCTGCAAGTAGCAAGTCCATCTCTGTCTCTGGCTTCAGCCTCTGCCTCTGCTCCAGGATCTGCTCTCCTTTGCCTCCAGCATCTCCTGTGTCCCAAACACTGGGTGGAGTTCTTTTTTTTTTATATCGTTAATGTACAATTACTTAAACAACATTATGGTTACTAGACTCCCCATATTATCAAGTCCCCACCACATACCCCATTACAGTCATTGTCCATCAGTGTAGTAAGATGCTATAGAATCACTACTTGTCTTCTCTGTATATACTGCCTTTCCTGTGTTCCGCCCCGCTGCTAATCATAGTGCCCCTTTTCCCCCATTATCCCTCCCTTCCCACCCATCCTCCCCAGTCCCTTTCCCTTTGGTAACTGTTAGTCCATTCTTGGGTTCTGTGATTCTGCTGCTGTTTTGTTCCTTCAGTTTTTTCTCTGTTTTTATACTCTACAGATAAGTGAAATCATTTGATACTTGTCTTTCTCTGCCTGGCTTATTTCACTGAGCATAATACCCTCTAGCTCCATCCATGTTGTTGCAAATGGTAGGATTTGTTTTCTTATGGCTGAATAATATTCCACTGTGTATATGTACCACATCTTCTTTATCCAATCATCTACTGATGGACACTTAGGTTGCTTCTATTTCTTGGCTATTGTAAATAGTGCTGTGATAAACATAGGGTTGCATCTGTCTTTTTCAAACGGGAGTACTGTATTCTTAGGGTAAATTCCTAGAAGTGGAATTCCTGGGTCAAATGGTATTTCTATTTTGAGCATTCTGAGGAACCTCCATACTGCTTTCCACAATGGCTGAACTAATTTACATTCCCACCAGCAGTGTAGGAGGTTCCCCATTCTCCACAACCTCGCCAACATTTGTTGTTGTTTGTCTTTTCGATGATGGCAATCCTTACTGGTGTGAGGTGATATCTCATTGTGGTTTTAATTTGCATTTCTCTTATAACAAGTGATGTGGAGCATCTTTTCATGTGTCTGTTGGCCATCTGAATTTCTTCTTTGGAGAACTGTCTGTTCAGCTCCTCTGCGCATTTTTTAATTGGATTATTTGCTTTTTGTTTGTTGAGGTGTGTGAGCTCTTTATATATTTTGGATGTCAAGCCTTTATCGGATCTGTCATTTATGAATATATTCTCCCATACTGTAGGATACCTTTTTGTTCTATTGATGGTGTCCTTTGCTGTACAGAAGCTTTTCAGCTTGATATAGTCCCACTTGTTCATTTTTACTTTTGTTTCCTTTGCCCAGGGAGATATGTTCAAGAAGATCTCTCTCATGTTTATGTCTGAGAGATTTTTGCCTATGTTTCTTTCTAAGAGTTTTATGGTTTCTTGACTTACATTCAGGTCTTTGATCCATTTCAAATTTACTTTTGTGTATGGGGTTAGACAGTGATCCAGTTTCATTCTCTTACATGTAGCTGTCCAGTTTTGCCAGCACCATGTGTTGAAGAGACTGTCATTTCCCCATTGTATGTCCATGGCTCCTTTATCGTATATTAATTGACCATATATGTTTGGGTTAATGTTTGGAGTCTATATTCTATTCCATTGGTCTGTGACTCTGTTCTTGTGCCAGTACCAAATTGTCTTGATTACTGCGGCTTTGTAGAAGAGCTTGAAGTTGGGGAGCGAGATCCCCCCCACTTTATTCTTCCTTCTCAGGATTGCTTTGGCTATTTGGAGTCTTTGGTGGTTCCATGTGAATTTTTGAACTGATTGTTCCAGTTCATTGAAGAATAGTTTTGGTAATTTAATAGGAATTGCATCAAATCTATATATTGTTTTGGTCAGGGTGGCCATTTTGACAATATTAATTCTTCCTAGCCAGGAGCATGGGATGAGTTTCCATTTGTTAGTGACTTCTTTAATTTCTCTTAAGAGTGTCTTATAGTTTTCAGGTCATAGGCCTTTCACTTCCTTGGTTAGGTTTTTTCGTAGGTATTTTATTCTTTTTGATGCCATTGTGAATGGAATTGTTTTCCTGATTTCTCTTTCTATTAGTTCATTGTTAGTGTATAGGAAAGCACATATTTCTGTGTATTAATTTTGTATCCTGCAACTTTGCTGTATTCCGATATCAGTTCTAGTAGTTTTGGAGTGGAGTCTTTAGGGTTTTTATGTATCATATAATCTGCAACTAGTGACAGTTTAACTTCTTCTTTACCAATCTGGATTCCTTGTATTTCTTTGTTTTGTCTGATTGCCGTGGCTAGGACCTCCAGTACTATGTTGAATAACAGTGGGGAGAGTGGGCATCCCTGTCTTGTTCCTGATCTCAGAGGAAAAGCTTTCAGCTTCTCACTGTTCAGTTCGATGTTGGCTGTGGGTTTATCATATATGGCCTTTATTATGTTGAGGTACTTGCACTCTGTACCCATTTTGTTGAGAGTTTTTATCATGAATGGATGTTGAATTTTGTCGAATGCTTTTTCAGCATCTATGGAGATGATCATGTGGTTTTTGTCCTTCTTTTTGTTGATGTGGTGGATGATGTTGATGGATTTTCGAATGTTGTTCCGTCCTTGCATCCCTGGGATGAATCCCACTTGGTCATGGTGTATGATCCTTTTGATGTATTTTTGAATTTGGTTTGCTAATATTTTGTTGAGTATTTTTGCATCTACGTTCATCAGCGATATTGGTCTGTAGTTTTGTTTTCTGGTGGGGTCTTTGCCTGGTTTTGGTATTAGGGTGATGTTGGCTTAATAGCATGAGTTTGGGAGTATTCCCTCCTCTTCTATTTCTTGGAAAACTTTAGGGAGAATAGGTATTATGTGTTCTCTGTATGTCTGATAAAATTCTGAGGTAAATCCATCTGACCCGGGGGTTTTGTTCTTCTGTAGTTTTTTTATTACCCCTTCAATTTCATTGCTGGTAATTGGTCTGTTTAGATTTTGTGTTTCTTCCTTGGTCAGTCTTGGAAGGTTGCATTTTTCTAGGAAGTTGTCCATTTCTTCTAGGTTTTCCAGCTTGTTAGCATATAGATTTTCATAGTATTTTCTAATAATTCTTTGTGTATCTGTGGGGTCAGTCCTGATTTTTCCTTTCTCATTTCTGATTCTGTTGACG
Source organism: Manis javanica (assembly GCF_040802235.1). Classification (NCBI taxonomy): domain Eukaryota; kingdom Metazoa; phylum Chordata; class Mammalia; order Pholidota; family Manidae; genus Manis; species Manis javanica. Next base: position 113,529,727 of record NC_133160.1, read on the forward strand.
TGTGTTTCTGATTCTCTTTTTCTCTAAATAAGTCTGGCTAGAGGCTTATCTATTTTGTTTATTTTCTCAAAAAACCAGCTCTTGGTTTCATTCAGTTTTTCTATTGTTTTATTCTTCTCAATTTTATTTATTTCTTCTCTGATCTTTATTATGTCCCTCCTTCTGCTGACCTTAGGCCTCATTTGTTCTTCTTTTTCCAATTTCAATAATTGTGACGTTAGACTATTCATTTGGGATTGTTCTTCCTTCTTTAAAAATGCCTGGATTGCTATATACTTTCCTCTTAAGACTGCTTTCACTGCGTCCCACAGAAGTTGGTGCCTTGTGTTGTTGTTGTCGTTTGTTTCCATATATTGCTGGATCTCCATTTGAATTTGGTCATTGATCCATTGATTATTTAGGAGCATGTTGTTAAGCCTCCATGTGTTTGTGAGCCTTTTTGCTTTCTTTGTATAATTTATTTCTAGTTTTATACCTTTGTGTTCTGTAAAGTTGGTTGGTAGAATTTCAATGTTTTTGAATTTACTGAGGCTCTTTTTGTGGCCTAGTTTGTTGTCTATTCTGGAGAATGTTCCATGTGCACTTGAGAAGAATGTATATCTTGTTGGTTTTGGATATAGAGTTCTATAGATGTGTATTAGGTCTGTCTGTTCTAGTGTGTTGTTCAGTGCCTCTGTGTCCTTACTTATTCTCTGACTGGTGGATCTGTCCTTTGGAGTGAATGGTGTGTTGAAATCTCCCATAATGAATGCATTGCATTCTATTTCCTCCTTTAATTTTGTTAGTATTTGTTTAACATATGCTGGTGCTCCTGTATTGGGTACATATATATTTATAATGGTTATATCTGTTTGTTGGACTGAGCCCTTTATCATTATGTAATGTCCTTCTTTATCTCTTGTTACTTTCTTTGTTTTGAAGTCTATTTAGTCTGATACTAGTACTGCAACATCTGCTTTTTGTCCCTGTTGTTTGCATGAAATATCTTTTTCCATCCCTTGACTTTTAGTCTGTGCATGTCTTTGGGTTTGAGGTGAGTCTCTTGTAGGCAGCATATAGATGGGTCTTGCTTTTTTATCCATTCTGTTACTCTGAGTCTTTGATTGGTGCATTAAGTCCTTTTACATTTAGGGTGATTATTGAAAGATATGTACTTACTGCCATTGCAGGCTTTAGGTTTGTGGTTTACCAATCGTTCAAGATTACCTTCTTTACTATCTTACTGTCTAACTTAACTCACTTATCGAGCTATTACAAATACTGTCTAATAATTCTTTATTTCTCTCCCTTCTTATTCCTCCTCCTCCATTCTTCATATGTTGGGTGTTCTGTTCTGTGCTTTTTGTAGGAGTGCTCCCATCTAGAGCAGTCCCTCTAAAATACCCTGTAGAGGTGGTTTGTGGGAGGCAAATTCCCTCAACTTTTGCTTGTCTGGGAATTGTTTAATCCCTCCTTCATATTTAATTGATAATCGTGCTGGATATAGTGTTTTTGGTTCAAGGCCCTTCTGTTTCATTGCATTAAATATATCATGCCATTCTCTTATGGCCTGTAGGATTTCTGTTGAGAAGTCTGATGATAGCCTGATGGGTTTTCCTTTGTAGGTGACCTTTTTCCTCTCTGTAGCTGCCTTTAAAACTCTGTTCTTGTCCTTGATCTTTGCCATTTTAATTATTATGTGTCTTGGTGTTGTCCTCTTTGGGTCTCTTCTCTTGGGAGTTCTGTGTATTTCTGTTGTCTGAGCAACTATTTCCTCCCCCAGTTTGGGGAACTTCTCAGCAATTATTTCTTCAAATACACTTTCTATCCCTTTTTCTCTCTCTTCTTCTTCTGGTACCCCTATAATGCGGATATTGTTCCTTTTGGATTGGTCACACAGTTCTCTTAATATTGTTTCATTACTGGAGATCCTTTTATCTCTCTCTGCATCAGCTTCTGTGTGTTCCTGTTTTCTGGTTTCTAATCCATCAATGGCCTCTTGTACCCCATCCATTCTGCTTTTAAGTCCTTCCAGAGATTGTTATATTTCTGCAGTCTCCCTTCCTACTGTTTCAGTTAGCTCTTGTATTTTTCTCTGCAGACCTTAATTTTAAACTTTTTCAGGAAGACTGGTTAGGTCTATCTCCCCAGATTCCTTTTCAGGGGAGACTGTCTGGGTTAGTCTGGTCTGTATCAGATTTTTCTGCCTTTTCATGACGCTGGGAGAACGACCCTTCTTGATAGTTTGTGGCCTTCCTCTCCTGGGAGAATGGCGCCCTCTAGCAGCTTGAGCTGAGCAGTTGCTCACAGACGGGGGTCTCTGATTCTTGCCTGGCTGTGGTTGCTGTAGGCGTGGCTTGCCTCAGACTTCTGCTCCACAGTGGCGGGGCGGCGCCAGACAGGGAATGGGCAGGAGACTGTTTATTGCCGTGAGGGTCCTCTGATCTGCGCTGCTGCCCAGGGGGTTAGGGTGTTCAGAGTTCCCTGGGATTCCCAGCGGCTCTGCTGATTGTGTCAGGATGCGTCCGTCCAGCTGTGGGGTCCCTGTCCCTTTAAGACTTTCAAAAAGCACTCACTTTTGTTTGTCCCAAGGGTGCTGGCTGCAGGGATCCACTTGCAGGTTTTACTGTCCTGTTTCTCTAGTATCCAGCACTCCACGCACTGTGTGTCTGTGCTCCCGGTGCAGATGTCTAGGGCTGGCTATTTAGCAGTCCTGGGCTCCCTCTCCCTCCCGGCTCCGACTCCTCTCCTCCCGCCGGGAGCTGGGTTGAGGGGCGCTCGGGTCCTGCCGGGCCATGGCTTGTATCTTCGCGAGGCACTGGGTTCTCGCAGGTATATATGTAGTCTGGCTGTTGTCTCCTGTATCTTCTGGTCTCTCTTTTAGGAATAGTTGTATTTGTTGTATTTTCAAAAATATATATGTTCTTGGGAGGAGATTTCCGCTTCTCTACTCACTCTGCCATCTTGGCTCCCCAACAGTTTTATTTTTTATTGAGTTTGACAAAAACTTTTAGTTAGAGTAAGTTCATTTATTATCATAATTATTATATATTTATTTCAGTCTACGATTTTAGTATTTTTTATTGCCTTAATGTTTGTCTATTTGACTTTTTCTCTTCCCCTCTTTTGGATGAATTAGCAAGCTTCTCTTTTTGTTCTCTATGAGCTTATTATACATTCTCCTATTCTTTTAGTTATTATCTTAGAAATTATAACATACATCCTTCACTTACTAATGTAATATGTTTATCAGTTCCTGAAGAGAGCAAGAACCTTTAACGCTAAGGTGATAAGTACCAAATGATATTGTTGTATATTTTAATCTGCATATTTTAAAGTCTATAAGACATTGTTTTGAACAGTTAGTATTCTCTTAGATTTCCTACTCATTTACCATTTCAATTGCTGTTCTTTCTATATCTCCTTTATCTTTGGAATTATTTTCCTTCCGCAAGAAGAATTCTCTTTTTATTATTACTTTTAGTGAGGCTCTGCTGGTGACAGATTCAGTTTTTTGTCTCTTGGAAAATGTCTTTTTTTTACTTTAATTTTTAAATTTTATCTTTGCTGGTACAGAATTCTAAGTTGATGGTAACTTTCTTTGAGCACTTTAAACATATTCTGGTGCCATGGTTTCTGTTTAAAAGTAACTGATAAAGATTATTTTTCTCTCTCTCTTTCTCTCTTTTATCCCCTTTTTTGATGTTTTTAAGCCATCAGTTTTTAGCAGTTTTTCCATGATATTCCCAGGTGTGTGAGATACTTATTTGGCTTGCAGTTTGTAGAATTTCTTGAACCTGTGGCTTGATGTCTTCTGTCAGGTTTTTTTTTTTTTTGGTATCATTAATACACAATTACATGAGCAACATTATGGTTACTAGCTTCCCCCATCACCAAGTCTCCCTCCTCCACATACCGCATTACAGTCACTGTCCAGCAGCGTAGTAAGATACTGCAGAATCACTACTTGTCTTTGTGTTGTACAGCCTTCCCTGTGCCCCCCCCCTACATTATGTCTGCTAATCATACTGCCCGTTTTTCCCTTTTGTCCCTCTCTTCCCACACATCCTCCCCAGTCCCTTTCCTTTACGTAACTGCTAGTCCATTCTTGGGTTCTGTGAGTCTGTTGCTGTTTTGTTCCTTAAATTTTTTTCTTTGTTCTTATACTGCACAGATGAGTGAAATCATTTGGTACTTGTCTTTCTCTGCCTGGCTTATTTCACTGAGCATAATACCCTCTAGCTCCATCCATGTCGTTGCAAATGGTAGGATTTGTTTTCTTCTTATGGCTGAATAATACTCCATTGTGTATATGTACCACATTATCCGTTCATCTACTGATGGACGCTTAGGTTGCTTCCATTTCTTGGCTCTTCTTCTCTCAGTTTTGGAATATTCTAGGCCAGTATCTCCTGCATCTCCAGGGCCTCTACATTTTCACTATGTTCCCTATTTCTCTTAATTTTTTTTGCATTTGAATTGGATAGTTCTGGTAGTTTTTCTTGCAGGTCTCTTTTGTGTTATTTTGAATCGGCTATTAAACCTACTGAGTTTTTCATTTAATTTTTCAATTTTCCAGCCTTCACAGCTTCCCGTGCTCATGTGAAGTCCTTCACAGTTTTGTTCTTGAACTTACTGATCATAGATAATTTAAAGGCTGTTTTGCTAACTCTAGTATCTTAATTACTTGTGGGTCAGTTCTGGTTTCTGCTTTCCCCCTTGGAGTTTGGTTCTTTGGTTGTGCCTTTCAGCATGCTTGATATTTTTTTTAGTTGGTTGTTGGATATAATATATAAAAGAACTGCGTAAGCTCTTGATGCTATTTTTCCAAAGAGAATTTACTTTTCTTTCGTTTGGCAGTTAATGTAGAGACTGATCACCTTTCCCCGATTAAGGTTGAAATGATGAGAGGCTCTCAGTTCTAAGTCCTGTTGTGATTTTTTTTTTCTTTGCTCAGGCTTCTGGGACATTGTTTCTCAAGGATCACAACTTAAAGCCAGGGGTGTTTATCAGGGCTGTTCTTTTGTAGTGGGACCTGGACTCCAGTTTTGCCTCCTTAGCACAAGGAAATTGCCAGAGGCTTTACGTAGTTTCTGAGACTCTTGGTTGATGCTTAGCTTGTTGCTTCTCAGAGCATGGTGTGGGGCCTGCGAATACCCTGAAGAGGAGGCAGCAGAGAATGTTAGCTTTGTCTCACTTTATCTCCCTTCTCTCTGAGATATTGACTCCCAAGCCCTTAGTTCTTTCCTGTTTTCAAACAAATTTTTTTTCTTTCTTTAAATCCAGCCTTTACAGTTCTTGGTGGGAGCTTAGGTCTTATACAAGCTACTTTAAAATTGTGGCATAGATGTTATAATATACGTTTAGTTTTGATTATTTTTAAAGTCATACTAGCTTTTTTTTTTTAACAGCCTTTTTCCTAAGATTCATCCTGTTTGGTTCCTGAGCTCTTGTTCATTTTCACTGTTGAATTATGTTATTTTGTATGTCCGATCTGTACACAGTTTTTAATTATTACTATCACAATCATGGAATCACCCACATTTTATAATTGATTTATTGACTTTCAGGTTGTTGAGACTGCAAAATACCCACTCATCCTATCTAGTAAACTTATTAAGCTTCATGCAATCAAGATATTTTTCAAATTTTAAGTTCCTATACCTGGTAAATACTAAGCTTACTAAGATCAATGTATTTTCAAAAGTTTGAATTCCTATACTTGGGAGTGCCTTATATACAGTTGATGCTCAGTAATGTGTAGGCATGTATCTGTAGCAAAATGTTTTTGGTATTATGATTTCTCTCAGTTTCTGAGGAAAATTTGTTATCAATATTTAGCACCTAAGGCCAATAGATTCATGTTATTTTTAAATATTTTTAAGTCCTTTTATAAATAACATGGAAGAAAAAAAGGTATTGTAAAACAGCTTCATCAGAAATTTTAATAGGAATTTAAACATCACATATCTAAATTTTGATTACATATTTTCTTAGTTTTAGAGATACATGTACTAAATTTGGTGATATCCTTTGAATGTAACTATTTACTGGTTTATTTACTGGCGTGCACTAATCCAGCACATGTCTTATCTTGTAAATAACTGATTCCAGGTTTTAGATACAATTGTAATAGGTTCTAGCTTTATAATTTCTTCTGGTTCATCTTGTACTTGTTTTATCAAAATACAATACTGATAGCAGATCTCAAATACATCCCTAATAGATTCTGGCTTATCAGACTCAATGCTTTTGAATCATTTGAGAACTCATAATATTTTTATAGGTGCTATCTTCTCAGCTCCAATATGGCCAAATGTTTTTTATTTTTAAATTTATAAACACCTATTAGAATGATCAGTCCTATGAAATTTTTCAATTTTTATCTTATTTGCTTCATTCCAAATACTTTATTCACATACTTGCTACTTGTGAGCCACATCAAGTACATTTTAGTGTACAAACATCATAAAATATGGAAGAATGCTATTACACATTCTTTTAGTAAAATGGGATGGTCTGCACAATGAGATATCACCTCACACCAGTAAGGATAGCCACCATCCAAAAGACAAACAACAACAAATGTTGGAGAGAATGTGGCGAAAGGGGAACCTTCCTACACTGCTGGTGGGAATGTAAACTAGTTTAACCATTGTGGAAAGCAGTATGGAGGTTCCTCAAAAAACTAAAAATAGAAATACCATTTGACCCAGGAATTCCACTCCTGGAATTTACCCTAAAAATGCAGCAGTCCAGTTTGAAAAAGACATATGCACCCCTATGTTTATCACAGCACTATTTACAATAGCCAATAAATGGGAACAACCTAAGTGTCCATCAGTAGATGAATGGATAAAGAAGATATGGTACATATACACAATGGAATATTATTCTGCCATAAGAAGAAAACAAATCCTACCATTTGCAACAACATGGATGGAGCTAGAGGGTATTATGCTTAGTGAAAAAGCCAGGTGGAAAAAGACAGGTATCAAATGATTTCACTCATATGTGGAGTATAGGAACAAAGAAAAAACTGAAGGAACAAAACAGCCACAGATTCACAGAACCCAAGAATGGACTAACAGTTACCAAAGGGAAAGGGACTGGGGAGGATGTGTGGGAAGGGAGGGACAAAGGGGAAAAGGGGGCATTACAATTAGCAGACATAATGTGGGGGGGTACGGGGAAGGCTGTACAATAGGGAAGACAAGTAGTGATTGTATAGCATCTTACTACGCTGCTGGACAGTGACTGTAATGGGGTATGTGGGGAGGGGGGACTTGGTGGTGGGTGGAGTCTAGTAACCATAATGTTGCTCATGTAATTGTATATTAATGATACCAAAATAAAAAAACAAAAAAATACTTCCCAGCCAAAAAAAAAAAAAGAGATGGTTTAGGTTCTGTCACAAAATACTGTGAATTAAAGTCCTTCCTCTTGAATGACTGACTAGGGGAGGATATCATATTTTCTTTTGTCCTTCAAAATATATTGTTCATTCATTTTTTTTTTTTTTGAGAGGGCATCTCTCATATTTATTGATCAAATGGTTGTTAACAACAATACAATTCAGTATAGGGGGGTCAATGCTCAATGTACAATCATTAATCCACTTCAAGCCTAATACTCGTCAGTCTCCAATCTTCTGAAGCATAACGAACAAGTTCTTACATGGGGAACGAATTCTTACATAGTGAATAAATTCTTACATGGTGAACAGTACAAGGGCATTCATCACAGAAACTTTCGGTTTTGATCACACATTATGACCTATAAACAATCAGGTCAAATATGAATATTCGTTTGATTTTTGTACTTGATTTATATGTTGATCCCACATTTCTCCCTCTATTATTATTATTATTATTATTATTTTTAATAAAATGCTGAAGTGGTAGGTAGATGCAAGATAAAGGTAGAAAACGTAGTTTAGTGCTGTAAGAGGGCAAATGTAGATGATCAGATGATCAGGTGTGTGCCTATGGACTAAGTATTAATCCAGGCTAGACAAGGGCAGCAAGACATCCACGGATGCAGAAGATTTCTCTCAAAGCAGGGGGGGTGAGGTTCTGAGCCTCACCTCTGTTGATCCCCAAATTCTCACCTGATGGCCCCCCTGCGACTGTGCCTGTCTTAGGTTGTTCCTCCCTTGAGGAATCTTACCCGTCTCTGGCTAACCAGTCATCTTCCGGGGCCACACAGGGAAATGTAAAGTTGATAAGTGAGAGAGAAGCCATATTGTTTGAAAAGGTTAGCTTTCTACTTCTTTGCAGATTTATGCCCTGCCCTGTGGCTTCTATGCCCAGCACTTGTCTCGAGGTATCTTTACCACCTGGAGGAATTATGATAGTTGGTAAATTCGATATGAGGCACGAATTCTATTTAAGGGTTGTAATTAGGAAGGAAGAAGAAAAGCTATAGATGTAGCATATGGAAGGAAACATGGGAGGATTGATTATTTCTTTGACATATCTTCTTGTAGAGTACCTCAAGTATGTATAGGTTTTCAACTACTAACTAATTTGCACACACATATTAACATAATAGGAATACGGTGACATAAACAAAGCAAATCTATAATTACCATCCATCTCCAGTGAAGCCAAGAAAACCATTTAGGCACCCTAGGCATTTGTGAAAATTTATCTATGATATGATGGATATTGTCCAACTGTACTTGAACCATCAGACAAATTAAAGCAGCCCATTTCTGGGGTCTGTTCACATCCCATATGTTTTTTTTTTGTTTTTTTTTTTTGAGAGGGCATCTCTCATATTTATTGATCAAATGGTTGTTAACAACAATAAAATTCAGTATAGGGGGGTCAATGCTCAATGTACAATCATTAATCCTTCTAAAGCCTAATTCTCGTCAGTCTCCAATCTTCTGAAGCATAACAAACAAGTTTTTACATGGTGAACGAATTCTTCACAGTGAATAAATTCTTACATGGTGAACAGTACAAGGGCATTGATCACAGAAACTTTCGGTTTTGATCATGTATTATGACCTATAAACAATCAGGTCAAATATGAATATTCGTTTGATTTTTGTACTTGATTTATATGTTGATCCCACATTTCTCCTATTATTATTATTATTTTTATTTTTAATAAAATGCTGAAGTGGTAGGTAGATGCAAGATAAAGGTAGAAAACATAGTTTAGTGCTGTAAGAGGGCAAATGTAGATGATCAGATGATCAGGTGTGTGCCTATGGACCAAGTATTAATCCAGGCTAGACAAGGGCAGCAAGACATCCACGGATGCAGAAGATTTCTCTCAAAGCAGTGGGGGTGAGGTTCTGAGCCTCACCTCTGTTGATCCCCGAATTCTCACCTGATGGCCCCCCTGCGGCTGTGCCTGTCTTAGGTTGTTCCTCCCTTGAGGAATCTTACCCGTCTCTGGCTAACCAGTCATCTTCCGGGGCCATACAGGGAAATGTAAAGTTGGTAAGTGAGAGAGAAGCCATATTGTTTGCAAAGGTTAGCTTTTTACTTCTTTGCAGATTTATGCCCTGTGGCTTCTATGCCCAGCACTTGTCTCGAGGTATCTTTACCACCTGGAGGAATTATGATACTCGGTAACTTCGATATGAGGCACGAATTCTATTTAAGGGTTGTAATTAGGAAGGAAGAAGAAAAGCTAGAGATGTAGCATATGGAAGGAAACATGGGAGGATTGATTATTTCTTTGACATATCTTCTTGTAGAGTACCTTAAGTATGTATAGGTTTTAAACTACTAACTAATTTGCACACACATATTAACATAATAGGAATATGGTGACATAAACAAAGCAAATCTATAATTACCATCCATCTCCAGTGAAGCCAAGAAAACCATTTAGGCACCCTAGGCATTTGTGAAAATTTATCTATGATATGATGGATATTGTCCAACTGTACTTGAACCATCAGACAAATTAAAGCAGCCCATTTCTGGGATCTGTTCACGTCCCATATGTTCTTTTAACCATAGATAGTCTATAGTCATGAGATTTTGGAGTGCTACAACTTGCACCCCTCCCAACTCCTGGTTGAGTTCCAACAGTACAGATCCAGTCAAATTCGTTGTCTCACTGTATGCACATGCCAGCCTAGACATCTCCCTCCTCCTTCCAATGGCAAGTCCAGGAGACGGTGGGCTGGATGCAGCCACAACCGCAGCATCGTCCGGATCCCTGTGGAGGCTTTTTGATGATCATCCCCCGGCACGAGTCCTCCAGAGAGTGCTGATGCCGGAAGCTCCTCCTCATATCGTATCTTAGTTCATTTTCTGGGTATCCAAGCTAGGCCTTGATCTTCTGCGTAGAAACAAACAGACCCTTTGCCCACACTTTGACATGCCCTCTATACCACTGTGCAGAACTCATTGGAGGTCAGCACACAGTATCTGCTTTTTTTTTTTTTTTTAATTAAGAGAAAGGAATATTATCAGAAAAGAGTACCTCCATAGCTGATCATCTGACACCCTTTAAGTGATCAACATTAAGGATATTTAAAGCATGCGTTGATCTTTGATTTACCAATAGTTTTATCCTGTTAAGGAGTAATCCCCCTTTTCTTTCTTTCTTTTCTTTTTTTTTTTTTTTTTTTTAATTTTTAATCTACACTTATATGAAGAATACTATGTTTACTATGCTCTCCCCTGTATCAGGTCCCCCCTAACAACCACATTACGGTTACTGTCCATCAGCTTAGCAAAATGTTGTAGAGTCACTACTTGTCCTCTCTGTGTTGTGCAGCCCACCCTCCCCTTTCTCCCTCCCCCCCATGCATGCTAATCTTAATACCCCCCTTCTTCTTCCCCCCTGTTATCCCTCCCTGCCCACCCATCCTCCCCAGTTCCTTTCCCTTTGGTACCTGTTAGTCCATTTTTGGGTTCTGTAATTCCACTGCTGTTTTGTTCCTTCAGTTTTTCTTTTGTTCCTATACTCCTCAGATGAGTGAAATCATTTGGTATTTCTCTTTCTCCGCTTGGCTTATTTCACTGAGCATAATACTCTCCAGCTCCATCCATGTTGCTGCAAATGGTTGGATTTTTCCACTTCTTATGGCTGAGTAGTATTCCATTGTGTATATGTACCACATCTTCTTTATCCATTCATCTACCGATGGACATTTAGGTTGCTTCCAATTCTTGGCTATTGTAAATAGTGCTGCGATAAACATAGGAGTGCATCTGTCTTTCTCAAACTTGATTGCTGCGTTCTTAGGGTAAATTCCTAGGAGTGGAATTCCTGGGTCAAATGGTAGGTCTGTTTTGAGCATTTTCATGCACCTCCATACTGCTTTCCACAATGGTTGAACTAATTTACATTTCCACCAGCAGTGTAGGAGGGTTCCCCTTTCTCCACAGCCTCGCCAACATTTGTTGTTGTTTGTCTTTTGGATGGCAGCTATCCTTACTGGTGTGAGGTGATACCTCATTGTAGTTTTAATTTTCATTTCTCTGATAATTAGCGATGTGGAGCATCTTTTCATGTGTCTCTTGGCCATCTGTATTTCTTTTTTGGAGAACTGTCTGCTCAGTTCCTCTGCCCATTTTTTAATTGGGTTATTTGTTTTTTGTTTGTTGAGGCGTGTGAGCTCTTTATATATTCTGGACGTCAAGCCTTTATCGGATCTGTCATTTTCAAATATATTCTCCCGTACTGTAGGGTTCCTTTTTGTTCTATTGATGGTGTCTTTCGCTGTACAGAAGCTTTTCAGCTTAATGTAGTCCCACTTGCTCATTTTTGCTGTTGTTTTCCTTGCCCGGGGAGATATGTTCAAGAAGAGATCACTCATGTTTATGTCTAAGAGGTTTTTGCCTATGTTTTTTTCCAAGAGTTTAATGGTTTCATGACTTACATTCAGGTCTTTGATCCATTTTGAGTTTACCTTTGTATATGGGGTTAGACAATGGTCCAGTTTCATTCTCCTACATGTAGCTGTCCAGTTTTGCCAGCACCATCTGTTGAAGAGACTCTCATTTTGCCATTGTATGTCCATGGCTCCTTTATCAAATATTAATTGACCATATATGTTTGAGTTAATTTCTGGGGTCTCTAATCTGTTCCACTGGTCTGTGGCTCTGTTCTTGTGCCAGTACCAAATTGTCTTGATTACTATGGCTTTGTAGTAGAGATTGAAGTTGGGGAGTGAGATCCCCCTTACTTTATTCTTCTTTTTCAGGATTGCTTTGGCTATTTGGGGTCTTTGGTGTTTCCATATGAATTTTTGAATTATTTGTTCCAATTCATTGAAGAATGTTGCTGGTAATTTGAGAGGGATTACATCAAATCTGTATATTGCTTTGGGCAGGATGGCCATTTTGACGATATTAATTCTTCCTAGCCATGAGCATGGGATGAGTTTCCATTTATTAGTGTCCCCTTTAATTTCTCTTAAGAGTGACTTGTAGTTTTCAGAGTATAAGTCTTTCACTTCTTTGGTTAGGTTTATTCCTAGGTATTTTATTCTTTTTGATGCAATGGTGAATGGAATTGTTTTCCTGATTTCTCTTTCTATTGATTTGTTGTTAGTGTATAGGAAAGCTACAGATTTCTGTGTGTTAATTTTGTATCTTGCAACTTTGCTGTATTCCGATATCAGTTCTAGTAGTTTTGGAGTGGAGTCTTTAGGTTTTTTTATGTACAGTATCATATCATCTGCAAATAGTGACAGTTTAACTTCTTCTTTACCAATCTGGATTCCTTGTATTTCTTTGTTTTGTCTGATTGCCGGGGCTAGGACCTCCAGTACTGTGTTAAATAACAGTGGGGAGAGTGGGCATCCCTGTCTGGTTCCCCATCTCAGAGGAAATGCTTTCAGCTTCTCGCTGTTCAGTATAATGCTGGCTGTGGGTTTATCATATATGGCCTTTATTATGTTGAGGTACTTGCCCTTTATTCCCATTTTGCTGAGAGTTTTTATCATGAATGGATGTTGAATTTTGTCAAATGCTTTTTCAGCACCTATGGAGATGATCATGTGGTTTTTGTCTTTCTTTTGTTGATGTGGTGGATGATGTTGATGGATTTTCGAATGTTGTACCATCCTTGCATCCCTGGGATCATGGTGTATGATCCTTTTGATATACTGTTGAATTCTGTTTGCTAATATTTTATTGAGTATTTTTGCATCTACATTCATCAGGGATATTGGTCTGTAATTTTCTTTTTTGGTGGGGTCTTTGCCTGGTTTTGGTATTAGGGTGATGTTGGCCTCATAGAAGGAGTTTGGGAGTATTCCCTCTTCTTCTATTTTGTGGAACACTTTAAGGAGAATGGGTATTATGTCTTCTCTGTGTGTCTGATAAAATTCCGAGGTAAATCCGTCCGGCCCTGGGGTTTTGTTCTTGGGTAGTTTTTTGATTACTGTTTCAATTTCTTTGCTTGTAATTGGTTTGTTTAACTTTTGTGTTTCTTCCTTGGTCAGTCTTGGAGGTTGTATTTTTCTAGGAAGTTGTCCATTTCTTCTAGGTTTTCCAGCTTGTTGGCATATAGGTTTTCATAGTAGTCTTTAATAATTCTTTGTATTTCTGTGGAGTCTGTCGTGATTTTTCCATTCTCATTTCTGATTATGTTGATTTGTGTTGACTCTCTTTTTCTCTTAATAAGTTGGGCTAGAGGCTTATCTATTTTGTTTATTTTCTCAAAGAACCAGCTCTTGGTTTCGTTGATTTTTGCTATTGTTTTATTCTTCTCAATTTTGTTTATTTCTTCTCTGATCTTTATTATGTCCGTCCTTCTGCTGACTTTAGGCCTCATTTGTTCTTCTTTTTCCAGTTTTAATAATTGTGATGTTAGACTATTCATTTGGGATTGTTCTTCCTTCTTCAAGTGTGCCTGGATTGCTATATACTTTCCTCTTAAGACTGCTTTCACTGCATCCCACAAAAGTTGGGGCTTAGTGTTGTTGTTGTCATTTGTTTCTATATATTCCTTCATCTCTATTTTGATTTGTTCATTGATCCATTGATTATTTAGTAGCATGTTGTTAAGCCTCCATGTGTTTGTGAGCCTTTCTGTTTTCTTTGTAGAATTTATTTCTACTTTCATACCTTTGTGGTCTGAAAAATTGGTTGGTAGAATTTCAATATTTTGGAATTTACTGAGGCTCTTTTTGTGAGCTAGTATGTGGTCTATTCTGGAGAATGTTCCATGTGCACTTGAGAAGAATGTATATCCTGTTGCTTTTGGATGTAGAGTTCTATAGATGTCTATTAGGTCCATCTGTTCTAGGGTGTTGTTAAGTGCCTGTGTGTCTTTACTTATTTTCTGCCCGGTGGATCTATCCTTTGGGGTGAGTGGTGTGTGAAGTCTCCTACAATGAATGCATTGCAGTCTATTTCCCTCTTTAGTTCTGTTAGTATTTGCTTCACATATGCTGGTGCTCCTGTATTGGGTGCATACATATTTAGAATGGTTATATCCTCTTGTTGGACTGAGCCCTTTATCATTATGTAGTATCCTTCTTTATCTCTTGTTACTTTCTTTGTTTTGAAGTCTATTTTGTCTGATATTAGTACTGCAACCCCTGCTTTCTTCTCACTGTTGTTTGCCTGAAATATGTTTTTCCATCCCTTGACTTTTAGTCTCTGCTTATCTTTGGGTTTAAGGTGAGTTTCTTGTAAGCAGCATATAGATGGGTCTTCCTTTTTTATCCATTCTATTACTCTATGTCTTTTGATTGGTGCATTAAGTCCATTTACATTTAGGGTGACTATTGAGAGATATGTACTTATTGCCATTGCAGGCTTTAGATTCGTGGTTACCAAAGGTTCTAGGTTAGCTTCTTTAGTATCTTACTGCCTAACTTAGCTCGCTTATTGAGCTGTTATATACTCTGGAGATTCTTTTCTTCTCTCCCTTCTTATTCCTCCTCCTCCATTCTTCATATGTTGTGTGTTTTGTTCTGTGCTCTTTTTAGGAGTGCTCCCATCTAGAGCAGTCCCTGTAGGATGCCTTGTAGAGGTGGTTTGTGGGAAGCAAATTCCCTCAGCTTTTGCTTGTCTGGGAATTGTTTAATCCCGCCATCATATTTAAATGATAGTCGTGCTGGATACAGTATCCTTGGTTCAAGGCCCTTCTGTTTCATTGCATTAAGTATATCATGCCATTCTCTTCTGGCCTGTAGGGTTTCTGTCGAGAAGTCTGATGTTAGCCTGATGGGTTTTCCTTTATAGGTGACCTTTTCCTCTCTAGCTGCCTTTAAAACTCTTTCCTTGTCCTTGATCCTTGCCATTTTAATTACTATGTGTCTTGGTGTTGTCCTCCTTGGATCCTTTCTGTTGGGAGTTCTGTGTAATTCCATGGTCTGTTCGATTATTTCCTCCCCCAGTTTGGGGAAGTTTTCAGCAATTATTTCTTCAAAGAGACTTTCTATCCCTTTTCCTCTTTCTTCCTCTTCTGGTATCCCTATAATACGAATATTATTCCTTTTGGCTTGGTCACATATTTGTCTTAGTGTTGTTTCATTCCTGGAGATCCTTTTATCTCTCTCTATGTCAGCTTCTATACGTTCCTGTTCTCTGGCTTCTATTCCTTCAATGGCCTCTTGCATCTTATCCATTCTGCTTATAAATCCTTCCAGGGATTGTTTCACTTCTGTGATCTCCTTCCTGACCTCTGTGATCTCCTTCCGGACTTCATCCCACTGCTCTTGCATTTTTCTCTGCATCTCATCCCACTGCTCTTACATTTTTCTCTGCATCTCATCCCATTGCTCTTGCATTTTTCTCTGCATCTCTGTCAGCATGTTCATGATTTTTATTTTGAATTCTTTTTCAGGAGGACTGGTTAGGTCTGTCTCCCTCTCAGGTGTTGTCTCTGTGATCTTTGTCTGCCTGTAGTTTTGCCTTTTCATGGTGATAGAGATAGTTTCCAGAGCTGGTACAAGTGACCGCTGGAAGAGCTTCCCTTCTTGTTGTTTTGTGGCCTTTTCCTGGGAGAATAGCGACCTCTAGTGGCTTGTGCTGGGCAGCTGTGCGCAGACATTGCTTCTGCTTCCTGCCCAGTTGCTTTGGGGTTTATCTCCACTGTTGCTGTGGGCTTGGCCTGGCTGGGGCTGTTCCTCCAAAATGGTGGAGCCCCATTGGAGGGGGAGCGGCCAGGAGGCTATTTATCTCCGTAAGGGGCCTCTGTGCTCCCTGCTGCCCAGGGGGTTAGAGTGCCCAGAGATCCCCAGATTCCCTGCCTCTGGTCTAAGTGACCTGTCCTGCCCCTTTAAGACTTCCAAAAAGCACTCTCCAAACCAAAACAACAACAGCAACAATGAGAGAGGGCACAGAAAGGAAAAACAAAATGAAAAAACACGCGATTTTTTTTTTTTTTTTTTTTTTTGTCCTCAGGTGCCGGTCCCAGGCACCCGCTCACTGGTCCTGCTGCCCTGTCTCACTAGCACCAGGGTCCCTGTCCTTTCAAGGCTTCCAAAAAGCACTCACCCACCGGTCCCGCAGGGAAGGAACGCTCGATATTCTTTGTCCTCAGGCGCTGGTCCCAGGCACCCGCTCACCAGTCCCGCCACCCTGCCTCCCTAGCACCGGGGTCCCTGTCCCTTTAAGGTTTCCAAAAAGCACTCGCTAAAAAGAGAGAAAAAAAGGGGAAAAACGCGTGATTTCCTCCGTCCTCATGCGCCGGTCTCAGGCACCTGCCCGCCGGTCCCGCAGGGAGAAACGCGGGATATTCTTTGTCCTCAGGCTCCGGTCTCAGGCACTTGCTCACCGGTCCCGCCACCGTGGCTCCCTAGCAATGGGGGCCCGTCCCTTTAAGGCTTCCAAAAAGCACTAGCCAAAAAAAAAACCGCACCGTTTCTTTCCACCCGCCGGGAGCTGGGGGGAGGGGCGCTTGGGTCCCGCCGGGCCGGGGCTTGTATCTTACCCCCTTCGCAAGGTGCTGGGTTCTTGCAGGTGTGGATGTGGTCTGGATGTTGTCCTGTGTCCTGTGGTCTCTATTTTAGGAAGATTTTTCTTTGGTATATTTTCATAGCTCTATGTGTTTTTGGGAGGATATTTCCACTGCTCTACTCACGCCGCCATCCTGGCTCCGCCCCCTCATTCATTTTTTTGAGTGAGACCATCATGTAGGATATCATCATCTGAAAACCGTAGTCTGATTTATTGCCTATGTGATCAATTTCATCATCAGTAGAGTGTAGAACAGTGGTTCTCAAATAGGGATGATTTAATCTTCAGGGGGATTTAGCAATGTCTAGAGACATTTCACTGTTACAAACAAAGGGTTGGGAGAGTCGGCTACAGACATCTACTGGATATACACCAGGAATGCTGCTAAACTTTTGCAGTTCCCCAGAGAGGCCTCCACGAGAAAGAATTGTCTGGCCCAACTGTCAGCAGTGCTCTGTCTGCTTTGCATTAATCTTCTACTTTAAAATGTTTCTCTTTGCCATTATGGATGAAAAATGAAAAATTCTGGTTTCTTAGTTGTTCTCAAAGAAAACTAAAAAGCTTCAGTTTTAGTTTTTTTGTTGGGATAGTTAGAAATAATTGATGATTAATATGAAAGAATTTCTATGAGGCTAAAATATCAGAATGTTTCAAGATACAGGAAAAAATGAAATCACTAAAATGCCATAGTGTATCAGATTTAAAACAGGGCTCAATGTACTCCTATGGTAATTGCAAAATAGAACAAGTTTATAGTTTAAAAAAAGTCACCTTTCACTGTTGTTTGGAAGATCTCTGAGAAATAATAACACTCATAACATATTAATATTTAGAACAGAAATGACCAAAAAAAGAAACTGGATCTTGGTACAAAATGGATATTGTATGAAAAAGGCTTTTTTAGCCATATAGCTTTAGAGTAAAGGCTGCATTTAATCTGCTTTCCTTCTCAGGAGGTTAGCTTTTTAAACTTGCTAACTGCAGTGTAAATATCTGAAATCGTAGGGTTTCTAATACTTGGTTATAGAATCTTTTTTGGGAGTATCATGTTCAGTGGAATGTAACTGGAAAAATGTCTAGTTAAAGTGCATTAAATAATGAAATTTTCTAATAAAGTTGTTTTGTATTCTGTGTTGTTGGGTTATCAAAATAATTTGAGCCTGGTTGTAGACAAATGATTATGATCACTTTGCATAGGTATTTTAGGAAGCATTATATGTGTTGTTATTGCTGAAAAATCTTTGAGACATCTATTGTACAATTCTTTCAGTGAGTGCCTGTGGCACACTGAAAATTAAGCCCCCTTGACAATTTTCAAAACTTTGTTTTTATTTTTTGAAAAATTGCTCAAAGATATTTTGAGCAAAATCTATTAAATAAGATGGTAAATACTATGTTTAGTCAGAAATGACATATGACCCTCAGATAATGACTTTTATTAAATAGCAAAAATATCAAAAGACAAATTAAAGCATGTTTGTGCAGTGGCAGGGAAGCTCTTTACCCTCCCATGATAGCATTTAAAAAAGTGTCATTTGAATGTATGAATTCTTTTATTTTTGTGAAGATATCTTTTTGCTTTGTAACTATACCTTCTTAATAGCCTTTTACAATGAGTCCTCTTTTGGATACTAGACATTTTTGTCTTAGACTTAGTCACTGCTTTTAGCCCATTGAACAGATCTGCAAAGCAGGGATAATCTGTCTTTCTGGAGTAACTCTCCTACCCAGATTCCTCCTACTCTTGGTGTTGGCAGCACTTCTAGACTGTCCCTAACTCTGATCTGGAGGAGTGAGCTTGAGAAATTGTTGGTTGATTTTTAGACAATAATTGCTGTAAAGAAGTCAGTTCTTCTTACAGAGTTTAATATTATATTATTCCTGATTTTGTATTTTAAAGTAGCTTGATGATAGAGATTATGTTTTGACTATAGGAATATTTCTCAAAGATTGGTGTGCTGTAAAGATACGATTTCTCAAAGAGTGAGGTGCCTAAAGATGGCAATAGGTGCATAACCTTTCTAAAATGAGCTTTTCTTTTAAATGGGGAAATGTCACTTTTCACTGTTATGAAATAAGTAACAGAATACTTAGTGTTTATGATGGTAGCATACAGCAGATGTTCCTGTGTTCTGATTTCTGATCTTATAGAAAATTCTAGCCCTTTTAAATTCCATTTTTAGGAGATTATCCCAAGGAACTAGAGATATGTACCAAGAATTATGTACAGTATTATGGTAATCTAATGAAAGATTAGAAACAAGCTGTATGTTTGGGTGATTGTTTTATTTGCAAATCCATATTTGAAGTAATATTTTTGAATAATATTTAGGAATTGGGAAACTGGTTAAAAAAAATCTGTCAGGATATATAATATACCAGAATATTAGGAGTACTTACCCATGGGTAGTGATATCATGAGTGATTTTAAGTTTTGGTTGGTATATTTATTTGCTGGTTCATGTTCTTCTGGGTCTTACACATTTTAAATAATGAACAGGTATGCTTTTAAAGTTTTAAGGAGTTATATAAAATTATAACTGAATTGGAGTTGTAAAACATCCACTAATGATGATTTAAATCAAGGAGAGGATGTGTTTTCACATTTCTGCAAGTTATTAACTAAACATTGGAAAGATTTTTGCTCTGTAGAATACTATTGAATTATAAGGCAAGATTTTTGTTCTTAAATTATATTGTTTGTGGAAGAATGGGCTTAATCAGTCACTATTACAGAGTTTGTCAGATTATAGGGATTGTCTTTTTGTAGGAAAGTTTGAATAAAATTTTAGTAGGGATAGTCCAAGCCCAAATAGAGTAAAGTGAGCTGAGGTATAAATTAATAAAAATAAATAAGCAAGCCTAAGAGAAGACAGTAAAAGAATGGAGTAAGGAGCAGTGGAGGTGGAGATAGGGACTTGGGTTGGGGATGGGAGTAAAAAGGATATATATACAGAGTAGCATTTTAAAGAAATAAATCTAGTGAGTTCCAAAATAAGATAGAATAAGAGATAAATACATGATAGGGATAAATGGTAAGCAATTCTGGGACATGCTTTATAATTTTCTTGTGAAACTTTTAGCATTTTGAATGTGTGTGTGTGTGTGTATGTATGTGTGAGGAGGAAGGGAGAACTGGGTCAGGATGTATTTCTTACTGTGTGTTTGTTAAGGTTGAGAGACTTTAGTGCAGAGCCTGTCACATCCCAAATTGACCCTTTTAGTTTAAAAAGGGTCTTCCAGTAATCCTTTCAGCTTTTATATGTTCTGAAGCATATTTATTCTGCTTTTATTTTGAACGATGTTTTTGTTAGATATAGAATTCTGGGCTGACAGTTTTCTCTTTCAGTACTTTAAAATGGTGTTCTACTGTATTTGCATGTGCATTGTTTCCAGTGGGAAATCTGGTCATCCTTATTTCTCTGTACTTGCCTTTTTTCTCTGGCTGTTTTTAAGATTTTCTCTTTATCTTTGACTTTGAGCAGTTTGATTATGATGTTTCATGGTATAGTTTTTTTCATGTTGCTTGTGCTTAGGGTTTATTGAGCTGCTTGAGTCTGTGGGTTTATGGTTTTCATCGAGTGCAGGACATTTTTGGCCACTATTACTTTAGATACTTTTGTCTCCTCACCTTAGCCCCCTTAGCCCCCTGACCTCCCACACCTTAGAGATCTCCAATTACGTGTGTATTAGGTTACTTAAAATTCCTTTTTCATTTAATTTTGGTTAGTTTCTATTGCTATGCCTTCAGGTTGACTAATATTTTCTTATCAATGTTTAATCTGCCATTGTGTAGTTTTTCTCTCTAGAAGTATGATTTAGATCTTTTTTTGTATCTTTCATGTCTATGCTAACTCTTTGAACATATGGAATATAATTACTAACTATTTAGTATCCTACTTTGCTAATTCAGACATCTCTGTCAGCTTTGGGTTGATTTTGATTGCTTATTTTTTCATTTTGATCCTGCTTCTTTGCCTGCCTTGTCATTGTTGATTGGATACCAGACACTGATTTTTACCTTGTTGGGTATCGAATATTTTTGTATTACTATAAATCTTCTTGAGTTTTGTGATGTAGTTATTTGGAAAACAGTTTGGTACTTCTGGGACTTGCTTTTATAATTTGTTAGGTGACCCAGAGAAGTGCTTATTCTAGGACTATTCTTCACTACTAAGGTCTACATTCCTGAGTACTCTACCTGTTACCTCATGAATTATAAGGTTTCCCAGTCTGGTTGATTGGAGGAAGCACTGATCCTGGCCGTGTGTGAGGGCTAAGTGATGTTCTTTCCAGTTCTTTTGGATGATTCTTTTCCTGGCCTTGTGTAGTTTCTTCACATGCATGTGCTGGTGTGTATTCTGCTAAATACTCAAGGGGCTCCTCTGTACAGCTGTCTTCTCATACTCCCCTGTGAACTCTAGGTGCCTTGGTTTCCCTGGACTCTCAGGTCATCTCCCCAATGAAGAAATCTTCCTGGCTCTGCCTCAGTTCCTCCAATCTGAAAACTGTAGTAGGGCATCGTAGGGCTCACTGAGACAGTCTCCCGACTCTCACACATCACTGCCCCTCATTGTTTGCTGTTCAGGGAAACAGCTGTTTCATATATTTTGTCTGTTTTCGGCAAGATGGTAGATTCAGTCTCTGTTACATAATCGTGGGCTATAGTGGAAGCCTCCCTATAGGGTTTTTACCTGTGAAATTTGACAGGCTGATTCAAAAATTCATCTGGATGGAATATTCATAATAGCTAAGCAGATCCTGAAAAGGAAGAACAACAAAGAGAAGATTGCTTTCCCACATACTAAAACATGACAAAACTAGAGTTACTCAAATAGTGTGCTTTTTGTGCAGGAACAGACACATAGATCAGTGGGGAAACACTGTGTCTATGTATACATTCCTGTTTGTACATACGAATTGATAACAAGTGGCATTTCAGCTTGGGAAAGGGTATTAAGATAATTATCCATTTGGGAAACAAAAAGTTGATTACTAAAACTGCATTCATTCATTTGCATATGGTTTTTAGCACCATGTAACAGAAATCCAAAATAACTGGCTCAAAAAAAGGTAGAAATTTACATTTCTCCTGGAAAAGTGAGTCATGTAGTTAAACAAGAGTCCAGGTTTCTCTTATATTTTTGCCTTCTCATCCATAAGATAATTTCTTGTCTGCATAGTTTAAAAGAGCTCATGTTCTGGTCTGTGTATTGGGTGCAAATAAGTGAAGGGAAGGTATACCTTTTTGTCTTAAGGGTGCAGCAAAGAATTTTCATTTATCTCTTCACAACCTCCAGAGAAATTGGGAAGTAGACTTTATTCAGGGTAGCTCTGTGCGTAGCTAAATGCTGTATTGTGAAAGAAGGTGATAATAGAAATCTGCGGACATTTAGCAATATCACCTTTACCATATATAATAACATTTCAAATGGGTGAAAGAAAAATGTAAAAATTAAAAGCCGTAAGTTTTAGAAGTATTCATAATGCTTATGATCTGTTAGGTTATTAAAGTCTTTCCTAAACAAGATGCAGAAGCATTAGCCATAAAGGAAAATATCAGTGGCTTTAATATCAGTGAAATTAAAATGATTATATGACTAAAAATAAAAACAAAGATTGAATACATACCAGAAAAGTAATTGTAATGTATACAAATGAAAAAGATTAATATTTAGGATGTACAAACAGCACCTTTAAATTGATTAAAGAGAAACATCCTAGTAGAAAAATGAACAGAGCACATGAACAACAGAAGACATCCAAATGGTTTATGAATGTGAAAACATACTGCCTGTCTCATAATCTGAGAAATGCAAATTAAAATTATATTTGTCTGTCACATAGCTAACCATTGGTGGCTCGGGTGTGGGGAACATGGGTGCTGTCACTGTTGGACTATAAATTGGTACACTATTTGGAGGTCAGTTTGGTAGTATCAAAACTGATGATGCAAAACCCTGTGACTGCATGGTTTCACTTTTAGGGATCTTATAAAATATCAACATGTGGGGTTAAGTGATATCTTTATAAGAATAATTATTTTATCATTATATTAACTAAAGATAGTAAGATCAGTAAAGGACTATTCTTAAAAATTATGATACATCCATACTGTACAATACTATGTAACCATGAGGAGAAATGAAGTGGTTCTGTATAGCCAGCCATAGAATAATCATCAGGATGTATTACTGTTAAGTGAAAAAAAGATTGCACAACAGGATATATAGAAGGAATCCATTTATGTAAAAAAACCCAAACCACACAATTTCATAGAAAAAAGGACCTAAAATGCTTGCATTTAGAGTGTGTAGGGAGTGATGTTGGGGAGGTGGGGGTTTACTTCATATTTCAGTGTGGTTTAAAACTATATGGAGTTGTAGCAAGATATGCTGTGTTATCTTTAAAACTGTCTTTAAAACTTCACTCTTTACAGTGAAACTAAACATATATTTATTATATTGTAATAAAAATGAGTCCAATCTTTTGGCTTTCATTTTTTTTTAGGATTGGTCCAAAGGAAGATTTTTTCCACTGTTTGAAATGTAACTTATGCCTGGCTATGAATCTCCAAGGAAAGCACAAGGTATATAATTAGTTTGTATAACTCAAAGTATTACTGTGTTTTTGAGAACCAGATTAAAATATGTTTGGAAGCCATGCTAATTTTCAGGTAATACCAAGTACAGCTGTGTTGCTTTTTATTTTTAACCAGTATTAAGAAATAATGTTCTAAAATACATGCCTCAGAATATCTAATCTACATTTTCTTTTCTTTGTAGTGTATAAGAATACTTGTATCTGTATTTGCATAATGTTGATAACTTCTAAGTAGGTTTATGGATTCTTATCATTGGTATTGCATTTAAGAATAACTTCTAAAATGTTGGCAGAGGTATAGAAGAAGTACTAAGCAGTCAATTGGTACAGCATTCCAAGAAAATTCAGAAAATATTTTTATTTCCTTTCATAGTTAGACAAATACTTTTAATCTGGATATAGAAATTATATCATGATCCCAGGCCCTTTAACATTAGTTTTCATTGTGTTGAAAAAATCTAATGAACTATTTAGAGTACTGATACTAATATAAGAATTTAGAGAATGGAGTGACTAAAGAGGTTTTTTAGATATTAGATAATAACTGGCCTAAAATAGTAAAATGATAGGATAAATTGAGATGAATAATGAACATGTGGGATATGGTGACAAGGTATAAGGGAAAAAGAATGGGGCTGAGTAAAGATGACTTCCAGGGTTTTTAGCCTTGGCTTAAGGGTACCTGGTTAATAGGTTTTGAATTTCTTGGAGGTAAAAGATTGAATTTGGTTTTATAGATTTAAGTTGGCATTATAGCAAGATATGCTGTGTTATTTTTAAAACTATATGGAGTTGTAGCAAGATACGCTGTGTTATCTTTAAAACTATATGCACTTTTTCTCTTCTGGTATTTTTGTTTTGTTTCTCAATTATGTTTTACTGTTATTAGTAAATGGTCCTAATTTACACCATCTACTCAGGCGCTTGCTTAAAAAATTAGAACATCATCCATGGTATGGTGCTTTCCCTTACCTCTCCATATCATGAGACACCGTCTTGTCAAGTTAAGAACTGCGGGGAGGCCCTGGGGCAAACTGTTGGAACTCTCAAATACAGTTCTACTTTTTATTAGTGTGTAACTTTGGAAGTTATTTAGTTTCTTTAGGTTTCAGATACCTCATTTGTGAAGTGGGATAATAATTGTACTTTGAGTTGTGAGAATTAATTGAGCTAATATAGATACTGTACTTAGTATGTGGCATGTAGTTAAACCTCAATAATATGAACTGTTTATATTATCAATATTATTAAGTAGCTTAGCTTTGCAGTAAAACACATATAAAAAAGAAAAGTTCCAGTCATTATTATCTCTGCATTTTTGGTAAATCTTGACTCAAATGAGTTTCCTTATCTATAAAATTAAGATAATGTAAATAAGATTTATTGAGCATTCTTGTTGTTTGAGGTAATGTGCATAGCTCAGAAGTTATGAGTTAACTGTTCAATTCTTGTCTGATGTATAAGAAATACGTATTTGTGTTACTATGTTTAGCAAGCTGGTATTTTTGTTTCCTTTATCATTAGTTTTTATTATTAGTGCTATTGTTATATCTGTCATTTTCATGTGTTAAGCGTTTGGTTATTTGGTTTTCTCTTTTAAACAGTGTATTGAAAATGTTTCCCGGCAGAACTGTCCAATATGTTTAGAGGTAAGCTTAAGATATTATTTGCTTTCGAACTATCCCCTCTTGAATTTAAAATACTTGGATGTTTATATTGTCCTCATGCAAGGACTAACATTTCCTTTCTAGGACATACACACATCCCGTGTTGTTGCTCATGTCTTGCCATGTGGACATCTTTTACATAGGTAAAGTAACTTTTTTTACTTTTGTTCCTCAAAACATTTGAAACTAATGGAGATAGTTTTTGCTTGACTAAAGTATCTTTATATATTCTTTCAGAACGTGTTATGAGGAAATGTTGAAAGAGTGAGTATTTGACAGGATTTTGAAGAATTGTTTTTCTAAGATGTCTTTTTTTTTTTTTTTGGGTGGGGGTGATAAAGTGGGTGATTGCTGCTATTACTTAATCCAAAATTAGGCATGGCAGATAGTTATCATGAGATGTGTAGGGTAGATGAATAGTGTTAAACTGGGCAGAGCATCTTGAAGGATGTAGGGCTACACCTTTGTCCCCATTTGTATTATGCCTTATCTCATCCCACAACTTGAGACAGGTACCACTTATTTTCTGACTGTATTTACTAGGGAACACAGTTCTCCACCACAGACAACCATAGCGTTGTAAAATTGCTGAGGCGCGTTGCTCAAGATTCTGTTAAGTTTTTATATTGGCCCAATATAATGACCTGCAAAGAAAGCTGGTAATGAGATTACCTAAAGCTAAGACTTTATTATGGGGGAAGGATGTTAAAATGAGATGAGAATAGTTAGGAAAGAGGAGATAATACATGTTTTGGTTCTACAAAATCAGAAGCAGAAACTTCAATGTAAGAGCCAGATAGAAGGGAATTTTTCAGAATTTTTAGAAAAAAATTGTATGATCTGAGTAAGTTTTAAGGAATATAATCTCTGCTTGAGTATACTAAGAAATTGAGATTGTTTAGCTAAAAAGCTTAATTGGTTTTTAAAATATGATTTGCAAAGAATATGGAACCTCTCCATTTTAGAGAACCAAGGAAAAAGAAATAGTTTAAAAATATCATACGATACAAGATTTAATTGAAACCTTTAACAGTATAAAAGCTCCCAGGTTTGTAACAGGTTATCTTGAAATACAGAGTAATGCCCTGTCTTAGATGGTTTATGTACTTGGTTAGCATGCATCTTCTTACATACCTGAGTTGATATACTCCCTGTTTACTGTTTGGAAAATAATCTTTTTATCTCTTCTAGAGGCTACCGATGTCCATTATGTATGCACTCTGCTTTAGATATGAGTAGGTACTGGAGACAGCTGGATGATGAGGTAGCACAGACTCCTATGCCATCAGAATATCAGAACATGACTGTGGATGTGAGTGGAGTCAGTACTTTTCAGGTTCCTTGTTGATGTTCTTGTTAATTTTGCCTTTTTGATAAAATCTGTCTAAAAAATACCTGCTTTGGCATAGATGCCAATGTGATTTTAAATTGGAAGGACAAAATATAAATTTTAGTTACTTTGAACTCAAAAGATGAGACAAAAAGTCCTAAGAATACCTTTGTGCAGTTCTTTCCAACACTAGATGGCAGGCAACAGCTGTATCCTGAATTATTTACGTATTACTTGCCAGAGTCAATCAGTAATGTAAGTGAGAAGTGGATTACCGATTTGATATTTATTTTAAGTATGTTTTCTTTTTAATAACTTAAAATTTTGTTTAGGCAAACATGTTTGCTGACTTCTGAAGATTACTTTTTGTTTTTTTCATGGTTACTACTCTTTGTATTCACGTGGATAATTGAATTGTAGTAAGGTCAATGAAAGATTACTTTTGGAATACTAACTGATATTCATGTAATGCATTATTAGAGGCCGCAGTGTGCGATGTTCAGTGTAGATCATTTCAAGTTAACAGTTTTATAGAGATATAATACATATACCACACAACCTATCCATTAAAAGTGTGCAATTCAGTGCTTTTAGTATCTTCTTGGAGTTGTGCAGACCATCAACTATAGAACGTTTTCATCGTCCTTAAAAAGAAACCCTTTACCCATTAGTAGTCATTCCCCAGTGCACTAGCTTTAGGCAACGACTGATCTACTTTCTACATTTAGTTCATATGCTTAAAACAGTTATTTTCCAAATGTAATTTAAAGCAAATTTGAAAGTTTTCCACTTTCTATAGTATGATTATTTTAAAGCTAATGCTTTTCTCATATGGTAGTATATTGACCTGTTTTCAGTTAACACCTTTTTTATTTTCAGGATCTCAGTACTTAAAGAGATTAATTCCTACATGACATCTTATTGTCATTTTAGAGATGAGCCAAACTTCTCTGTATTCAATTTTAAAGACTACTGTTTTGGACTTTAATTCATTCCTGAGGCATAGAATACTAGGACCTTAGTATAAAATCTAAAGAATAAGCAAAAATACTAAGATAAGTATGTAGAAACTTGTTTTATTAACTAAGATAATTTTATAAGTGGGAATGTAAAGTAATAAAATCATGTGTTATTTTGAATTGTAAGTAGAGGTGTTAATCTCATTAAGTCTAATATTTGTGCTACTATAGTTTATAAGGTTTGGGAACAATTTAAAAATAAGACTTCTTGGTTCATTTTTATTTTCTAAATTCAAAACTACATTTATAATTGATAGTCTCTTAGACTTTTCAGTCAACAAATAAAACATATTTCTACTTGTGGAAGTTTTTAGATCTACATATATGTGTTTCACATCTTTAGTGTGATTTTTTAATTGTTTTGACCAGACAATGCCACTTTATATCTATAAGGTTTAATATACTTAATTTGAATTCATCTCTTCACATTTCAGATTCTCTGCAATGATTGCAATGGGAGATCTACAGTCCAATTCCATATATTAGGCATGAAATGTAATATTTGTGAATCCTACAATACTGCTCAAGCTGGAGGACGTAGAATTTCACTAGATCAGCAATGACAAGCCTATACTGCACTGGAAAACTCAGCATTTTCTGATATAGAAAAAGGCTATCTTTAGTATCCTGTTGTCATAATGTGTCAGAATCTACGCATTAGAGTTGGTGTGTTTTGTACAGGTATCACAGCATAAAATCATACTACAAGTACTTCAGGATTCAGGGTCTCTTTATAGAATTATTATAGCTCTATATTGGATGAAAGCACTGTGCTTGTATTTTGATTGGAAATTCCTATAGTGTCGGTTGTTAGGAAGTCGGTGATGTTTGCTGCTGAAATTCACATCCATGGAAGTGTGTTATACTTCCATGGAACTTTGCTCTAAGTGACACTGTGCATGCAGGGTTCATTTATAGTTCTTGATAGAACTGCACTTAATTATCAGTATTCCTGACTTTCTAAGGGCTATACAATGCAAATATGTTCTATCTTACTGTTAAAATTAATTACATTTCCTTTACAATTTTTTAAGATAGTCCTTTGGATCCTGTAAATGTGAATTTTAATGTAATAACTGCTAATAAAATTATATCAAAACAGTGTGTCTTGGAAGGTTTTTTCCAAGGTAAGTTATTTTTGGCTCAGTTAAAGTAACATAATCTTTTTTTTTTTTTTAAGGTATCATTGATATACACTCTTATGAAGGTTTCACATGAAAAACAATGTGGTTACTACCTTCACCCTTATTATTGAGTTCCCCCCCATGCCCCATTGCAGTCACAGTCTATCAGTGTAGTAAGATGCCACAGAGTCCCTACTTGTCTTCTCTGTGCTACACTGTCTTCCCTGTGAGCCCACACACACCATGTGCACCAATCATGATACCCCACAATCCCCTTCTCCCTTCCTTCCCACCCACCCTCCCGCACCCCTCCCCTTTGGTAACCACTAGTCCCTTCTTGGAGTCTGTGAGTCTGCTGCTATTTTGTAAGGTAACATAATCTTACAATGTAAATCCTCTTTTCTTTGTTTTGACATATTCTTCCAGAAGAATAGTTGGTAAAAATGTAAAATAACAGAACTTTTCCAAGCCTTAAAAAAAAACACTGATACTGAAAATAATTTTGTTTTGATTGCCCAAAGTTATTTGTTCAAAAAATAGTTCATTGAGTCAGGAAGTATTTAGTGAGCAGCTATTATATGCTGGATATGGTTCCAAATGTTATAGAGACAATGAATAATACAGAGAAAAGCCCCTACCCTCATTGTGGTATATATCTTAGTGGTATATATCCCTCATACCTGATTAGCTATATTAGCTATCTTTGTTTTTCTTTATGCTTGCTGTGCTTATGTTTGTTGTAAATGATTGGATGCTTTCTTCTCTAAATGCTTGAAGTAGGTATGGGTGAATAGAAGGGGCATGGCATATTCCTTGAAAGATCTCTGATTTTATAACCCTTTTTTGATTCATGTAATGGAATTAAATGTTAAATATTCTCTTAATTCAGGAAAAAAGTTTCCAGAAATGCTTGGTGATCCTGTAGCTCTTTAAGAGTAGTATCCCAGTATGCAACTTGGACTGTTTATAAAAAGCTTTAGGTTAGGATGTGTAATGTGTACATATCAATTGATGGGTGTTAAACACCAATTATATTTCCAGCTTTGAGCTAGTTGGATCTGTGAATAAGGAAGATAGTCTTGTAAATAGAAACCCTAGCATTCCTGGTTATTTTATTCTTTTGTTGAAGCCTCTTTACTTGGATAAAGGCAGCAGGATTGATTTCCAGTTTTGGGCATAGATCTTTGTTCCATTCTGCCTTCCTGTCTTCTGTGTTCTGCTCTTGTGTTCTTTCCCGGTTGTCCATTTCCAAGGCCTGAGAGGGAAGCAGTGCTGCTCTGGATTAGGGGAAGGAATGGGATATCTTACCAGGTGTTAACTATCAGTGTACAGGTAAGGAAAGAGTAGTTTTCCATTTATAATACTTCTTTATTTTTGGTATCATCCTGCTTAACTAATTTAAATCATGTTTTTAATCATGGAGTCATTGGATCCTTGGAGTTGGAGTGAGTATATAAAAGTAACAAAACTGTGTTTGGAGCATGTACTGTGTGCCAGACTTAAGTGTTAGCATTAATCATTATGGTAATTCTGTAGGGTAGGTCTTCATTTTATAAATGAGAAAGCTAAGATTCAGAAGTTAAATGACATGCTTGAGTAAGTGATTGCTAGTCAATGTTGGGTCTGGGAATCAGATCCAGGTCTGTGGCTCCAAGCACGGCCTTTGATTCAAACTTTCATTAATTTTTAAACTACCCTTAGTAGCTAAATTATCTCTCATGGAGGAGCTCATGATTTGATAGACTTTGCATTTTTAGATACCTTATTTTAGTTCAAAATCTGATTACTTCTATTTTCAACTCAGGATCCGAATTTGTCCAAAATAATGCGGAATTAGTATGTAATTGCTTGTTAATGATACCTAGTCATGTGTTTGAAGCAGTTTTTAAATGCCCTTGAAGTCTAGGCTGTAATACCCAGGGTTTCTTCAATGCTTAAAATCTTTACAGTTCTCATTCACAGTACGTTCCTTAGCATTCAGTATGTAATACTTAAAATGGATAATCTTTTTTTGGCTTTTTCTGATTTCAAAAATATGTTTATTGTCAGAAATAGGTAAGAAGATAAAAAACTTCCACAAATCTCATCTCCCAGAAATGAATAATACTGTTAACATTTTAACAGACGACTCAATTCTTTTCTCTTTCTGTTCATAGAGACTTAGAGACTTAAAAAAGCTTATAGGAATGTTAAATTCTTAGTCATATCTTACACATGGTAGGATAGACTGTCCCTAAAATAAGTCAGGTTGTCCTGCCACAGAAAATCTGTATCTATAGAGTACTTATTTTAAAAAACAGTAACTCAATATGTTTTTGAATACCTGGTGCACAGAAGCTCATTGGCTCCTTTTATCATTAAGGAAATGTCTTTCAAGTTTTTTCTCTTTTGTAGTTTCTAGAGTCTTCATAAAAAGTACATGGGGCTCTGTATAATATTAACTTTAGCTCATGTTTAAAGAAGTAGTATATTTATGACGTTAAAGATTTTAAAATAAAGCTTTCTTACCTAAAATATTTTCATATTGTGTAATTTTCTTTTAATTTAAAACAATATTGGTCATGAATCAAAAATGAATGTGAGTAGTAAGGAACCAAGTCCTGTTTTATAAGTGCCTTATGCTTAACAGGTATTCAATAGTGAATAAATTAATTTGGAATGGTATATGTTCAAAACTCTATGCCATTTGCTTAAAAAATCATCTCTGCTTAAGTTCTCTTTAAATATTTGCTGGTTGCATTATATTTATTGAAAGTAGTTTATTTCTTACTAAGTGGACTTTTTCTTAGTGTCATTTCCATATGGTATTTTCCCTTGTGTTTGTCCTGTAAATCTTTTGGATTATGTGCTACCTTTGGGCAGGTCTGCTTTGTTTGTTTTTTTTACCCCCTTTTTCACTCCCATAATAGTCTCATACCCACCTGGTTGCCTTACATATGATTTCACTTTCCGTCTCCCTTCCCCTCTCTGTCCTGCCAGATTAGTTTTCCTAAGTTTACACTTGTAAGTTTGGTCAGAATAATATACAGCTTCCCTTCTTGTGTATTTGATTAAGCCCAGCTTCCTCACTTTGTAGTCTTCACAGTATTGTTGCAACTTTATATTTTCAGTTTTGTTTTTCATTCGTTACATATAATTCTTAAACACGCCTACCCTGAACATTTGCTCCTTACCTTTGCACACATGGTTCCCTCATGGAACAATCATTCTTGGAAAAATACTGTTAACAAAGGCCTACCTCTTCTTTGTAGTCCAGCTTGAAGTTTACTTTCTCCATTAATGCTAATTAATAGTCATAATTCTGGTATCTCTTCCTTTACATTATTAAATTAAATTTAACACTGTACCAGTGTTAAAGGACAGCGTTTCCTTTATTATGTGCAATTTTTCCCTTTCCCCTCACTTCAAAGTTGTTAGAAGAAACAATGTATATAAGGCTTCCTGTGGATAAAGCTGGCATGGGGGTGGGGTGGGCTAAGGCTGGAGATAGGCCAGGTGAGCAGTTGTTGAAGCACCTTAACCCAGGGGTCAGAGGTGAGTGCCTGTTGCTGAAGACAGTGATGGAGGTTTTCATCTCATAATACTTTGCTCATAAGAATTTGTTGAATTTCAAGTGAGACAAAAAAATCTTGTTTCTAAAGTTTTCATCATATATACGAGTCTGGTGGAAGTATGTGTGTGTGTGTACATGTATGTGCAAAAGTTCCTTGACAAACCCCTGAAGTGTTCAGGACTAGAACATACTGCTTGAAATGTGGTATCACACCTTTCTCAAATTAGAAGACAATATCAAGTCATGCTGCAATCTGGTTGCTAGGCTCATCTATTCATTTATGCTACTTCACAAATGCTTACTTTGCACTGGCTTTGTGCCAGGTAAATATGTACAGACAGGTCGTAAAAAAAAAGTGAGTGAAGACAGTAAATGACCTCAATTTGTTCTGGCGTAGGAGAGGTGGGTGGGTGACCCATAGTGTGATAGGAATGCTTTTGCTGATTTCTACATTAGTGTTAAGTGGCTCAATGAGTAAGGAACTCTTAGAAACAGCCAACTTTTTGGCTTGGATCTCCCATATTGCAACTACAAAAGTATGGTCTTTGGGAGATGTTTACACTTGTGACTTACAGGTTCTCTATTTTAGAATAAGCAGTTTAAGCTCAAATTCCTTTTGGGTGTCTGTTAACAGGTCCAGTGTGTGATACATGATACAAAGGGTCCCTGGTGTAACACTTGCCATTTCCTAGTTCATTAAGGATTGTCCTTGCCCAGATTTTATTGCGTGGACATGCCAAGCATCTACTTTTGTAAACCTGTGATCAGGATCAAAGCATCTATCAGGCTGGTTGCATCTTTTTTCCCCTTGAGGCAAACAACATATATTCAAATTGGGAGTCAAAACTTCCTTTAATCACCTGCCTACTTCCAACTGTTCTGTTCCATTTTCACTCGTGTTTTTCCTCTTCTATTTTTAGAGTCAGAATGGGCTAATATGGTAAACAGTCCTTTAGTCTGTCTAGAGGCTCCTATAATTGCGATTATTGCCATCAGAGGGTGTAGATGGGGCTTGGTGATTGGCTCCTCCCCCTTGTGTGTGGGGGAGGCTGAGAAGCTGAGCCTGCTGGCCAGAACCTGGAGAGCTTTGAAATGAAGGCAGTTTTGGGACACCAAGGGCCTGGTCACAACATTGAAATATTTCTTCTGGAAACCCATCCCTGATTGCCCTGGATTGTTATCACCACCCACTTCTCCCTGCCTCCCACTTGGTGTTGAAAGAGCATGTGCTTGAAATCTCTGGCATGTATTCCAGTTTGCCTAGCTTAGATTATTTACACACTAATCTTACTTGCTGAAGTCCAATTTCCTTTAGAGCAACTCTATAGTGCCTGATACTGAACTTAATATGATCTATGCTTTCTCTTAAAGTTTTAAAGGGTTATGTATCTGGACTTCTGAATCAAGTTCTCAATCAGTTGAGAAGTAAATGCAGTCAGATATTGCTACTAAAGTTGGGAAGGAGATTTGTGGCTTGGAACCAAGGCCAAATTGAGGATGCTCTTCCTTGTTCTAACTTCAATTTGCTCATATAGTAACTGATGGCAGGCCTCCCTCCACAGTGAAGCTTCTGCCGTGGGGTAGGGAGCAGTGACTCCTAAACACTGCACTTTCCTAGGGCAAGACTAGAGCCTCTCCAAGAAGGGCTTAGACCATGCATATACAATGGCTTTTCCCCAAATCTCACCACTGTTAGGTAACTCCTTCCTCTGTTATGAGTGGGGAAGCCACTGGAGGCTTTCTTCCTAATATTTCCAAAGGAGGCGAACATGATTAGCTGAGGCAAGAATACAGAGAAATCCCTGTCCCAAAGATCCTGAGAGAGCTCTGGTGTCCTGGCATCCTTTGAATGGAAGGTAATCTGAATCTGTTCAGACAGTGAGTTGAGTGTAATTTGCAGAGCATGAGATAACTAACCTCTTCCTGATACAGACTCTAAAATTGGCCTGACCTTCAAGAATGGTGGCACCAACCACTCTGCCATCTTGAGAGTGAAGCAGCACTGGCTGGTGTAAGTCTGTGTAATTTTTCTTTTTTTTAATCAAATGTTGATGACCTAGGCAAAGAGCAGTATTTGTTAGAATTAATCTATCTCCTTTGACCTTTTTCTTTGTAAATTGATACATTTCTTAAGGGGTATTTCATTGTGAAGATTAATAGGTTTATTTAAAATAATGGAATCATAGACTTCAAAAGGACCATATAGTCCAACCCACTCTGGTTTTGCTTGATCAAACAGAAGTCCAGCAAACTTCAATTTACTTGCCCAAGCTTTCTATGAAGGCCTGAAAAAGAAGGGGTTCTCCTTATTTTCTGTATTGTTATCTCTGAGGATCTGCATTTGTATATATGTTAGAGGTTGGAATAAATAAATAAACACCTACCCAAGACATACAGAGCAGGAGAGATGATCTGGGTTGGGGGAAGGGAGACACCAAAGTGGGAAAAGAATGGAAACATGGGAGGAGAACAGAAGTGGTATCTTCTCCAAGCTATACTTCCTCATGTCACAACTGTGCATCACAATCTAGGTGTATTTGTGTGTTAGTTTGCATATTCCATGTCATCAGTTGTTTGTTGCATGGGCAGCTTGATATAATAAAGTAGCCTGGACTTTGGAAGCAGAGAAAGAAATTCAAATTCTGTCAGTTTAACACAGGTGTGTAACCTTGGGTCAGTTATTAACTTCCTAATTTCTCTGCTTAGTATAGGGCAACTAATTTTCCTGGCAATCAGTTTTCCTTTGGGTAAGAGCAATAATACCTAATAATAATTCTGGATATGTTTAAAGAAAAGACCCCTTTCCATTAACAGTCAGTGATTTACTAGGCAGTAGAGAGCAGAGTGGTTAAGGACACAGGTTCTGGAGACATTGCTGGGATTTGTATCTTGACTCTGCCATTTACTTGTTGTGTGACCTTGGGCAACTTCTTTAACCTTTCTGTGTTTCATGCATTCTTTTTTTTTCTGTTATTATTTTTATTTTGGTATCATTAATATACAATTACATGAGCAACATTGTGGTTACTAGATTCCCCCCATTATCAAGTCCCCATCACATACCCCATTACAGTCACTGTCCATCAGTACGGTAAGATGCTATAGAGTCACTACTTGTCTTCTCTGTGCTATACTGCCTTCCCCGTGCCCCCACCCCACATTATGTGTGCTAATTGTAATCATGCATTATTTCTTAAGATTAACTTTTGTACAGGGTTTGGACAAAGCTGTATTGTGATGCCTCTGATACCTGCTAACTCTTGAAATGATCTATCTCCCCTTTCCTTTCATACTTCATGCCATTCAGCTGCACACACTGATTGGATTTCCATTCTTCACTTTTACTATATTGCCTGAATTAAGTCATATAATTTTTTTCCCCTCTCTGCTTTATGTTTTTACATCTGGATGAGATCATTGGCAGCCTATGGTACAAGGATGCAGGGAAAATGAAGGGTGACTTTAATCTTTGTTTCCTAACAGCAGAGGGTGCCACAGTGTTTCTGGTGAGAGGAATCTTCTGTGCAAAACGATTTTTTTTCTGACCTGGTACTTAAACATAAGAGCTTGTGGAGAATAGGAAAGGATTAAAGATGGCAATGTGAGAGGTGAGACAGAGACCTCCTCCTAAAACCACATATAATATGAAAATATAATTAATGCAACTAATCCTGAAAGAGCAACAGGAAAGAAGGCTGCACCAGACGGCATACACCTGGAGGAAAGAACTGACTTGATGAACAGGGTTAACAAAGCCATGATCCGGTGGGACCCAAGCCCTTCCCCCACCCCAGTTCACCTGTGGGAGGAAGAGAAACAGAGTGGGGAGGGAGTGGAGGTGTGGGACTGCTGAACACGGGAGATCTGCTCTGGAAGCATGAACCTACATTGCATGGTGCTCTGGTGATTAGTGGGGTTGAAAAGCTAAGGCAGAATACCTGGAGAGACTTGAGATTCTAGCTGCTTGTGGAAAACAGGGATCCATATCCGGCTGAACTGGGCAGGCAGTCTGAGAGACTTCCTAAAAGCTGCTAAGGTGCAAGGATTGCACAGAGCTTAGTGCTCAGGAGAAAGGACAGGTAAACAAAATTGTCCAGGTGTACTCTGCCCAGCAGTTTGGGAACTTTAATGGTCTTCAGGCACTCCATCTCCCTGGCTGGCTACACAGCTCCAAAGCCCCCCATCACTATACCCAGCCTGCTGCACCTTCCACCCAGCCAGCCCACACCTGGCTCTTATACAGGCAGTCCCTGCCATGGCGTCAGGCCAGGCAGAGGGAAACCCTGCCAACAGCAGCTACAAAAGCAAAGCATAGAGGCTTACGCCTGTGTGTCCAGCCCACTGGTTCTGGCAGTGGAGATAGGCATAGCAGCTGGGCAGCAGTTAACAGCTCTTTCCTCCCCCAAGGCACCACACCACTCCTCTGTGACTCCAGACATCACTCCAGGGCTGAGCAGCTCCACACAGTAGAGCTTCTGGGCACTAGAGGGTGTCACACACAAATATGAAACTTCAAAAGAACCTGGTTCAAAGCAAAATCTTAACAACACCAGAAAAAGGATTGAGTGAGAAAGAAGTAATAAAGCTTCCTGAAAGGTATTTCAAAATAAAAATCATAAACATGCTCATGGAGGTACAGAAAAATATTCAAGAACTCAGGAATGAATTCCAGTCAGAGATCCAATCATTGAGGAACACAAGGGAGAGTATTAAAAGCAGATTGGATACAGTGGAGAAGAGGATAAATGAAATAGAAATTAGAGAAGAGGAATACAAAGCAGCTGAGGCACAGAGAGAAAAAAGCATCTCCAGGAATGAAAGAATACTGAGAACTGTGTGACCAAGCCAAATGGAACAATATTTGCATTATAGGGGTACCAGAAGAAGAAGAGAGAGAAAAAGGGATAGAAAGTGTCTTTGAGGAAGTAATTGCTGAAAACTTCCCCAGTCTGGGGAAGGAGATAGTCTCTCAGGCCATGGAAGTACACAAATCTCCCAACACAAGGGACCAAAGGAGGACAACACTAAGACATATAATAATTAAAATGGCAAAAATCAACAATGAGGACACTATTAAAAGCACCCAGGGGGGAAAAAAGATGACATACAAAGGAAAGTCCATCAGGCTATCAGACTTCTCAGCAGAAACCTTACAGGCCAGAAGGGAGTGGCATGATGTATTTAATGAATGAAGAGAAGGGCCTCAAACCAAGAATACTCTATCTGGCAAGATTATCATTTAAATTTGAAGGGGGGATTAAACAATTTCCAGGTAAGCAAAAGCTGAGAGAATTTAGCTCCCACAAACCATCTCTACAGTGTATTTTGGAAGGACTGCTATAGATGGAAGTGTTCCTAAGGTTAAATAGCTGTCACTAGAGGTAATAAAAAGGGATAGACAAAGAGTACAGAATATAATGCCTAATATATAAAGAATTGAGGAGGAAGAAAAGGAGGGAAAAATAAAGAACCTTTAGAATGTGTTTGTAATAGCAAACTAAGTGAGTTAAGTTAGACTCTTAGATAGTAAGGAAGTTACCCTTAAACCTTTGTTAACCATGAATCTAAAGCCTGCAACAGCAATAAATACATACCTATCGATAATCACCCTAAATGTAAATGGTCTGAATGCACCAATCAAAAGACATATAGTCACTGAATGGATAAAAAAAAAACAAGACCGAACTATATGCTGCCTACAAGAGACTCACTTCAAACCCAAAGACATACACAGACTAAAAGTGAAGGGATCGAAAAAGATATTTCATGGAACTAATAGGGAGAAAAAATCAAGAGTTGCAGTACTTGTCTCAGACAAAATGGATTTTAAAACAAAGAAAATCACAAGAGACAAAGAAGGACATTATATAATGATAAAGGGGTCAATCCAACAAGACAATATAACCATTATAAATATCTATGCACCCAACACAGGAGCACCTACATAGGTGAAACAAATACTAACAGAATTAAAAGGGGAAATACAATGCAATGCATTCATTCTAGGAGACTTCAACACTCCACTCACTCCAAAAGACCGATCATCCAGACAGAAAATAAGAAAGGAGACAGGCATTGAACAATGGATTAGAACAGATGGACCTAACAGACATCTACAGAACTCTCCACCCAAAACCAGCAGGATACACATTCTTCTCAAGTGCACATGGAACATTTTCAAGAATAGATCATATACTAGGCCACAAAAAGAGCCTTAGTAAATTCAAAAAGATTGAAAATTGTACCAACCAGCTTCTCAGACCACAAAGGTGATATGAAACTAGAAATAAATTAAGAACAATCCCATATGAACAGTCTAAACTCACAATTAACAAAACAAAAAAAAAGGAGAACAGATGAGGCCCAAAGTCAGTAGAAGAAGGGACATAATAAAGATTAGAGCATACATAAGTAAAATTGAGAAGAATGAAACAAAGAATCAATGAAAGCAAGAGCTGATGTTCGAGAAAATAAAGAAAACAGATAAGCCCCTAGCCAGACTTATGAAGAAAAAAAGAGTTTACATACATTAACAGAATCAAAAATGAGAAAGGAAAAATCACTATGGACACCACAAAAGTAAAGAGAATTGTTAGAGAATACTATGAAAAATTATATGCTAACAAACTGGATAACCTAGAAGAAATGGACAACTTTCTAGAAAAATACAATCTTCCAAGATGACCCAGAAAGAAACAGAAAATCTGAACAGACCAATTACTAGCAATGAAATTGAATTGGTAATAAAAAACCTACCGAAAAACAAAATCCTGGGACCAGATGGTATCACCACTGAATTTTATCAAACATTTAGTCAATACCTAATACCAATTTCTGTAAAGTTTTCCAAAAAGTAGAAGAGGAGGGAATACCTTCAAATTCATTCTATGAGGCCAGCACCACCCTAATACCAAAACCAGGCAAAGACAGCACAAAAAAAGAAAATTACAGGCCAATATCCCTGATGAACATAGATGCAAAAATACTTAACAAAATATTAGCAAACCGAATTCAGAAATACATCAAGAAGATCATCATTATCAGGTAGGATTCATTCTAGGGATGCAAGGATGGTACAATATTAGAAAATCCATCAACATCATCCACCACATCAACAAAAAGAAGGGCAAAAACCACATGATCATCTCCATAGATACTGAGAAAGCATTTGAGAAAATTCAACATCCATTCATGATAAAAACTCTCTACCAAATGGGTATAGAGGGCAAGTACCTCAACATAATAAAGGCCATATATGAAAAACACATAGCCAACATCAGACTTAACAGCGAGAAGCTGAACACTTTTCCTTTAAGATCGGGAACAAGACAAGGCTGCCCACTCTCCCCACTTTTATTCAACATAGTACTGGAGGTCGTAGCCATGGCAATCAGACAACACAAAGAAATAAAAGGCCTCAAAGGACATCAACAATACAACAAAAAGACATCCTACAGTATGGGAGAATATATTCATAATGACATATCTGATAAAGGATTGACATAGAAAATACACAAAGGGCTCAAGCACCTCAACAAACAAAAAGCAAATAATCCAATTAAAAAATGGGTAGAGGATCTGAACAGACACTTCTCAAAGAAGAATTTCAGATGGCCAACAGACACATAAAAAGATGCTCCACATCACTAATCATCAGAGGAATGAAAATTAAAACCACCGTGAGATATCATCTCACACCAGTAAGGATGGCCACCATCCAAAAGACAAACAACAACAAATGTTGGTGAGGATGTGGAGAAAGGGGTACCCTCCTACACTGCTGGTGGGAATGTAAATTAGTTCAACCAATGTGGAAAGCAGTATGGAGATTCCTCAAAAAAACTCAAAATAGAAATACCATTTGACCCAGAAATTCCAGTCCTAGGAATTTACCATAAGAATGCAGGATTCCAGTTTGAAAAAGACATATGCACCCCTATGTTTATCACAGCACTGTTCACAATAGCCAAGAAATGGAAGCAACCTAAGTGTTCATCAGTAGATGAATGGATAAAGAAGATGTGGTACATATACACAATGGAATATTATTCTGCCATAAGAAGAAAACAAATCCTACTATTTGCAACAACATGGATGGAGCTAGAGGGTATTATGCTCAGTGAAATAAGCCAGGCAGAGAAAGACAAATATCAAATAATTTCACTCATATGTGGAGTAAAAGAACAGAAAAAAACTAAAGGAAGAAAACAGCAGCAGACTCACAGAACCCAAGAATGGACTAACAGTTACCAAAGGGAAAGGGCCTGGGGAGGATGGGTGGGAAGGGAGGGACCAGGGGGGAAAAGGGGCATTACAATTAGTAGACATAATGTAGTGCTGGATGCGGGGAGGGCTGTACAACACAGAGAAGACAAGTGGTGATTCTATAGTATCTTACTATGCTGATGGAAAGTGACTGTAACAGGGTATGTGGTGGCAACTTGATGATGGGGGGAGTCTAGTAACCATAATGTTGCTCTTGTAATTGTAAATTAATGATACCAAAAAAAAGGCATTCATATTGGAAAAGAAGAAGTTAAACTGTCACTGTTTGCAACTGACATGATATTGTACATTAAAAATACTAAAGAATCCAATTCAAAACTACTAGAGCTAATATCTGAATTCAGCAAAGTTGCAGGATCCAAAATTAATACACAGAAATCTGTTGCATTCCTATACACTAATGATGAACTAGCAGAAAGAGAAATCAGGAAAATAATTCCATTCACAATTGATTCAAAAAGAATAAAATACCTAGGAATAAACCTAACCAAGGAAGTGACAGACCTATACTCTGAAAACTACAGACACTCATGAGAGAAATTAATGAAGATACCAATAAATGGAAGC
The DNA here is from genome assembly GCF_040802235.1 of Manis javanica. NCBI lineage: Eukaryota > Metazoa > Chordata > Mammalia > Pholidota > Manidae > Manis > Manis javanica. The sequence continues at coordinate 113,570,753 of NC_133160.1, forward strand.
ACACAAGAATTAATATTGTCAAAATGGCCATCGTGCCTAAAGCAATCTACAGATTCAATGCAATTCCTATCAAAATACCTACAGCATTCTTCATTGAACTAGAGAAAATTGTTCTAAAATTCGTATGGAAGCACAAAAGACCCTGAGTAGCCAAAGCCATCCTGAGAAGGAAGAATAAAGCTGGGGGAATTTTGCTCTCTGATTTCAAGCTCTACTACAAAGCCACTGTAATCAAGACAATTTGGTACTGGCACAAGAAGAGATCCTTAGACCAATGGAACAGACTAGAGAGCCCAGATAGAAACCCAAGCATATGTGGTCAATTAATATATGATAAAGAAGCCATGGACATACAATGGGGAAATGACAGCCTCTTCAACAACTGGTGTTGGCAAAACTTTATAGCTACATGTGAGAGAATGAAACTGGATTAGTGTCTATCCTCATACACAAAAGAGACTCAAAATGGATCAAAGACCTGAATGTAAGTCATGAAACAATAAAACTCTTAGAAGACAACCTAGGCAAAAATCTCCTGAATATAAACATGAACAAGTTTTTTCTGAATGCATCTCCTCGAACAAGTGAAACAAAAGGAAAAATGATCACATGATACTTGATGTACTAAAAAGCTTCTGTACTGCAAAGATTAAACAGAATAAAAAGGCATCCTACAGTATGGGAGAATATATTTGTAAGTGACGTATCTGACAAGGGTTTAACATCCAAAAGATATAAAGAACTCACACGCCTAAACACCCAAAAAGCAAATAGCCCAATTCAAATTTGGCAGAGGATATCAACAGACAATTCTCCAAAGAAGAAATTCAGATGGCCAACAGGCACATGAAAAGATCCTCTATATCACTACTTACCAGGGAAATGCAAATAAAAACCACAATGAGGTATCACCTCATACCAGGTAGGATGGCCAGCGCCAAAACGACTAAGAACAACAGATGCTGGTGAGGGTGTGGCGAAAGGGGAACCTTCCTACACTGCTGGTGGGAATGTAAGCTAGTTCAACCATTGTGGAAAGCAGTATGGAGGTTCCTTAAAAAAGTAGGAATAAAAATACCATTTGACCTGGGAATTCCACTCCTAGGAATTTACCCAAAGAATATAGTTTCTCAGATTAAAAAAGACATATGCACCCCTGTTTATTGCAGCACTATTTACAATAGCCAAGATATGGAAGCAACCTAAGTGTCCATCAGTGTAGATGAATGGATGAAGAAGAGGTGGTACATATACACAATGGAATACTATTCAGCCATAAGAAAGAAACAAATCCTATCATTTTCAGCAACATGGATGGAGCTGGAGGATATTATGCTCAGGCAGAGAAATACAGGTATCAAATGATTTCCCTCATTTGTGGAGTATAGCATTGAAGCAAAACTGAAGGAGTTAAACAGCAACAGACTCAAGACTCCAAGAAGGGACTAGCAGTTACCAAAGGGGAAGGGTGGGGGACATCGGGTGGGAGGGAGGGAGAAGGGGATTCAGGGGTGTTCTGATTGGCACACATGGTGCAAGGGGTCACGGGGAAGACAGTGTAGCACAGAGAAGGCAAATAGTGATTCTGTGGCATCTTACTACACTAATGGACAGTGATTGCATTGGGGTTTGGTGGGGACTCGATAATATGGGTGAATGTAGTAACCACATTGTTTTTGTTACCATGTGAAACCTTCATAAGAGTGTATCAATAATACCTTAATAGAAAAAAAAGGTGAAAAAAAGAGGTTTTTTTGGATACTGACATTGAGGAGTTTTATTGTCCATTATATAAAGACACAAACCAACATCAAGAATGTGCAATCATTGAATAATTTTAAATTCTATTTAGTCATGCCTGTTACCACCATGTTTCTTACCTGCTTGTTTATATTCCTTGGGTTAGGTTTGTAAAGGTGTATTTTCAGGAGGTATGACTAATGCTCTCTGCTAATGTTATGTCCTCATACATTTTGAATGGACAAGAGAGGAGGGAGGAGGGGTGGTGACAGTCAAAGGGTAGAGGCCAGAGTCTGGGTGAAGGCAGCACTGGTCCTGGTATGAATAATGTTGGTGCCATGGGGACTATACAAGCTGAGCAGAACCAGATGGATCACAGTTCTAAGCAGATCAAAGTTCTGTTTGGCTTGTTGATAATTGGAAACTGGTCAGAGCCAGGAAAACAAATGTGCATACCAAGGGGGATCTAATGTATTGAATTTTGTAGGATGGCTGCAAAAGATCTTCATTGTGTGTGCTTCATTGTGTGTGTAATGAAACACTCCTTCCATCAAGAGGTGGGAACTGATTTTTCTCCCCATGAATGTGGGTGGCTGGTGACTATGGTTGAAGTGATGTTTCCTAAACTAGGTCATAAAGGTGATAGACTTGCTCCCTGGGATATTACTGAGATGCTAGTTCTTGGAACCTGAGGCCCAGGTCACATGGAAAGCCCATGTGTAGGTACTGGGGCTGACAGCCCAAGCTGACATCCCAACCAACAGCAGCACTGATCACCAGACTTAGGAGTGAGGAGGCCTTCAGGTGGCTCTAGTCTCAATCACCTCTGACTGTAACCATGTGACAGGCTGTGAGTGAGAACTTCCCAGCTCAACCTAGTCAAACTCCAGAACCATGAGAGATACTAAAAAAATGATTGCTGTTTTAATCTACCAAGTTTTGGGATGATTTGTTACCCAGCAATAGTAACTGAAATACAATTAAGGTTCATCAGTCAGAGGGTCTGGGATAGGAGAATTAGGTGACAGATGCATTTCCAAAGTCAAAGCTAAAAGCAGAAAAGAGTTTGAGCGCTGTAGAAGGATTGGACATAAAGGATGGGGTAGCCATTTAACGGAGCCTATAATGAAACATGACTGGTCATGGTTCTGTGGCAGACTATTTACCATCTTGCTCTTCTTAAAGGTAAGCCCACAGTTGTATCCTTTCCCCTGCCTGCCCCCATCCCAACTTTTTATCATGGATAATGTCAAACATTTGCAAAAGTGAAGAAACTAGTACAATGAGCCCCGTATTTATTGTCCAGTTTCAATATGATCAACTCATGGCCAACCTTATTTATCTAAATCCCTACTAATTTTCCTCCTTTACATTGTTTTATGGAAAATCCCAGTTATCATACATCATCCTTACATATTTTAGATATAGGTCTAAAAGATAAGGACTATTTTAAAAAACATTTATTACCACAATACCATTATCATACTTAAAAAAAGGAACAAATGGACAATTATATATATACACATACATACACATATATGTAACAATTTGTGTTTAAATCAGTCTGAATAATATCAATAATACCAGTACATCATAGAAATATGTAATGTATGTGTAATTTTGAATTCTTAGAAAAGTAAAAGTGAAATTAATTGTGATGTTTTATTTAATCCAGTGTATCAATAATAATACCATTATCATTTCAACATTTATCATCACAAAATATTTTAATAAGGTATTTTACATGATTTTTCTCACATTAAGTCTTTGAAATCTGATGTATACTCTATGTGCTTCAATTTAGCCACATATTGCTAGTCGCGATGATCAAATTGGACAGTGCAGATCTTTCCATTGCAATTAGTCAATCTGTTTCTTATGTTACTTTTAATCTATAGGATCCCTCCCTCCACCTCCTTCTTCCTTTTTTCCTTTGTAATTTATTTGTTGAAGATACCATGTTGTTTGTCTAAAGAGTCTTTCTCATTCTGGATTTTGCTGCTTTGCATCCCTGTAGTATCATTTACCATATTTTTCTAGTCCCTGTATTTCCTATAAACAAACGGCTTGCTCTAGAAGCTTGATCAGACCTAGAAATTTTGTCAAGATTACTTGTAGTTTGTGTAGTATTCTTCCATTGGGAGACACATAATGACTGGCAGCCACTGGTGATCATTGTCTTAGATTCATTTCTTTATTAAGGGTTGTGGGTTATTTTATTATTCACTTTTTTAAAATCAGGAATATTACTATTAGGAGGAAGCTCCCTACATCAGTTTGGTAATGCTAATGATAATTGTGGCTTGATGTTGTCATTTCATAAATTACTGCTTTAAACTTGCATAAAAATCAGTAAAAACACCTACTTCCTTGTTATGAAGAGTACTATGCAGATTATGGGTAGTTTTTCTTAAAAGTTATTTTTGTTTCCTATTAGAGTAACACATGGTACTGTGCTGAAAACTATTGTACACTTAAATTGGGTAAATTTTATGTTATGTGAGTTATATCTCAATAAAGCTCTTATTAAAGATATGCTGGCACTGCACTCAAGAAATGTTTCCAGGTAGAATGATATGATGCTTGGAGTTTGCTTCAAAAAGATTAGACATGATCTGATAATTGTTGAAGCTGAGATATGGGCTCAAGGGGTTTCATTATACTATTCTCCACTTTCCTATATATTTGATATTTTCCATAATTAACATTAACATTTAGAGATATTTGGTTCTGAGATAGTTATTAGCAGGTCATAACCCTGACAGCTGGAATGGTCTGGTTGATAGGCTGGCCTCTGGAGGCAGTCTACCATATTTTGAATTCTGGCTTTTCTGTGTGACCCTGGGAAAGCTATGCAACTTCTTTATACTTCAGTTTCCTCATCTGTAAAATGAAGGCACCTAGCACCTACCTCATTGAGATGTTACAAGGATTAAATGAAGTTAGGATTCACAAAGTGCTTGGAATGCTGTCCCATGCTTAGTAAGCATTATGTATGTTCATGTTGTGTTTTAAAAAAAATGGCGAGAGGAAAGGAAGGAGAGAGAGACACCCTGACAGAATGAGAGTACCTGTTAGCAAAAGGGGGAATACCAAGTCTGAGGAATTTGAAGTCACAAGATCTTGAAGTAATTTACACCCCATTCATTTTGATGAAGCAAGAAGGGGGCAAAAGGCATAATCCTCACAAGGGACAAGGCTGTCCCCTTTCAGCACTGAACCTTTTGTTGTATCAGCGAGCAGAGAATAAACCTTCAGCTACAAATGGAGAAATGTTTGCACTTTATTTTTCACCCATGGTATTTATTATCCCAGTACTATTGCCACAGGAAAGCAGCACACTTTTCAGACCATGTGTATGCATTTAAAAACTTTCTTTCTTTCTTTATTGAAATAGTTGATATATAATATTAGTTTCAGATGAACAGCATTGTGATTCAATGATTATATACATCACTACATGCTGACCATGGTTAAGTGTAGTTACCCCGTAACCATACCAAGATATTACAGTATTATTGGTTGTATTCTCTATGCTGTACTTCCGTTCCTGTGACCATTTTATTTTACAATTTGAAGTTTGTACCTCTTGCCATACATTCTCAAGTTTTGCCTCCTGCATGAACACTTATGAATCGAGATGCATGTGTAGCCTATAGATACCAACAGACAATCCAGAGTGGGGGTCTAGGGAGTTGCCGGCATGCTTTGGTTTCCTCTGGGACAGAGAGGGGAGCACCAGCGATAGAATGTGAAACTTTAAAATGGCTTTATATGGTCTTAAAATATGTTTTTGGCCTGGGCGTCTCACTAAGGATAGGACCCGTAGTGAATGTCTATTGTTCATGTGAAGAACAGGGAAAGTAAGTTTCTAAGCTTTCAGATGAAAGCCCAAAGTTGTTTGGGATGGGAGTTCACAGTCCCTTTTGGGTGGTTTAACCATCTTTGTCCTCCTGACCATAACATTTAAAGTTTTGTGGCTTGCAAACCCTATAAGAAATACAGTTTATATGACAATTCAGTACACACGTGTATATATGACTTAAAGAAAAGCTTCATGAAGCAATACCCTTACTGTGCTAGCTGTATTCAGATGTCTTCTATTCTTTTCATCATCTCTTTTAAAAAATGCTGGCTTGATTTGGCACCATTATTGCTGTCCTGGAGCTTGGCTTTTTCCTCCTCACATCATGATATCTCTGGTACTCCGTGCTGTAGGGATGGCATTAGCACCTGTGCCTTCTCTTGCCTCCCTGAGGGGGGGTGACCTCCGTGAGATGAAAGATGTTAGGAGTTTGGGGACAGGACCATTTCAGTCCATGAAACCCTTTTGGTTGAACACACATGGTTGATCACAGGATGATTTCCTCCTTATTTTTAAAGAAATAACTTTATCTTCCCTTGCCTTCCCTCACTTTTAAATTGAGAGTATGCTTTTGCTTTTTGAACATCCATACTTCTCATCTACAGGGAGACGAATGCTGTTGACATGCCCAAAGGGAAGTGCTGCTCAGATGCCAGCGCAGAACAGTTCCTGTCTTTCCCAGCCCTCAGCATCATTTGTCAGATGCTATGGGAATGCATTCCCATGGAACATGGTGAAGCAGACAGGTTCAGTGCCTCCTCACACTCCCAGCTGACCCTGGCAGCCATTTTCCTGCTTGCCCTGGACAGGAAGGAGAAAGGAGATGACTGTGCTTCTCAGCCCATCATTATGTAAAGTGTTTTCAGCTTTGGTGCTTGAAAATTATCGCTCTGTCCCAAAAGCATGCAGTAGTTTCAGCTAGCAGGCCAGGTACAGATTTCTTTTTCTATACATCGATGGGTACATTTGTGTGGTCATATTTTTTCTCATGAGGAAAGATTTTCCACTGCATTTTCCTCTGTGGCTAAAGCATGATTCTTGGTTCTGACTCTGCCTTGGGATGGGTCCTTGGACTACCTCCATGGAGATGTTCTCAATGCTGCAGAAGGAGGCATCAGTTTTTCCTGGCCATCCACTACCACCTCTCATCCACTCTCCCCACCATGAACCCTGGACATTCATCTATTCCTTTAATTGTTCAGTAAGCATTTACTGAATTTCTGCTAAATGCAGAATGCTATACTCAAGGCTTTGGAGACTCCACAAACATAAAGGAAGAAAGGATAAAAGGTGATTCTTGTCTTTGAATCACCAGTTGATATTATGACAAGAAGAGCAGTTATCTAGTTAGAGAAATAAAATGCATATGTAAAACTTGCATAGCAAATGATCAGTCTCAGAATGCTTTTCTTGTGTGTAATGCATAACATCTTCTATCTTGCATTGTAGTTTTCCACGTGCAATAGAAATTTCCCCTGACCTTTATTCTAATTCTTCTTGTTATTTGACTCTTCCTGCATGAGAGGCAAACTCTTTATTTTGTTGCTCCTGTATCCTTCACCCACCCTGGCACATGCCCACCACATGGCAAGTGTGCTTCCCTTCCCCTTTCTCCCTCCCTCACTTTCTTCCTTCTTTCCTTGTATTTGGATTGTGATAAAGATTTTATATAAACCATTACTTAGAGATACTCCTTCAGGCTTATCAGACCAGCCCACCTCACATGGACTCCCAGTTGCATCTGGGTAGGGGGAGGAGAAGCAGAACTTGAGCCTGAGGATACCAGCGGGTCAGATGATGTTAGCTCTTGACTGGCATAATAAGAAATTCAGCTTTTACCTAGAAAGAAGCAGATTATTAGTCACAGGTAAATAAATATTGAATATTTACTATGGGCAGGTCTGTTCTAGGCACTAAGGATACAGCAGTCAGATAGGTTCCTTACATTGAAAGGGCTTATATTCTAGTGGGGAAGACAGATAAGCACCAAAGTAGATGGTGGTTTGCATTAGGAAGAAGAGTATCATCAAGGAGAGTGCCTGTGGTTGGGGAACATTGTTCCACTTAGGGTGGCCAGGTCAGTCCTCTCTGAGGTGGCGATATTTGCGGTGACAACTGAAAAATAGGAAGGAGGAAATACATTCTAAGCATGAGGCATGGGAGATGCAAGAGACCTTCAGGGACAGAGCAAGGGGGTAGGATGGTTGGAGCATGGAGGCTGGGGTACAAGTTGGGTAAGAAACTTGGAGAATTTAAAGGGAGTGGTCAGTTCATGTTGGGCTTTGAATGTTGTGGTAAGAAGTGTAGACATTTTTACTGGTTCAGTGGAAAACTTGGGAAAGTTTAAAGAAAGATAGTTGACCTAATTTATACTTTTAAAGAATATTCTCATAGCTGCCTGGAGGATCAACTGTATAGTTGGTCAAGACACAGAGGGACCAGTTAAAAGGCTATTGTAGTCCAGAGGGGAGATTAGAGTGTCCTCAACTGGGGTCATACAGAGGGTCACATGCCAGGAGGTGGCAGATAGAAATGCATTTATGTCTGACCCATTCCCTGATCAGTCCAGAGCAACAACCTAAGGCCATCTAGGAACTCAGACTGATGATAGAGAAGAACAGAGTTTATAGCTCAGAGAGAAGCTGCTGAGTTTCTGAGGCAGACTCTCATTTTATTTCACTGTTTAACTCATGATCAGGCAATTTCATTAAATGGAAAACTACTATTGATGAGAATGGAAAGGTGATTTAAGATCAATTGTGAAAACCCAGGGACAGATGGGTTCAGAGCAATGATCTAATCTTCAAAGAATGAATAATTCCATTGTTTTTCAAATGATTCCAGACCATATAAAAAGATATCTTTCCAAATGATTTTATGAACTCATCCTAGCTTTAATATTGAAACCTGAGAAAGGTAGGGAAAAATATAGACAAGTGTCATTTATGAATATAGATGTAAAATTATAAATCAAGTATTAGCAAAAGTAATCTGGCAATGACTCAATAGAACACATTTTGACCAAGTATTTTTATTTCAGAAATTTAAGGATAATAGGAAGAAATCTAGCAATATATCTTATCAGCAACTCATATGATCATTTCAATGGATATGGATGAGTACCTGATGAAAGTTAACATTCATTCAAATTAAAGTAAAATAGGAGCAGAAAGGAATTCTTTGGGGTAGTACATTTAGCTGACAAGCATTATTTGTCCCATTACTTAAAAAGTTAAGTTTTCTTAGCTTTATGATAAAATATAAATGTTCTGAACTTGCTAACCAGCTGACTGCAAACAGCTGACCAGCTAATTACATAAAAACCCAGTGAACTAGTTAGTCAGACAAATTCGCCTTATTTTACTTCATCGCCAAAGTTACAAAATGCTTATGGCATTCCCCTCATTCCTGTAACATGAGATGTCATGAGACCTCCTTCTCTATGTTTGTCTGACAGTAGAGAACTGTGCACAGTCCAAACTGAAGGTCAAGGGGATGAACGCAGCCCAACCTGTGTTGGTCCTGTGTAATCCTGATGTAACTTCTCTGTAGTCCTATGTCTTTGTTTATACATGAATTACCAATGTGACTGGTTATATCCAGTTCTAATACAGAATTAACTAAAATAAAGACTATGTACCAAAACCTGACAGTAAATATCCTAGAGTGAAGTCATAAGAACTATTTTTATTAAAACTGGGGACTACTTGGGGATGTCCACTATCACCACTGTTATTTAACACTGATTGGGTGGTATTAGTGATGTAGCATAATAATAAAATAAAACAATTCGTATAAATATTGGAAAAAAATAGAAATTTTCACCTTTTGCTGATGATATGATTTTATATTTAAAAAACCCAAGATACCCATAAATAAAAATATGTAAGAATTAATAATAAAATTTGGTTAGATGACTGCTACAAGGTTATGGTACAAGAATTGGTCATTTCTTCTATTTTAATAATAAGCACTAAGTAAGGAAAATAGAAAAAAATAGAATTTACGTAAGTGACAAAAACTATAAAGTACTTAGGAGTAAGTTTTAAAGAAAAGCAAAGAAACTATATGAAAAAAAGTATAAAATCTTATTGTATGACATAAAATAAGATTTGAATAAATGGTAAGGCAATGTTTTTAAATGAGAAGGCAATAAAGTAGAAAGTATCTCCTGAATTAATATAAATTTAATGAAATTTAGATTAGAATACCAATAGGGCATTTAGAAAAATCTCTTTGGGACTGGGTAAAATTACCATGAAGTTTATAAGTAAGAACAGGTGCTTAGTAATAGTCAAGAAAAGTTTGAAAACAACAAAGGAGGGACTTCCATATCAAATACTAGAACATACTACAAAGCTATTCAATTCAAAACAATATGACAGTGGCATAGGAATAGACAAATACACAAATGGGTCAAAGTAGAGAAAACAGATATAGATCTTAGCATGTAAGAGATTTTTAAATGCAAGAAACTGGTATTTTATTATGTTGGGACAAGTTAGAATTATTTATGAAATACTAAGCCTAGAAGAAATCTAGAGGAAATAAGGTTTGACCTTTATATTACAGTATATACAAACAGAATTTTAAAACAGTTCAATAATGTAAATAAAGAAAAGAAACCACAATGAAAATTCTGCAAGAGAATTGTGGGAAAATGATCTACATTCTTGGTATGGCAAACATCTCAAGTTGGACTGGAAATCCAGAAATTGTATTGGATATGTATGTACTCGTGCATATTTTTCCCAAATGGCAATCATATGGGAGATGGTTGAACTCAAAAGTGGTCAGGGAATGCAAATTAAAGTAACAGTGAGATATCATTTAGTATCTACCATACTGGAAAAGAGTGTAACATCAGTAACACCTATTGCTGACAGATCCAGAGAAATAGTCTTATTTGTTTATTTCCAAAAACAAGCAAATTCTCCTACATGGCCACAATACAACCATCCAATTCATGAAACTAGCATTGATATATTACTACTATTCAAGTTCCCAAGTTACCTCAGGCTTCATTCAAGTTTCACAAATTATCCCAATAATGTCCTTTAAAACAACAAAGGATCCAGTGCAAAATCATGGGGTGCATTTAATGGTCATGTCTCTTTAGAACAGTTCCTTAGTTTTTCCTTGAATTTCCTTATTACTTTTGAAGATTAGAGGCCAGTTTGTTTTTGGAAGACTGTCCTTCAATTTGAATTTGTCTGATGTTTCTTCATGGTTAGATTCAGGTTGTGCATCTTTGACAGGAACACCACTGTGTTGGTGGTGTGCTCTCCTTGTGTCCTACCAGGTGGGGCATGCATGATATTTGTCCCATTGCTAATGATGTAAACTTTGATGGCTTGATTAATGTGGTGTGTGCCCTACTTCCCCACTGTGCAGTAATTATTTCTCTCATTGTATTTGATAAATATTTTACGGAGATACTCTGAAGCTATGCAAATAGCCCATTTCTCATCACATTTTCAATTTATTTATTAATATCAATATGGACTCATTGTATATTTCATTCAGTGAGACATAATTTGTCTCTATCATTATTTATTTTGATGTTCTAAGTGTTCCCAGTTGGTTAGTAGAAGCCCTCTCAAGATAGCTTATGTGTTCTCCTAACACGTCCCTAACATTCTTTGAGTATTTCCTTGCATTTGGCACAACTGTATGATCTAGGGTCATCTTTGCATTTACCTTGTGCCAGCTCTGACTCAGCCATTTCTCCAAGAAGTCCTGGTTCCTTGTACTGGAGAATGGTACCATTTGGTTGCTCTGTGTACCCACTGATTTGGGGTAACACTGCTTCCAGCCTACTTAATGGACAGTGCTAGGGCATAACTGTATCTCTCTCTCTCTCTCACACACAGTTCTATTAATTTCTGTATTTATAAATTGAAGGCCTTGATTTTGCACCAATATCTTCATTTTCTATCAAAAGCATAATCTAGCTTTTTTCCTTTCCATCATCATTTGAAAATTTAATTATTTAAATTTATTGTACACTTACTGAATTTTGTGAACTTTGAATAATACATTTTAAATATTATCCTGTTTTAGTCAATATTTTCCATCTTCAGTCAGAGAGACTGAAACAAAATTTTAGATCAAACATTCATCAAAGTATATGAATCTATATAATTATAGAAGAAATTGAAATACTCAAATATTCAAATTAATTTGTAATAAATTTGTAGAATTTATGGTTATTATAGCTTAAAATTGCACAAACACTTTGGGGACATCATTTATTTACTTATTTGATTAATCCCCTATTATGTAATCAATTTCTCATCTTTTCTACCATGTCTTCCCTGTGTGATGCCCTCCTCACTGTACCCCTTCTGCCAACTTCCCACACTTGGCTATCCTTCAGTGGGGATGCCTTGCTCACCCTACTGGGGCTCTGACCTCTGTACCATCAGGGTAGAGGGGACCTCTTACCCTGCTTGGCTAAGTTGGGCCAGTGCCCCATGTGGGTGCCCATTTTACTTTCCTCATATGCCATCTCTGTGCTCTCGGCTGCCATGGCTCACCCTCTCCTCATTCCTATGGTGTGGATGCCTGCATCTCTTCAAAATGGGCTCATCCAACATGTTTAGAACCGAAAGGAAGAAAAAAGAATGGAAAGGCAAGGAAGAGGAAGAAAAAGAGAAATAGTGAATTTGTTTTTAATTTTCCTTCAATATATTCAAGGAAATATATTTCCCTCTAATTACTATTTAGAGGTGCATCTCACAGATTTTAATATATAGTACTTCCATTGCCATTCAGTGCTAAGTAGCTTATAATTAAATTCCACCCGTGATTTTCTATTTAACTCAAGCATTATTCATTTATTTAAATAAGATGAGAGTTTCAATCAAACTCTGTGTAAAATGGAAATCTGAAAGTCATTTTGCTTATATTCCCTAAGCGTGTTAAATGCCAGTGATCTTTCTGGCTTAACAATGAAAGTCAACAACTATGTTTAAGATGCCACTTAAAATAATATCACAAAGGCAACACGTTGTAAAACAACTAACCTGCTTTATGAGCCTCTTAGAGATGAAGAATGATTTCCCCAGAACATAACAATGGTTTCTGAAGTCTGGATGTCTTACAAATCTTTGTTAGGATTAAAGTTCTCACGTCAGTTTTATGATGCAGAATATTCTGTGCTTTTCTGGCAGTATCAAGGGGGAAGTGGAAATATTTGTTCCTTATCTTGCAAAGACTTTTTACCACAGTTAGAAGAGTTTCCGGTTTTTCAAGGCTAAATGTGAAATTTATGAAAAGAAAAAGAGGCAGCTATGAAAGACCCAAAATTTAGTTTGGAATGGGTTATATAAATTTTGCATCTATTTTTAGTGATGTGTTTTTTAGTTTGAGTTTGGGAATTAAATATTCCATCTTTTCTCTTTGCTCTTTTTTTTTCCTACTTAGGCTATCGGTTTCTGAAAATGGTGACAGAAAAATTTCCAAGTAGGAGATTAATTAATGTATTTCATTGTTCTGTTAATTAATGCTTCATATATATTTTAAGACTGTATTATTAAGTACATATATGTTTATGATCATTAATCTTATTGGTCCCTTTTTCCTGTTTTTTTTTTTAAGTATAGTTGACCTATGATATTCTTTGGTTTCAAGTATACAACACAGTGACTCAGTTGTTAAATACATTAATCTTCATCCCAACTAGTGCAGTAACTGTCAACATAGAAAGATGTTATATAACTATTGACTATATTCTCCATGCTGCATTTCTATCCTGATGACCAAGTTATATTATTATTGAAATTTAGTGTCTCTATCACCTCTTCCTCTTTCCCCACCCCAACCCCTTCCCAATGACAACCACCAGTCACTTCTCAGTGTCTATGAGTCTACTGCTGTTTTGTTCATTCTGTTTTACTTTGTATTTATACTCCACAAATAAGTGAAATCATTTGGTACTTGTCTCTCTCTACCTGGCTTATTTCACTGAGCAAAGTACCCTCTAGGTCCATCCGAGTTGGTGCAAATGGCAGGATTGCTTTCTTTTTTTATGGCAAATAGTATTCCATCATGTATATTTACGACCTTTTCTTTATCCATTCATCTATTGATGGACACTTTGGTTACTTCCATATCTTAGCTATTGTAAATAAGGTGGCAATAAGCATAGGGATGCATATATTTTTTTTGAATCACAGATTTTTTTCTTTGAGTAAATTCCTAGAAGTGAAATTATTGGCTCCTATGGTATTTCTATTTTTGGTTTTTTAAGGAACCTCCATATTGCTTTCCCCAGGGGCTGCATCAACTTACATTTACACCAACAGTGTAGGAGGGATAACATTTTGCCACATTCTCTCCAACACATTACTTCTTGTCTTTTGGATAGTAGCCATTCTAACTGGTGTGAGGTGGTATCTCACTGTGCTGTGATTTGCATTTCCCTGATGATTAGATGTGGAGAATCTTTTCATGTGCCTGTTATCCATCTGTCTTTGTTCTTTGAAAAAATGTCTGTTCAGGTCCTCTGCCCATTTTTTTATTGGGTTATTTGTTTTTTTTTGCCATATGAGTTCTTTATATATTTTGGATGTTAACCCCTTATCTGATAAATCATTTATGAATATATTCTCCCATACTGTAGATTACCTTTTTGTTTTGTTGATGGTGTCCTTTGCTCTACAGAAGCTTTTAAATTTGATGTAGTCCCACTTGCTCATCTTCATTTTGTTTTTCTTGCCTGGAGAGCTGTGTCCAGAAAAAAATTACTCTTGCTTATGTTCAGGAGATTTTTGCCTATGTTTTCACTTAAGAGTTTTATAGTTTCATGTCTTACATTTACATTTTTTTATTAAGGTATTGTTGATATGTACTCTTATGAAGGCTTCATAAGAAAAACAATATATCATTGATATGCACTCTTATGAAAGCTTCACAAGAAAAACAATGTGGCTATTACATTCACCCACATTATCGAGTCCCTGCCATACCCCATTGCAGCCACTGTCCATCAGTGTAGTAAGATGCCACAGAGTCCCTATTTGTCTCCTCTGAGCTACACTGTCTTCCCCCTGACCCCACACACACACCATGTGCACAAGTCATGATACCCCACAATCCCCTTCTTCCTCCTTCCCCATCCACCCTTCCCCACAACTTCCCCTTGGCAACCACTTGACCCTTCTTGGAGTCTGTGAGTCTGCTGCTATTTTGTTCCCTCATTTTTGCTTTGTTGTTATATTCCACAAATGAAGGAAATCACTTGGTGTTTGTCTCTCTCCACCTGACTTATTTCATTGAATCTAATACCCTCTAGCTCCATCCATGTTGTTGCAAATGGTAGGATTTGTTCCTTATGGCTGAATAGTATTCCATTGTGTATATTTACCACATCTTCTTTATCCATTCATCTACACTGATGGACACTTAGGTTGCTTCCATATCTTGGTTATTGTAAATAGTACTGCAATAAACACAGGGGTGCATATGTCTTTCTGAATCTGAAATCCTGTATTCTTAGGGTGAATTCCTAGGAGTGGAATTCCTGGGTCAAATGGTATTTCTATTTTTATTTTTGTGGAATCTCCATATTGCTTTTCACAATGGTTGAACTAGCTTACATTCCCACAAGTAGTGTAGGAGGGTTCCCCTTTGTCAGCATCCATGCCAGCTTTTGTTGTGGCTTGTCTTTTGGTTGTTGGCCATCCTAAATAGTGAGAGGTGATGTCTCATTGTGGTTTTAATTTGCATTTCCCTGATAAGTAGCGATGTGGAGCATCTTTTCATGTGCCTGCTAGCCATCTGAATTTCTTCTTTGGAGAAGTGTCTGTTCATATCCTCCACTCATTTTTTTTAAATTGGGTTATTTGCTTTTTGGGTGTTGAGGCATGTGAGCTCTTTATATATTTTGGATGTTGACCCCTTGTCGCATATGTCATTTGTGCATATATTCTCCCATACTGTAGGATGCCTTATTGTTCTACTGTTGGTATCCTTTGCTGTACAGAAGCTTTTTAGCTTGATGTAGTCCCATTTGTTCATTTTTTATTTTGTTTCCCTTGTCCGAGGAAATGCGTTCAGGAAAAAGTTGCTCATGTTTATATTCAAGAAATTTTTGCCTATATTTTCTTCTAAGAGTTTTATGGTTACATCACTTATATTCAAGTCTTTGATCCATTTCAAGCTTACTTTTGTGTATGGAGTTAGATAATAATCCAGTTTCATTCTCTTACATGTAGCTACCCAGTTTTGCCAACACCCGTTGTTGAAGAGGCTGTCATTTCCCCATTTATCCATGGATCCTTTATCATATATTAATTGACCATATATACTTGGGTTGATATCTGGGCTCTCTGTTCTGTTCCATTGATCTATGGGTACATTCCTGTAACAGTACCAAACTGTCTTGATTACTGTGACTTTGTAGTAGAGCTTAAAGTTGGGGTGCATAATCCCCCCACATTTATTCTTCCTTCTCAGAATTGTTTTGACTATTCAGGGTCTTTTGTGGTTCCATGTGAATTTTAGGACTATTTGTTCTATTTCATTCAAGAATGATGTCAGTGTTTTGATAGGGATTACATTGAATCTGTAGATTGCTTTAGACAGGATGGCCATTTTGATAATATTAATTCTTCCTATCCATGAGCATGGGATGTGTTTCCATTTATTGGTGTGTTCTTTAATTTCTCTCATGGGTGTCTTGTAGTTTTCAGAGCATAGGTTTTTCATCTAATTGGTTAGGTTTATTCCCAGGTATTTTATTCTTTTTGATACAATTGTGAATAGAATTATTTTCTTGATTTCTCTTTCTGCTAATTCATGGTTAGTATATAGGAATGCAATAGATTTCTATGTATTAATTTGTATCCTGCAACTTTGCTGAATTCACTTATTAGTTCTAGTAGTTTTAGAGTAGATTCTTTAGGGTTTTTTATGTACAGTATCATGTCATCTGTAAAGAGTGACAACTTAACTTTTTCCTTATCAATCTGGATGCCTTTTATTTCTTTGTGCTGTCTGCTTGCCATGGCTAGGACCTCCAGAACTATGTTGAATAAAAGTGGGAAGAGTGGGTATTCTTGTCTTGTTCTCAGTATTAAATGAAAACCTTTCAGCTTCTTGCTGTTAAGTACGATGTTGGCTGTGGGTTTTTCATATATGGCCTTTTTTATGTTGAGGAACTTGCCCTCTATACACATTTGTTGCACTCTATACACTTTTTATCTTGAATGGATGTTGAATTTTGTCAAATGCTTTTTCAGCATCTCTGGATATGATCATGTGGTTTTTGTCCTTCTTTTTGTTGATGTTGTGTTTGATGCTGATGGATTTTCAAGTATTGCACCATTCTTGCATCCCTGGAATAAATCCTACTTGATCATGATGGATTATCTTTTTTTGATGTGTTTTAAATTTGGTTTGGTAATATTTTGTTGAGTATTTTTGCATGTATGTTCATCAGGGATATTGTCTGTAATTTTCTTTTTTTGTGGTGTCTTTGCCTGTTTTGGGTATTAGAGTGATGTTGCCTCATAGAATGAGTTTGGAAGTATTCCCTCCTCTTCTGCTTTTTGGAAAATGTTAAGGAGGATGGGTGTTAGGTCTCCACTGAATGTTTGATAAAATCCAGCAGTGAAGTCATTAGGTCCAGGGATTTTGTTCTCAGGTAGTTTTTTAATTACCTGTTCAATTTCATTGCTAGTAATTGGTCTGTTCTGATTTTCTGTTTCTTCCTGTGTCAGCCTTGAAAGGTTATATTTTTCTAGAAAGTTGTCCATTTCTTCTGGGTTATCCAATTTGTTAGCATATAATTTTTCATAGTATTCTCTAATAATCCTTTGTATTTCTGTGGTGTCCATAGTGATTTTCTTTTCTCATTTCTGATTCTGTTTATGTGTGTAGACTTTTTTTCTTGATATGTCTGGTTAGAGGTTTATGTATTTTGTTAGTTTTCTTGAAGAATCAGCTCCTGCTTTCATTGATTCTATTGTTTTATTCTTCTTGATTTTATTTATTTCTGCCCTACTCTTTATTATGTCCCTCTTTCTACCGACTTTGGGCCTCATTTGTTCTTTTTCTAGCTTCATTGTGAGTTTAGACTGTTCATATGAGATTGTTCTTCTTTCCTGAGGTAAGCCTGTATTGTAATATACTTCCCTCTTAGTATGGCCTTCACTGCATCCAACAGATTTTTTGCAGTGTTGAGTTACTATTTTCATTTGTCTCCATATATAGCTTGATCTTTGTTTTCATTTGGACATAGATCCATTGATTATTTATGATCATGTTGTTAAGCCTCCATGTGTTTGTGGGATTTTTTTGTTTTCTTTGCATAATTTATTTCTAATTTCATACTTTTGTGTCAGATAAGCTGGTTGGTACAATTTCATTCTTTTTGAATTTACTGAGATTCTTTTTGTGGTTTAGTACATGATCTATTCTTGAAAATGTTCCATGTGCACTTGAGAGGGACGTGTATCCTGCTGCTTTTGGGTGGGGTGTTCTGGAGATGTTCTGTAGATGCCTAATGCGTTATTCAGTGCCTCTGTCTCCTTACTTATTTTCTGTCTGGTTGTTTTGTCCTTTGGATTGAGTAGTGTGCTGATGTCTCCTAAAATGAATGCATTGCATTGTATTTCCCCCTTTAGTTCTGTTAGTATTTGTTTCACATATGTTTTTGCTCCTGTGTTGGGTGCATAGATAGTTATGATGGTTGTATCCTCTTGTTGTACTGACCCCTTTATCTTTATGTAATGTTCTTCTTTGTCTCTTGTTACTTTCTTTTCTTTGAAGTGTATTTTGTTTGATATGAGGACTTTAAATCTTGCTTTTTTGTCCCTATTAGTTGCATGAAATGTATTTTTCCATCTCTTCACTTTTAGTCTGTGTACATCTTTGGGTTCGCAGTGAGTCTCTTGTAGGCAGCATTTAGATGGGTCTTGTTTTTTATCCATTTAGTGGCTCTGTGTCTTTTGATTGGTGCATTCACACCATTTACATTTAGGGTGATTTTCGATAAATATGTACTTACTGCCATTGCAGGTTTTAGATTCATGGTTACCAAAGATTCAAGGGTAACTTCTTTACTATCTAACAGTCTAACTTAACTCACTTAGTTCACTATTGCAAACATAGTCTAAAGGTTCTGTTTTGTTTTTTCTTCCTTTTTTTCCCCTCCTCCATTCTTTACATATTAGGTATCATGTTCTGTACTCTTTGTCTCACCCTTGACTTACTTTGGGGTAGTTGATTTGTTTTTGTATCTGCTTAATAATTTATTGGTCTACTTTCTTTACTGTGATTTTATTTCCTCTGGTGACAGCTATTTGGCCTTAGGAACACTTCCATCCCAGCCTCCCCTCCAAAATACATTGTAGAGATGGTCTGTGGGAGGTAAATTCTCTCAGCTTTTGCTTACCTGTAAATTGTTTAATCCCTCCTTCAAATTTAAATGATAATCTTGCCAGGTACAGTGTTCTTGGTTCGATGCCCTTCTGTTTCATTGCATTAAATATATCATGCCACTACCTTCTGTAAGGTTTCTGTTGAGAATTCTGATGATAGCCTGATGGGTTTTCCTTTGTATGTGATCTTTTTTCTCTCTCTGGCTGCTTTTAATATCCTGTCCTTATCCTTGATCTTTGCCATTTTAATTATTATATGTCTTAGTGTTGTCTTTCCTGGGTCCCTTGTGTTGGGATTTATGTGCACTTCCATGGTCTGAGGGACTATCTCCTTCTCCAGATTGGGGATTTTCAGTAATTATTTTTTCAAAAACACTTTCTACCTCTTTCTCTTCTTATTCTGGTACCCCTATAGTGAGAATATTGTTCCGTTTGGATTGACCACACAGTTTTCTCAATATTCCTTCCTTCCTAGAGATCCTTTTTTCTGTTTGTGCCTCAGTTCCTTTGAATTCCTGTTCTGTAATTTGTATTTCATTTACAGTCTCCTGTACTTCATGTCATCTGCTTTTAAGTCCCTCCATTGTATGTTTCTTTTCAGATACTTTATTTTTCAAAGTTTATATTTCATTCTTGAATTCCTCCCTGAGGTCTTAAATGTTTTTCTGTAGCTCTGTGAGCATGTTTATGATTTTTATTTTGAGATCTCTTTCAGGAAGATTGGTGAGTTCCGTTTCACTTGGCCATCTTTCTGGTGTTTGTGGGGTTTTGGTTTGAGCCAGGTTCCTTTGACATTTCGTATTTGTAGGTGGTGCCCTCTAGTGCCCAAAAGCTCTACTCTCTGGAGCTGCTCAGACTCTGGAGTGATTGTGGGGTTGCAGGTGAGTGGTGCTGTTGCCTGTTGGGAGGAAAGAGCTGTTTCCTGCTTCCCGGCTGTAATGCTTGCTTCCAGTACCAGGGCCAGTGGGCCAATTGCCCAGGGAGGAGCCTCTATGTTTTACACTTGTAGCTGTTGTAGGTTGGGCCTTGCTCTGGCTGACCTGGTGTGATGGTAGGGGCAGCCAGTTTGTGACCTGGTGCCAACCAGGAGGAAGGAGCAACAGGCTCTACATTGTGGTGGTGGTGGGCCTGTAGCTGTGTTGACAGTCATCAGGATGGCTCGTCTGAATCTCCTGAAAGTTCCCAACCTGCTGGGCTGTGTGTGCCAAGACAATTTTGTCCACCTGTCCTTTCTCCTGAGCAGCAAGCTCTCTGCAATCCTTTCCCTTTTAGCAGCCCTCTTGCTGTTAGGAAGTCTCTCAGAGTGCCCACCTTTCTTTTGTTCCAGAGCAGCCAGTTTTGTGTACCTGTTTTCCACAAGTGGCTGGAATCTCAGTCTCTCCAAGTATTTCCCCTGTCTTAGCCTTCCAACCCCACTAATCTCCAGAGCACCATGTAATGTAGATTTGTGTTCCCAGAGCAGATGTCCAGGGCTGGGTGTTCAGCAGTCCTAGGCCTCCACCCCATCCCCACTCCATTTCTCTTTCTTCTGCTGGTGAGCTGGGGTGGGGGAAGGGCTTGGGTCCCACCAGATCATAGCTTTGGTACTTTACCCTTTTCTGTGAGGTCTGCTGTTTTTCCCAGGTGTAGGCAGTCTGCTGTAGCCTTCTTTCTTATTGCTTTGTCAGGATCAGTTGTATTTTCATATTATAGGTGGTTTTGGGAGGAGGTTTCTGTCTTACCTCTCAGGACGCCATCTTTAAGCCAATCCTCTACTGTTTTGATTACTATAACTTTGTATTATAGCTTTAAGTCAGGAAGTGTAATCCTCCCAGCTTTGTTCATTCTCAAGATTGCTTTGATTTCTGTGCTTGCATATAAATTTTAGGATTATTTGCTCTAGTTTATTGATAAATGCTGTTGGTATTTTGATGGAGATTGCATTGAATCTGTAAATTGCTTTTGGCAGGATGGCCATTTTGACAATATTAATTATTCCTATCCATGAACATGGGATATATACTCATTTATTGTGTCTTCTTTAATTTCTTTGATCAGTGTCTTATAGTTTTCAGAGTATTAGGTTTTTTCACCTCCTTGGTTAGGTTTATTCCTTAGTATTTTATTCTTTTTGGTGTAATTGTAAGTGGAGTTATTTTCCTGATTTCTTTTTCTGCTAGTTCATTGTTAATATATAAGAAAGCAACAGATTTCTGTTTATTGGTTTTGTATCCTGCCACTTTGCTGAATCCAGTTTTTAGGTATAATAGTTTTTTGGTGGAATCAGGATTTTCTATATATACTATCATGCCATCTGCAAACAGTGACAGTTTGACTTCTTCCTTACCACTTTAGATGCTTTTTAATTCTGTATCTTGTCTGATTGCCATGGTTAGGTCCAGGACTATGTTGAATAAAAGTGAGAGTGGACATTCTTGTCTTGTTCCCAATCTTAGAGGAAAGGCTTTCAGCTTTTTGCCACTGACTATAATGTTAGCTATGGGGTTGTCATATATAGACTATATTTTGTTGAGGGGTGTTCCCTGTATACTCATTTTATTTAGAGTTTTTTCATGAATGGATGTTGAATTTTGTCAGATGCTCTTTTAGCATGTATTGAGATGATCATTTGGTTTTTACTCTTTTTTTTTAAATGTGGTTTATGACATTGATTGATTTAGGAATATTATACCATCCTTGCATCCCTGGAATAAATCCCACTTGGTTATAATGGAGTATCTTTTGATGTATTTTTGAATTCAGTTTGCTAATGTTTTATTGAGGATTTTTGCATCTATGTTCATCAGCGATATAGGTCTAAAATTTTCTTTTTTTTGTAGTGTCTTTTCCTGGTTTCTTATCAGATTGTTGTTGGCCTCATAGAATGAATTTGGAAGTGTTCCCTCCTATTGCACTTTTGGAATACAGTAGGAAGGGTGGTTATTAGCTCTTCTTTAAAGGTTTGGCAGAATTCGAGCATTTTGAATTGTGGTTGTGAAGCCATCTGCTCCTGGACTTTTGTTTGTTGGAAGTTTTTGATTACCAATTCAATTTTGTTACTGGTAATTGGTTTGCTCAGGCCTTCTTTTTCTTCTTGGTCAATCTTGGAAGGTTGTACTTTTCTAGGAATTTGTCCATTTCTTATAGGTTGTCTGATATATTGTCATGTAATATTTTAGAGAAATCTCTAATAATTCTTTGTTTTTCTGTGATTTCCATTGTGACTATTCCTTTTTTATTTCTGATTTTGTTTATTTGTGTCCTGTCTCTTTTTTTCTTGATAAGTCTTTCTACGGGTTTGTATATTTTGTTTATCTTCTCAAAAAATCTGTTCTTGGTTTCACTGATTTTTTCTATTTTATTTTTCTTTCTATTTTACTTTTCTCTATTTTATTTTGCTCAGGTGTTTATTATGTCTCTCCTTCTACTAGCTTTGGATTTCATTTGTTCTTTTTTCTAATTACTTCAATTATTGAGTCTAGACTGTTTATTTGGGATTGTTGTTGTTTCTTGAAGAAGGCATATATTGCCAGGTACTTCCTTGTTAGAACCGCTTTTGCAGCATGCTACATGTTTTCAACTGTTGTGTTTCTGTTTTCATTTGTCTTCATGGATTGCTTGCTTTCTTCTTTGATTTGTTCATTGAACCATTGATTATTAAGATCGTGTTGTTTAGCCTCTATGTGTTTTCTGGGTTTTCTTTTGTTTCTTTGTGTAATTGATTTCTAGTTTCATACCATTGTGATCTGAAAAAATGCTTGATACAATTTCAATCTTTTTGAATTTATTGACGCTCTTTTTGTATCCTCATATGTGATCTGTTCTGGAGAATGTTCCATGTGCACTTGAGAAAAATGTGTATTCTACTCCTTTTGTATGTAATGTTCTGTATATATCTGTTAAGTCAGTCTGGTCTAATGTGTTGTTAGTGTCTCTGTTCCCTTATTTATTTCCTGTCTGGATGATCTATCCTTTGATGTAAGTGGGGTGTTGATGTCTCCTAATATGATTGTGCTGTTTTCTATTTTCCCTTTAGGTCTGTTAGTATTTTTTAATATATTTAAGTGCTCCTAGTTTGTCTGCATAAATATTTACAATTGTTATATCCTTTTGTTGGACTGGCCCCTTTATCATTATATAATATCCTTCTTTGTCTCATGTTACTTTCTTTGTTTTAAAGTCTATTTTATTTGATAAAACTAGTGCTACTCCTGTTTTTACTTCCTTTTATTTGCATAAAATATCTTTTTCCATCCTTTCACTTTCAGTTTATGTGTCTTTAGGTCTGAAATGATTCTCTTGTATGCAGCATACAGATGGGTCTTTTTCTTTATGCCTTCTGCCACTCCATGTCTTTTGATTGGTATACTTTTTCCATTTACATTTAAGGTAATTATTGATATGTACGTACTTACTACCATTTCATTAATTGTTTTCTGGTTGTTTTTGTAGTTCCTCTCTAGTCCCTTCTTCTTCTCTTATGCTCTTCTCATGTTATTTGATGCTTTTCTTTAGTGTTATGCTTTTATTTCTTTAAAATTTTTTAATTTTTTGCTTATCATCAAGTTCATAGGTAGTTTCTATTTATATAACAGTGTATATTAAATTGGTGGTTGCTCTATTTTGAACACACATAAAAGTACTACTTTTTTATTTTTCCTCCTCCTCCATACTTTATGTATAAGATGTGTATCCCTTGACTGATTTTGTGTACTGTTGATTTACTACTTTTGTTTTTTTTAGTTTCATACTTGCTTGATAAGTAATCAATTTTCTAGCTTTATTGTTATTTTATTTTCACTGATGAGAAATACTTAGGCTTAAGAACATTTCCATCTACAGAATTTCCTTAACATATCCTTTAAGTCCAGTTTAGTGGTGGTGAATTCTTTTAATTTTCATTTGTCTGGGACTTTTAATCTCTTCTTCAATTCTGAATGGTAATGTTGCTGTGTAGAGGATTTTTGGTTGTAGGTTTTCCCTTTCAATATATTAAATATTTCATGCCACTCTCCTCTGACCTGTAAAGTTTTGCTGAGAAATCTGCTGATAGCCTTATGGAATTTCCCTTATAGGTAAGTGTCTGCCTCTTTCTTGTTGCTTTTAAGATTCTTTCTTTATCTTTAATCTTTGCCATTTTAATTACTATATGTCTTATTGTTGTCCTCCTGGGGCTCTTTTTGTTAGGGGCTCTTTGTGCTTGTAGGACACATGTATCTCTTTCCTTCCCCAGATTAGGGAAGTTTTCAGCAATATTTCTTCAAGAGTCTTTTTACTAATTTTCTCTCTTCTCCTTCTGGTACCCCTATTATGCAAATATTGTTTCTATTGGAGTCACACAGTTCTCTTAGCGTCTTCTCATTTTTAGAGACTCTTTTTCCCCTCTGTTCCTCAGCTTGATTGTTTTCCTGTTCTCCTCCTCTCCTACTCTCTCCTGTTCTCTCGCCTTCCTACTCCACCATTTTCCATTTCATTGATTCTTTCCTCTTCCTCCAACAATCTGCTTTTCAATCCCAGCATTTTTCATTTTAGTTAGTGTAGTCTTCAGCTCTGAGTGGCTCTTTTTCAAATATTCCTATCTCTTTGTTGAAGTTCTCACTGCGATCATCCATTCTTTTCCCCAGGTCAGTGAGCATCTTTATGACTGTTACTTTGAAAGCTTCATCAAGAAGATTGGTGGTCTCCATTTCATTTAGCCCTCTTTCTGGTGTCATAGTATATATTTTTGTTTGGAACATATTCCTCTTCTGTATATGACCTCTTTCTGGTGTTGTAATCTATAGTTTTATTTGGAACATATTCTTTTGCATAGATCTACTATGCTTCCTGATCTAGAGAGTAATAGCTTTATGAAGAAGGTATCCTGTGGGGCCCAGAAGCTCAAGACTCTTTGCTCTCCTGTTCCTTGTTCTCCTTTGCAGTGGAGCTGCAGTTGCTGTTGGAGGGCTCTGGGCAGGGCCACCTTTCTGCCTGTGGGGCAGCCATGGTGGCTGCTTCTGGACCAGTGGGGTGGGGGGGGAATGGGTGGGCATGGGAGCCTAACGCGGGACTGAGTTGCCAGTGAGAGGGATGCAGCTTTTGAAGCTGGCTCCTCCTGGCACTCAACTAGCTGGGCTGAGGGAGGGTTAGGAAAGCTGGGAAAGTCTCTGTCTGTCTGCAGCCAACAAAGTTTGACTGCTGCTTGGCTGAGTGTGCCAGATAGGTGTGTGTGTGTGGAGGCATGCCACAGGGCTGAGCCATTAGCAAGGAAGATGGTGTGTTTGGAGCTGGCTTCTGCAAGCATCCAAACAGCCAAGCTGAGGAAGTGATGGGTAAGTGTCATCCACCTACTCTTTCTCTTCTGGACAGGCATCCATCCAATCCTCACCTTACTGGCACACTTCCTGCTGATGGTAAATCTTTCAAACTGCTGTCTTTGTGTTGGGTCTCAGAGGGACTGATGGATTATGCCTGTCCTTCACAAGTAACAGGAGTCTCAGCCTCCCAGAATACTCCAACACACCCTTGCATCCAGCCCTGTTAATCACCAAAGCCCAGTGCAATGTGGACTCATGTTACCAGAACAGATTTCTGGGACCAGGTGTGTAGGATTCCTGAACACTTATCCCTTCCCTGTTCCATTCCTCTCCCTCCTGCTTGTGGATTGGGATGCAGGAAGGCTTGGGTTCTAATAGATCTCAGCTCTGTCACTTTACCCTTCTCAATGTGGTCTTCTTGTCTTCACTAGATGTAGATGGCCTGTTCTGTAGCCTTCAGGTCATTTTTTAGGATTAGTTGTATTTGTTGTAGTTGCTTCCTTGGCTGTACATGGGAGGAGGTATTCACCTTGCCTTTCTACTCCACCATCTTTTCCACCTGGAAGTCCAGGTCCCTTGTTCCTAATGCCAATATATAATCTCCTATCTATTTCTTATGATATTTTTCATTTTATATATACTTTTGTCTAATATTAAATTTGCTATATTGGGTTTCTTCTGGTTTATATTTAACTAGTTTGTCTTTTTCATCCCTTTTTAAGTGGGATTTTAAAAACAGATTAAAAATATTTAAACTTACTTCCTGACTCAAGAACTAAAACGGTAACAATTACATCTACCTATGTGCTTCTCTGTCACTCCTTATTCATTTATTTTCCTCAAAGGTAATACATTTTGTGGATATCACTGCCTTGCTTTAAAAAATTGCTTATCATGTATGTGTGTGTACACATATATATAAACAATATGTTGTTTTTTATTAGTTGTTTTTAAACTTTAAAAAGAGTGTATGTGCTGTATATAGTCTTCTGAGACTTCAGCACTCAACATTATGCTACTCATATTTATCCATGTTCTGTGTTGCTGTAGTTCATTCACTTTAATACACTTAAGAGTGGAACTGCTAAAGCATAGGCTATACAAATATTCAACTTGTTTAATTGTTATTATTTGGAATGCATTCTTGTAATTTTATTTCATGTTTTTACTGTTTTTTAATTTTTATCTTTTCTGATAAGTATGTAGAGATAGCTCATTGTGATTTAGGTTTGTATTTTTCTAACGGCTAATGATAGTGAACATCTTCTCATCTGTTTATTTGCCATTTGTAAATCTCCTTTGGTGAAATGTATCTTCTTGTCTCTTGCCCATATTCTAACTGGATAGATTTTTTATTGTTGAGGTTTGTGTGTTCTTTACACAGGCATACCTTGGAGACATCACAGGTTCAGTTCCACAACATTGCAATAAAGTGATTCAAATGAATGTTTTGTTTTTCCCAGTGGATATAAAAGTTGTGTTTAAACTATGCTGTAGTTTATTAAGTGTGCAATAGCATTATGGCTAAAAAATGTATACACCTTAATTAAAAATAGTTTATTGTTTTAAAACACTAACCACCAACTGAGCTTTCAATTAATCATAGTTACTGATCACAGATCACCATAACAAATATAATAGTAATGAAAGAGCTTGAAATATTGTGAGAATAACCAAAAATGTAACACAGAAATGATGAAGTATGTAAATGCTGTTGGAAAAATGGCACCAATAGACTTGCTTGATGCAGGGTCCCACAAACATTCAGTCTTTAAAAAAAAATGCAGTATGTGTAGAGTACATAAAGTGAAGTATTTCTGTATATCTATTTGGTAAAAAGTGACATCTATACTATGTTGAGTTTTCCAATCCATGAACATGGTATGTCTCTACATTTCTTTAAGTATTTTACTTCTTTATTTAATGTTGTATAGTTTTCAGCATACAAGTCCTGGACATGGTTTGCCAGATTTATACCTAAATGCTTAATTTTTTGAGTGACTGTAAATGGTATTGTATTTTAAAATTTTGGTTTCTATGTGCTCATGCTAGTATATAGAAATAAAATTGATTTTTTATGTTTATCTTGTATTCTGTGACCTTGCTGAAATAACTTATTAGTTCTAAGAGGGTTTGTTTTGTATTTTTATTTTTGTAGATTCCTTGGGATTTTTACATAGATAATGATGTCCTGTTCAAATAGGGACAATTTTATTTCCTCTTTTTCAATTTGTATGCTCTTGAGTTCCTTTTCTTGTATTATTTTGCTGGTTAGAATTTCCAGCACTGTTGAATAAAAGTAGTGAGAACTGAAATTTTTGCCTTGTTCCTGGTCCTAGGTGAAAGCATCCAATTTGTTACCATTAAGTATAATATTAGGAGTGGGTTTTTGTTAAATGTTCTTTATCAGGTTGAGGAAGTTCCCCCTATTTCTATTTTTCAGAGAGTTTTTTTCATGAATGTGTGTTGAATATTACTATCAGATACATTTTATACACTGATTGATATGATCATCTGGTTTTTCTTCCTTAGCCTATAAATCTTTTGGTCTACACTGATTGATTTTTGACTATTGAACCAGCCTTGTATGTCTGAAATAAAATCCACTTAACTATGGTGTCTAATTCTTTTTACATATTGCTTACTTTTATGTCTATTTTCATGAGCAAAATTGGTGTCTGACATTTTTTTTGTACTGTTTTTAGTATCATGATAATACTTGCTTTCTAAAATAAATTGGGAAGAATTTTGTCCTCTTCTGTATTCTGGAAGCAATTGTATAGGGTTGGTATTAATTTTTCTTTAAATGTTTGGTGGAATTCTTCAGCAAACCCATATTTTTTTAAAATAGACTTTATCATAAAATGGACTTTATTATTAAGAGCAGTTTTAAGTTGACTGCAATATTGTGCAGAAGGTACAGAGATTCCTACATATCCCCTGTTCTACACATGCTTTGGCTCCTGCATTATTGACATCCCCCAACAGAGTGGTACATTTATTATAACTGATAAAACATCATTATCACTCCGAATTCATAGTTTATATTAGGGTTCACTCGTGGTGTGCACACTTTATGGGTTTGGGCAAATTCATACATGTATCAACAATTATAGTGTCATATGTAGTTTTATTGCCCTAAAAATCTTGTGTGCTCCAGGTTTTCATCATTTCATCCCGCTCAACTCTTGGCAACCACTGATTTTTTTTACTGTCACCATAGTTTTACTTTTTCTAGAATGTCATATAATTGGACTCATATAATATGTAAAGTTTGGGGGTTGGCTAATTTCACTTAGTAATATGCATTTATTTAAATGTCCTCCATGTCTTTTTATGTCCTCACATCTTTTTAGCATTGAATACTATTTATCATTTTTTTGATTAGCACAGTTTATCCCTTCACCTACTGTAGAATAACTTCCAAAATTGGTTGCTTCCAAATTTTGGTAATTATGAATAACACTCCCATAAATACCTGTGTGCAGGTTTTTGTGTGGACATGTTTCCAACTCCTTTGGACAAATATTAAGGACTGCAGTTGCTGGATTATATGGTAAGAATATGTTTAGTTTTGTAAGAAATCACCAAATTGCTGATATTTCTTTTTTGGAAGTTTTAAAATTAAAATTATGACTTCAATTTCCTTAACAGTTACAGGGCTATTTAAATTATTTAATACTGGATGAGTTGTGGTTTCTTATTTGTCCCCTCCATTCTTCTGTGAACCATCCAATGAGCTTTTTATTTTGTTTCTTGTATTTTATAATTCTAAGATTTCCATTTGTTTTTTCTTTATATCTTCTAAGTTTCTGCTGAGGCATATTTTTACACTTGTTTTAAGCATGTTAATCACTGCTTATTGAAGCACTTTTATGATGGCTGTTTTAAAATCTCACATCATTCAATTTGAGATCTTGGTTCTTTACATAAAAAGGGATTTTCAATTGAAACTTGGACATTTTTATATTATGTTATATGACCCTGGATCTTATTTAAACATCCTGTTTTAGCTGACTTTTTTTGACAGTTCTCTGGCACGAGTATCATGGTGGTACCTCATTGCTTCTAAGTGGTGGTAGAAGTCCAGGTTCTCCAAATGGCCTCCAATAACACCCAACTTAGCAATGGGGCTCTCCTCTTTACTCCTGGATGGGCATGGGAGTTACATCTTCCCACATGGTCTCCACTGATACATTGGTGGGCCGTCCTTATTATTGGTGGGTGATGAGGAAAGTTCTGATTCTCCACTAGGCCTCTTCTGACACCACCCCAGTAGATGGGGGGCGATATCTTATTAATGCTAGTGGAATTTCTGATTCATACCATGATCTGCATAGACACAGTGAGGGAGAGGGCTTGTTATTGCCTGGTGATGATGAAAGTTCTTTCTTCTTGGTTGGGTTTCTGCCCCTGGTGATTGTGTTGGAGTGCCTCAGTACAACCTTGCAAGTGTGAAAGTCTAGACTCCCAACTTTACCTTTGCTAGCATAAATGGTGGTGGGCCACAGTATTTTCTGTGGTGTTTGGCTATACTAGAGTAATCATTGTCTGAAAGTTTTCTGTCTTACTTAATTACTCTTTTCCTGGTCTTTTGGCTAGAGTGAGAAAGCTTTTGTTTTTGTTTCTTTTGTCTGTGCTCATTGGTGTTTTCAAGTTCTCATCTTCACCTCCAAGTCTGGGACATGTGAGACAAAAATAAAACTCATGGAATTCACTGCTGTGCCATACTTTTGGTCATGGAGATCTCTAGTTGGTCTTCCTTCTTTTCTCTACCTTGTAGAATCTTCTTACATTAGTTTTATATCTAATGTTCAGGTTTTATTTGCGTTTAATGGAAGGAATAGAACAATAATGCCCACTCCATCTTCCCAGAAAAAAATCTGATGTTAAAAGATGTTAATGACCTTATCTAATTTCACATAGAAATTGAGGGTTAGGGTGGCATCAAATTCAGGTTTTGAAGTACTGAATGTCAGTTTCCAGTATCTTTTCTGATCATTTGAAACCTCTTTCGAGTGTCCCTATCCAACTGATCATCACTGAGGCCATGCAAGAAAGTTCCTAATTTCCTGCTGCTTGCACCAAAACATGGTCCCTCGCTGGGTAGCATAAATCTGAGATTACTGTATGCGATAATATATCCTGTTATTTGATGTTTCTATAATTCCCACTCCTGTGCAAGGCAGAATGTCGATAATCAGTAGATGCCAGTTGACCTTGGTACTTCAAGCCCAACATGGGTAACTAGGCAAACAGTGTCTGAGATGTGTGAGAAAGAAGGTATTGCCAATTTTACTTTTCCTTTTATGTCTATCTTGCCACATTCCCCAGTCTTCTCAAATGTAGTGGATTAGTGGTGGTGCTCTGCTCAAATCTGCTTGGATACCACTTTACTATTTTTGTGCATCACCTGGTTTTGCTGTGCTTTCCAAAGACAGTACTTACAGCCTTTCTCTGGAACTCTCTGGCTCCTGGAACCTCGTTTTCCCAAAAGGCAGAAAGCTGAAAGTACATGGGAATTACATCCCTTTGGGGTGGCCCTTAACTAATGAAAGGTAAGAGCAGCCAACTCTGTGGTGTAACTTAAACTCTGAGCTCGCCCAAGGGCATAGGCTGGCCACCCTCTGCAGGTCTGTGCCTGGGATGCCATTGCTGCTTGACTTTCTCCCTGTTCCCACTTCACCCCCTCTTCCTTCCTGGTTTCTCTTGGGAGCACTTTTTTAACAAGTTGCTTGCACATAAATCCTCATCTCAGGTCTGCACTGGGGGAACCTAAGACATCCATCAAAGAAGTTCAGAGGTGGACACTTGCCTATCTGGGATATGAGGGTGTGTAACGTAGTCACTCTGGTCACTGCTGAGGAGGAAGGAGGAGTCATGGCCAAGCTGCCGTGATCTTGTTGCTATGGAGACAGACGTGCTGGTCTTCATCACAAGCCTGCTTTCCTCCAGGTATATTGTTGCTGTGGAAACACAAAGCCTGAAGCTTCAAAGAACACTCTGTTCTAATCCCATCTGCTTTATCCATCTGCTTTGTGTCTCATTAGCAGAAGGAGCCTAGTGAGACAGGAGGCTTTGACCTCATCTCTGTTCAACCCAGTTCTGTAGAGAAGGGCCCTCACCCCTGGAAGTTTTCTTGGTGAGTGGGAATTTTTTCTTGGGATATTTTTAGGTAAGATTTGCTAAATTAGATGGAAACAAAATCCTTCTGTGTTGCATGGTTGTCAAAAGTGACTGCTTGGAATCACACATCACATATTTATTTTAATCTGAGATCAAATGGGTCCACCTTAGATGCAGTTTTATTTTGAGACCACAGATTCTTTCAATATTAGCCTCTCTGTTCCCAGAAATGAGAATGATTATGTTAACTCATGTGTAATATTTTTTGTGATTAAGGAAGCAAGATTTTAAGTAAAGTCATTATGGGATGTGGTATTTCTCCATGGTCATGACACCAATGCTGGAGTCTGAGCATAGGTGTCAATGTGGTCAAATGTTATCTTCCTAATGGGTGACAGTGGTTCTCAGTTATAGTGCAGGGTAGTGGATATGATCTCATGGTTAAGAGCATAGGCTTTGGTGTTAGATGGTGTCTTAGTCAGTATGGCCATTTATAACAAAATACCATAGACTGGGTGGCTTAAATAACAAACATTTATTTCTCACAGTTCTGGAGTCTGGGAAGTTCAAGGTCAAAGTGCCAGCAGATTTGGTATCTGGTGAGAGCTCTCTTTCACTTTTCAGGGGCCTCCTTCTTGCTATGTTCTCACATAGCAGAGAGAGAGAGAGGGCTCTGGTCTCTTCCTCTTCTTATAAGGGCATGAGTCAACACTGTGAGGACTCCACCCTCACGGCCTCATCTAAACCTAATTACCTCCCCACAGGCCCCACCTCCAAATGTCATCACATTGGGGATGAGATCTTCAATGTATAAATTTTGGGGAAGGTAAAAACATTCATCCATAGCAGATGGTTTTAGGTTGACTCTTGAGGCAGGGTGATAGCCATGAAAAAGTAGTCTCTTTTATTGTAAAAGTTATTTACTTTGCCATTTGGAAATGGTGATGGCTTCTGCTTTTCATTGTTATTAGTCTGTTGAAATGAAACTTTACCAATGAATTAGAATTTTTAAAGTTAATTCCTAACATTTTACTACCTCTTAAAGGCAACAGCTAGAGTTGGGAGTCAAGATCAATTTTCATAGAAAGGCAGCAATATCAGTCAGTGTTCAGTCAGGAAAACAAATCATTCTACGTATCTCAAACAGAAAAAGATTTAATATGGGGAATAAGGTGCCTGCAAAAATCATTGAGAACTGAAGGAGCAAAAGTCAACTGAAGGACAACCACAGCTGTTGTCCATCCAAGGAGCCAGAGAGATTCTAATGCCACGCAAAGGTCAGAAACTATTGGGTAACTATTGCCGGCCTCATAGCTCCTTCTAGCCCTAAGGGGGTGAATTTCAAGAGAATATGAAAGCTGTTATTAAAAATTTCCCTTTGGGATGCCTACCTATCTACTAAGGCTAGCAGAGGAAGAAGAGTAATTCTATCCCCCTTTTGTCTTCTAAGTTTTGCATGATTGAATCTTCTTGTAGGCTAAACCATACCCAGTACCCTGCTGACCACTGAGTAGGTGACATTTAGTTCCCAGGCTTCCAGCCCTTGTGGTAGAAGGGAGAGCAGAGAAGAGGATAGAGGAGTGTACAGGACCAATAGGTGATATCTGGTCAGCCTTCATTTCATATGTTCAGTCCCCAGCATCCTAGTTTTGTTGTTCAGCACTTATAATTGTAAACTGGATTTTGAAGTTTGTGAACCAGACATTTCTAACTAGTTGGTTGTAATTACGCTTTTGATTTTGTGTGTCTGTATATACTGAGTAGAGAAAATTCATGATTATACACAATAGTTTGTTTAATTTGGGGTCAACTAAAAGTCAGCACGTATTTAGTGAAAGCTGAGGACCTGATGTGATCACAATGGCATTAACTATTTGGAATGGTAGAATAACAATAACGATAGTGATGTTGATGATGAAAATAATGCTGGTGACAATAATGATAACTACTGCTTGTCTTAACTGTTCACTCCAGTTCTAAATGCTTTATATTTACTAACTCATTTGATCCTCACCACAATATGTTATAGATACCGTTACTATTCCCATTTTACACATGAAGACACTGAGATATCAAGTGGTTAAATACATTTCCCCATTTCATACAGTTTGTGTCAGAACCAGGATCTGAATCTCATACTAGCTCTTAAGCACTACAAAACACACAAAAGTTCTAACAGTCATAATAGGATTTTTATTTGCTACTTTATTCTAAATTATTTTATTGCCACTGAAGTATGAATTTTCTCTTTTCCTTCTGTTTACCCTTGTATTTTGTGATAAACTTAGTGGTTAAAAATTTATTGAGATCTTTCTATGTGCCAGACACTATGCTAAAGGGTTTTCAGGTGAAAGATCATTTAATATGCAAAACAACTTATGAGGCCTGGAGAGGTTAAGTAATCTATCCAGCACCACACAGTAGGGAAGTGGTAGAGCCCAGATTCAAACTCTAGAGCTGCACTGGCCAATAGGGTAGCTATTAGCCAAATGTTGTGACTGAGTATTTGAAATGTGGCTAATCTGAATTATCATGCTGTAAGTATAAAATGCATACCAGATTTCAAAGACTTTTCACACTGTGGTGTATCTGGGAGATGCTGTGTTGTGAAGTAAGACTTAAAAACCTCATTTCCAGCCTTAATCTCTTTCCAGGAGTTCATATAAAAATTATTGAGGCAAGTTGGCTACGGTGACTGGACAAGACTTTGTTGAATGCAAGAGACTTGAGTTGGGGGTGGGACTCTGAAAGGATAGGATAAATTTGCATTTCTTGAAAAATGTCAGTGGGATTTTGAGGTTAGTGAACAGATCAGTTTTGCTGGAGGGATGTGTCATAGGCAGAGATCATTTATTACAAATTAGTCACTCACCATGGCTTCAGCCCAAAGGGAATTTATTGGATGGATGCAAGGCTCTCTCCTGCAACACAAGCTGGGTTTCTGGTGGGACTGGAACCATGGCTTTGAAACCCACCAGGAACAAAGGGTCCACTCTTTCTCATTTCCTGGAGTTGCCTAGTGCCACAACTCAGTTTCTCTCTCTGTTTTATTGCCCTTTCTCTATGTTGACTCATTTATTCTGCCTCTCCAAGCACATGGTAGAAAAACACTTGATTGACTGGAATTGCTGGGTCCCTATTCAAAATTCCCCAAGGAGGAAACCTGGTTGGCTGAGCTTTGGTTAATTTCTCCCCTAGTCCAATGAATAAGTCAAAATACACAAATTAAATAATATGAGTGCTGCAGAAATAACTGCCTCTGTATTTTTTACCTGCTTTTCTATCATATATGGGTAACTTCCTCAACTCCTCTGCTTCTCAAAATAACTTAAAAAATACTTTAGCTGCTCCATAATCATGCCATGGCTATTAATTTAATAAGGCAATATGGTCAATTATTTTATTTGAGGTTGTTCCCAATCCAGGTGTTCTGAGAAGTCACCTGGCTTTGGGCCAATATATATACCTTTTATGGTTTCCATCTTTGTGTACAAAACTCAATTAAACTCAATAGCTTTATTTTCTCTATTTTCCCAATAATCTCACATTCTATTCATATATGTATATATAGACACACACATATATAGTTATATGATATTTTATCAGTTTATTTTTAGATAGAGTGGACTATGAGGTTCTGGAGGGCAAGGACTATGTTTTACTTTATCTTCCTGATGCTGGTGCATACATTTTCCCTAAACATGTTGAATGAAAGAAAGAACGAATGGCACTACATTTTCGATACAAGCAAAGAAAGTTTTTATAATATTATAATCTCCTGTCTATCACCTAGTCTGTGATCTTTTTCTAACCTACCACTATCGCTTTTTTAAATAACTTGTGCTTTGGACTGTCTTTCTTAGATGGGAGAAATATTCACTTAAGATGGTTTTTGAATACTCAAAACTCAATTCCTGTAAGTGATGAGACATGCTGGTTGAATTGCACAGTCCTTCTGGAAGACTTTTCTCAGTGAGAATCCCCCTTAAAGAAATGCTCTACACATGGTTTCTCTGAAGGGGAGCCTCTAAACTGGAGGCTACTGA
The DNA here is from genome assembly GCF_040802235.1 of Manis javanica. Classification (NCBI taxonomy): domain Eukaryota; kingdom Metazoa; phylum Chordata; class Mammalia; order Pholidota; family Manidae; genus Manis; species Manis javanica. Next base: position 113,606,193 of record NC_133160.1, read on the forward strand.
TTTAGTCCGCTGTAGATCTGTCTTGAGAAAGGTTTCTGGACTGAATTATGCAGCTATCTCTGACTGTCTGATTGGGCTACTCCAAGCCTTCTTCTCAACCATGTTCCTGGGCATGAAAATTGTCCAGAAAACTTCAGTATGAAGTGGCCAATTCAAAGTCTGCTGCCACACAGTTAGCTACAGAAGTAGATGTTTTTGGCCTTGTAGCTGTCAACAGGATCAGATTCCCTGGACAGGAGCCATATCTCCACTCCACATTATGCTATAGAACTAAAATTCAAGGGTAAAATAATACTGCTGCCAATTTTGGAACTTTGAAACCTTCACAGTAATTATTAAAAACTGTTAACAGTCCAAATTCTTCAGCAGTTAATTCCATAAAAATTAAGCCAAACCTTCAATCAAGGATTTTTAATATAATTTCTCTGTGCTAGCTTTGTTATTAAAGAATGAGTTTAACTGATTCACATATTATATGTAAATTAGCCAGGCTGGACTTGCTATCATTTTACTATGAGAATTAGCTTATTTTATTCTCAAAATAAGAAATTTTTCATCTAGGCCAGCAAAATGAATTACTTCCCAGATTTATAGCAAACATATCATATTGATAATTGATAATGTCAGTGCTCATTTTATATTGAAAGACATGGCTCAATTGTTTACATAGTGGAAAAAGTGATACAGATAGCATGTATTGAATGCTTCCTATGTGCTAGGAGCTTTACATACTTTATGCTGTTTAACACCCCAACAACTCACAACAAGATCATCCCTGTTTTACAGATGAGGAAACACATGCTTAAGGTTAACAGTAAGTAGCATGGCTTGTATTTGAACTCTCTTCTGTATGGTTAAAGCCTTTGCTCTTTCTAATCTCCCAAATTATCTCCTGTCAGTTCTCCCCCCCTTAAAATAATTCCTCAAAAATTAAAATATACAGGTTGAATATATTTATATATATAATGAAGCCTAAGGGTAATTTTTTGGATATGATGAAGATAATGATGTATTTACAAAATAGAACTCAAACCTCAGTGATAGGAGCCTCTGTGGGCTTTATGGTCAAGGTCACAGTGTTGCTCAGGGAGTTCTGAGTGGCCTGGGGCTGCCTCACTGTCCTTAGGAACAGAGAAGGACCCACAGTCCTCCTGCTCCCACCTCCTGCCAGTGTCTCCATGCTGAGGCTCTTCTATATGCCTAGGTCCCACTCTCTTCACATCAGGGCCCTGACTTGGGCATAGGAGACTGTTGAGGTTGTACATTCAGTTTTTCTCTGTAGCTCCACTATCCTTACAGTTAAATTGCATTCCTGATTTTCAGCACACTGCAGGATTTAAGGGTCCCTTTGAAGTCAACAAGGGGGACTTTCTGACCTTCACATTGTGCCCTGAATTGCTAGTTAGCTTACCTGAGCCTGTCAGTTTCTTTTGTCAGAGTTTCTAAATCAATTAAACAAACCAGACAGCTTCACAATCACTTTAATGACCATGGGCCCCCTACTGTTAAGGTGTCACCACTGCACAGACACCGCTTCACTTCCTTTTTGCTTCTTTCCTCAATCCACCACGGGGACAACTCAGCGGCCACAATATGACGGCATGCTAGGGGTCACTACCTCCGGACTCACAGCACTTTTGTTGTCCTTACCTGTTTGACTGCAAGAGAACTGGATATAAATCCTATCTTGAGGTCTGCTTTCTAGAGCTGCTTTTGGTAAGTACTATCTTGGCCTGGGTTCTTCCCAAAAGCTGTGCCTGAGACAAGGTCTTACATTCAGGATGTTTATATTGGGAAGCATGAAAGTTGGAAGGGGAGAAGCCAGTCCAAGGGTGCATTCTGGTCTCCAGTAAGGGATGCCAGCGCTTGATCACTCCAGGGGCCCTTTGAAAGGCTATGTAAAATCTGAGGAACAGTTGTGGGTCTTGTCCCCTTGACCATGTTTGCTCCCTGCTGCTAACTTCCTCCCACTTCCAGCCATTTGTGTGATCAGAGTGCCTGGTCTGCAGGCATCTCACATGGTTGGCAGAGGAGCCTTGGGGCAGAAAGTGGACAGTGTGTTTGGGGCAGTTGATATAATGTGTGTTTAGGTTTCCTCTCAGCACTGTTGATTGTGTCAGAGATGGTGGGTAAAAAAGTGGGCTGAGAGGATATGAACTGGGCATAAGAGGTGTTACATACATATATAACCTTGTAATCTTCTACATATATTGCTCCAAGAAATCATTACATAATAATGAAATAATAGGACATTTTCTATAGTCTGGATCAATCAGTTTCAAATCACCCCACATAGGGGGCAATAACGGCCTTGTCTTGGTTGGGACATTCCAGTCCCTCTTCAGTCCCTCTCATCAACATTCACAAATGCTGGGGCACAGACTCACAGTCACATCGAGCACACAAATACTTGGCAATTTATCTAAATTAATGTCTAACTGCATTCCTGTGGCTATTACCACACACATGGATACATTTTTAATGTAATACTGATGTGCTTGCCAATGCTTTCAAAGACTGTGGTGTGAGAGGTGCCCCTCTATGGGTGAGGGAAGGTAGAAATCATTTTAATTGAACTCCAAGTTGTGAGAGCAAAGATGTGTGGCTCTGATGATGGGGTGATGTCGGGCAGATCCACCTGTGAAGCTTTTCCCACAACATCATGTCACTAGCAGGGAGAGATGTGAGGGGATCAAAGGGGAAGACCACGTGCCGCTTGGACAGGTTCAACAGGCAATTCTACAATGCCCCAGCCGTTTTCTTTGAGAATACCCAGAACTGCCCATTAGCTGGGGTTTCCAGGGCTCGCTGGCATCTTTCTCACTGTGCTCCTCCGTTCATCTTCCTGAAGCAATATGCAAGGCCACGAGGGGCTGTGTGGAATGAGTGTGGCTGTTGTCAGAGCTCCTGGAACAAAGGAGTGATGTGCTTTGATTAAGAAGCAGACAAACTTGTACAGACTTGTGTGTTACATCAGCTTTTGAAAACCCACAGCTACCCTCTCGGTCTCTGCCACACATACTGAAGGGCTCCTCAGTCCCCACGCTAAAGGGTCTGAAAGTGACTATGCTCTCCTAGACTCAGTCTTGAGGCTGGTGACAGACGGTTTCTCTACTGCAGATCATCCGCATTCACTGGGAGTCACGCCTGCCACCAGTGCAGCTGGGGTGGCCTCCTGGGATGCTTCCCTTGGCAGGACTGCCTTACAGCTGGGCCAGTTATTAGTGAGGTTCTGAATTATTTATGTCAATGTTCCCTTTCATTAGTGTGAATTGTCATGAATTGGTTGTAATCAAAGTGATTTAGGTTTGAGGAACAAAAGTGTGAGGTAGAGTTTTTAGTTTAATGTTATAACTTGTTGGGCTTTGTTGTTGGTCTTAAAGCTCCTAACAACACTGTTAGGAGAAGCATCTTGAACAGAACCCTGGACCTGGAGTCCAGAGACCCTGGTTCCTAGATGTGCTCTCTTGCCCTGCACTAAGCCTCATGAAATTGTAGCGATTAACCGAATATCATAATAATATCCTGATACTTCAGTTGAGTATATAGAGGCCCAGGAGCTTAGTGGTAGAACCAGAATTTGAAGCCATGTGGTTGAATTCCCTAATAAAGGAGATATACTTTAGTATTGTGAAGGCCTAATTCCATCCCTTGAAAATAATCATGCTCTAGTAGAGCAGTCTTTTCACAGCATGCTCCTGGGAGAGAAAGACCTCTAACACCATACCCTGCAACCATGGGGGTTTTATTTATTAGAAAAGACAACTCCAAAAAGCTCTTCAACCATTGTCCTGGACTTTTAAAAAAATGGCAGAGACCAGGAGGGGTTTGTTTCTCTTTAGAGGCCTCCATTTACTGGAGTTGAAAGTTAAGGATTTTAGTGGCCTTCCTTTTAGCTGACTCATCTAGGGTGCAGGTGAGCTGGTTTGCTAAATAAACTAAATCTGGAGCAGACATAATTTCCCATTCACCCCAGTCCTTTTAACTAGAAGAGAAAGATCTCAGTTCAGCCCATTAATGAACATAGCTTTAAAGGCTACCTGAGTGGATGCAACATCCAAAGGAAGACCAGAATCTTCTTTAAAGACCATTTGGAGCTGGCTATAATAATCATGCTGTGGCTCATTGGCTTTCTGGGTACAAGGCTGAATCTTATTCTAATCGACTAGCTTTGGGAAAGGCCTAAGAATTGCCAAATGAGGTTGCTTGGCAATTCCCCAAGCCTGATTATATATTAAAACAGCAGGGCTTTCTTTTCCACCGAGTTGTCATTCTGAAGACTTCTTGGAATCATTCCAATTGGCAGTTTTTATCCAGAGTTGGGCCTGGCTTTCATTGACAACCATATAGATTAGCTGATATAAGTCAGAGAAGCCAGGTTGATTCTTTTGAATGACTGTATTAAATTCCTCAGCAAATCAATGGGGATCCTCAGTTACTTTGGGGGAATCTTTGACTATGGCTCATAAGTTCAGCTTTAGTGCAGGGAACATAAGAAATTCAGGGTTTAGCATTTAGATCCTCAGGGTGTCTGATTTTAAAGGGGCAGCTTTTAATAGTTTTGGGGGAGGAGGAGCAGGGAGAGAGGCTGGGAGAAAAGGAAAGTTCAGTGAGGGGACTAGAATGAGCCAGTGGAGGACACAGAGAAGGTGGAGGTGGTGCAGAAGGGGAATAGGAAGCTGGCACAAGAAAGAGAACAATGGAGAAGAAACACAGGCTTCAGGTACTTTTTTGTTTTCTTTCAATTGTTCACTTCAGTTAATTCAGAAGTGGTATTTTGTAAAGAGGTGATTTTAGAATCTTGTATATGTTTGGAAGCCTGCAGGTACCAATTAAAATAGGCTCCATTCAGTCTGTTTAATTTTAGAGCTGCAATCTTCTAATTTGGTTCTAAAGAAAACAAATTTGGTGAAGTTGAAAGTCCCCTGTAATTGCCATTGGAGTTCTAAATCACCTTTTTTTTTTTAGTTGGCTCACTTGGTTAAGAATGTGTATGAGGAGGGATCATAGTTTTTGAACATTGAACTAATCAGGGTTCCAGAAGGAGGATCCTCCTGAGAGAATTTAGAGGATTGGAAGTCTCTATTTCAAAACCGGAGGTTCAGAAAACAAAAAGTACTCACTGAAAGGACAATGCACATAAGAAAACAGATCACAAATAAAGCTAGAGAGCTCAATCAAAAGTAGGGAGCTCAACTCTGAGAGAAGACTTAAAAACCAGAAGGAAGATGATGACTCACCAAAGTGGAAAGCACCAGGGGCTCAAGTGAGTACTGCACACAGTTCCAGGGGTCATTAGTTCCTTAGGGGTTCATTTCCTTTGGCTCCGACTTCTGACACCATGAAATGTCCAATTTTTTTTAAAAAAAGGTAAGTCATTCAGTCAGCAAAATTGAGTTTATTTGGGAATAGTAGAGGAATTGCAATTCAGAACAAGCAAACTATGGCAAACCATAGGCAAGTCCAGAGAACAAGGGAGGAGAGTGTCCTTTTACAGAGGATAGGAGGAAGCTGGGAGGCATTGCTTTGAACAAAAGTTCTTTGGAGGAAAATGAAAGTTTGAAGTGGTGGCAGCTATCATTGGCTGCAGGTGAGGGCAGCTCACTGTGGCCCCTACCTGCGTCTTGCCCTTGCCAGGCCTAGACGGAAGCTTCCTCCTTCCTGATGGATTATGCAAGCTGTGCCATGAGGTGACCCTCCCTTCATGACTTCCTGACTCCAGTTTGGAGTAGGTTTCCTTAACATCTTAACATCCTTAACATTCCTTTCACATCTGCTTTAATTGTTCAGGTTTGGAAATGCTCACTATGTATTTACTTGTTTTAAGAAAACGAGGAAGGTAGGATTCCTGAACTGTTTCTGTCTCTGACATAATATTAGCCTATAAAAATGGTAGAAACCATTAGCACAGATCAACCTTTAGGTACGTGTCCCTGTGTCTTAGTAGCAGCCTCTCTGGGACCATGAGAGGATTTTTATAAAGCCACCACTCACTAACGTTTTAAAATTAAAACAAAAATCTATAGTTATAATAAAAATAGAAACATTTTTATAGTACTTCACAGCTGACAAAGTACTTTTCACCACATTATCTCATAATGTCCTTTGCAGGTTTGAGAGAATCTACAAATGGCATTTTAAAATAAATGTGTTGCACATCAGGGCAGGTACATTGTACAGCTGGGTATATGACATTCTAGAGCTAATGATAATGAAAAATGACTATGAAGAAGTTTACATATAAACATATCTGTGTCCTAGGGCACTCAGATAAACTCTGCATTAGCTAGGAAAAGGCAGTTCAGACTCACTGTTAATTTCTCATGTTTAAATTAAATGTTGAAATGTTTCAACAAAGTTTCTATGAACACCTTTACTCTCTGTGCAGGTCTTCTATTTTGATCACTTGGCCTTTCATTCTGTTGAGAAGCCTTGGGGCATTTATATGCCCACTCTCAGGTGAAGCACCAAGAGTGTGGCTCATACACAAAGGACACATTATAGTTCCATTTAAACTATTCCTTGATTTAAGGACTGCCACCCTCTTTCACTGGACAGCCAATGTGTTCTGCCAGTCAGATAAAAAAAAATGAAAATGAGATGATAAAGACTTTCTTCAGGCATTGTAAAATGACCTGACATGATTATTTTCATAAAGATTTAGATTTATATGCCTGTGAACACTAATTATATCTTTCAAATGTTATCAATAGAGATTATGAATTATGTCCAATTTATAATTATACCTAAATAAAAAGTGAAGACTTTTTAAAATAATATTCAATAATTTTGCTTATACTTCAATAACCTTGAAATATTGAGTGAAAGGGAAGCAAATGGATGTCACTCATGAATATTTTATCAGAATGCTTTTTGCTATAAGAAATAGAATATTTAATAGACTCTGAAAGTAAGAGTTTGTTGTTTACATAACACAAATATGGAAATAAGTGGTTCTGAGGTTTATTCATTCTGTAGCACACTTGATATCTGGGTTCTAGATCAGCTTTTCTGTGATTCTGTTGATTTTCATTTCATGGTCACAAAAATGGCTGCCACAGCTTTGAGCATCCTGTCATCACGTATCTGAATTCAAGCAGGGAGGAGTGCTTCCTTTATGCTTCCTCCTTTTTTATTCACAGAGAAAAAAATCATTCTGAGCTGTCCCTGGTAAGTTCTGCTCAGGCCCTTTTGACTAGAAGTGGGTCATATGCCCACACACACACCAGTCCCTGGTAGAGGAAATGGGATTAGCATGACTGGCCCAGCTAATTATGTTTAATGTTCTAAGGCTGAGGTAGGGTCCATACTTCCTTAAGTACATTGCTTCCTCAAATATGAATAAAGTCAGTATTATTAATGAGGAAAAAAGGGAAATGGCTTTTGGGGAGGCAAGCAATATTGTCTGATGCATATATTTTCTATTGTTTATGGGTTCTTTCATTGCCTATTAATTGAAACAGAGACACATTAAGGGTTAATTTCTAAGACTAAGGCTGAAAACTACCTCTTAGTTAATTCTACAGAAGTATAAAAGTACTTTTGTGGGACAAGTTGTGTTTCTTGCTAGTTTGGGTTATTTATGAAATGGAAAATTTCCTGTCCTCAGCTCAGCGCCATATGGTAGCTTATGCCTCTACCACACTGCTACATGCCTGGGTTCTTCAGAGGGACAGAAGGAGAAATGGTGTGGGGAAAGTTGGGGTCCCTATGGCCAGGATCCTCACTGAACCTACACCACTTGTTGATGTAACTGGCCTGTTGCTAGGCTACCACTTCCGCCCCCATGGGCAATAAGCTATTATTGACTGAGTCACTATATAAAGAGCTCTGCCCAGTGCTCCGGGTGGGGGCAGAGGCAGCAGGATTACAGACCCGCAGACTGTTGGACGAAGATGAAACTCTAGTGCTCGACCTACAGCCAGGAGAACAAGCTGGGTAATAAACTCTTTCGCCCCAAGAATGTTCTACTGTCATTTCTTTGGTCACACTGAATCAATAGTGAACTTGCCTGGGGCTGAAACCCAATGGCAAGACAAATGGCATGAGGGCTAACATTCCTAGAGGAACTTTTTGGAAGAAAAATTCAGGAAAATTTTGGGATTGAGAGAGAGCAGAGGACTGGGGAGGAAGCAGATAAGAGGGAAAGAGGATTTAAATAGGTGTTATGGTGAGCAGGTACTCCCATCCCCTTCATGCATTCAAAAAGCACAACTAAAAATGTGGGTTAATTTAGAATTGATGTCTGCTTGGCAATCTGTGTCTCATTTCAACATTGAAAGTTATGGCTCTCTTTTCAACACTGAGAGAGTAGGGCACGTTCTCATTGCTGATCTCAAGGGATAGGCATAGTAATCTCCCCACTGATCCCAGTCCAAATGAAAATCCAGTCTAGACTTGTGGAAAGGTACTATGGAAATTATAGTATATTGGAACCCCCATGTCCAAGGTCATCTCCTGTTCTAAGATGACTGCTTAAGCTTCAGCCACTACATTCACATTTCAGCATGTAGGAAGGAAGAGAGGGGAAGAAGTAGAGGAGGCCAAGGCTAGTGCTAGCTGGTTTCTAAAGAATAATTCTCAGTAGCTGCTGTATGATACATCCACACATATCCCATTATTCAGGATTTAGTCACATGGTCCACCAGGCTATATGGGATCTGGAAATGCAGTTTTTATTTTGAGTGTCCATGTACTTAGCTGAGGATTCTACTAGTATGGAAGAAAGGAAGAATGGATATTGGGAAAATAAAAAAAGGAGCCTCTTCTAGACCGATACCTCTGCCTATAAATGGGAAATGGACTAGTACTGTTATGACTCTGTTGTTCATATTATTTATTTATGGAATGTCCTTTTTTTCCCTCTTGCATCTCACATGTCTCCCTAACTCCTTTGTTGTCTCCTGGAACTTTTCTTGCCTTCAAAGCTTAATTCAGTGTCTTCTTGGACTCTACCAATTAGAACTACTGTGCTTCCCAGCCCTTTTCTCCTACTTTTATTATAGCAAAATGCTCATTCAGTTTCTTGTTATCAGCAGTTGTTTATTTTTCCTTTATATTGTAAATTCCCTGAGGGTCTGGTCCTGATATAATCGTCTCCAAATCCATACAGTGCCAACAGGAAAGAAGTAAATCCATGTCTTGTTTAAGCCAACATCATTCTGTACTTTTTGCCTGACAGCCAAATCACAGTCAAGTATAACACTAGCTGATAGAAGATTTCTTCCTCCTTCCCTTACAGCATCAGGCATCACTCCCTTTCTGAAGTGACGATTATACAGATACCACACACAAAGGACTGGAACATTAAAGGAATGTTAATGATTGGAAGAATATTGGGAAATATTCTTAAAGTGATGCTGTGATGTATTCTGTTTTCAGAGTTAGAGGTGTTGGTAGGGTGTAGAGGAAGGACATACCTGATTTAAAATCTTGGTTGAGTGGCTTCTAGGTGTGTGACCTCAGGAATTCTCCCTGAGCCAGAGTTTCCAGATTTGTACAATGGAAATAAAAGTACTTACTTTGCAGGGTTGTTCTGAGAATGAGATAGGATGTCTGCAAAGAGTCTGGTACTTGTGGGCTACTCAGTCCTGAGCATTATTTTAATCATCGTACGCAGACTTGGAATGATTAAGGGAAAAACTTGATATTGCCCTATCCCAGAGTAACAACACTGATTACACATGGGGCAGGGATTCTTGGAAGATCTGCCTCAGAAGGCAAGGAATGTTGTTATTGGTTCTCAACAGAAATTGGGAACATATCGCTTATACCCCTGTGATTGAGATGAAATTTGGCACATTGACATGGACAGTATCTCCCTAACATCCCTTTTAAAAGCCTCCAGATGAAAAACTTAGACACAAAGTACAAGCAGTCACTGAGCTCTCAATAGTCAGAGCAACATGTGGAGTGATAAATAAAAATGATGAAAGTGGCAATTTTATTGAAATGTGGGGTTCAAGCATATCTATTAAATTGGTCCATGGTTAAAACAGCCTGGGCTTTTCATATTTCTCTAAGGAGGAGCAGTTAAACCCCAGATTTTGTCTTTATTGACAGTAATATAGAAGTTATGCATAGCATAGACTAAAAGCAATCAGTGACACAGATGTCAGAACTTCAAGGTCAGAATAAAAGAGTAGATGCTATAATACTAAGGAAAATTGGAAAAGTTTGTGTGAAGACTTGGTTAAAAAATGACTTGTGTACTCCCCAAAGCATATGAACAACTTGTTTCACTTTGTACCAAGTAAAGTCTTCATGAAATTTTTGGTGTACTTTGAGGCTATGTCATAACATGTATTTAGCACTTCTTAGTTTGTTAAGTGCTTTGACATAACTTAGCTCTTTTAATCACTGTACTCATTTTCTGCTGTTACATAATTTATTACAAACTTGACAGTTTAAAGCAGCACACATTTATTTTCTCATAGTTTCTATGGGTTAAAATTCTGGGTAGAACTTAGCTGGATCTTCCACTTAAGGTGACACAGGCTGTAATTAAGGTTCAGTTAGGCTGCATCTGGAGGATGAACTGGGAAAGAATCTGCTTTCAAGTTCACCCAGGTTACTGGCAGAATTAATTTCCTGTGGGTATAGGACTGAGAGCCCTGGTTTTGTGCTGGACCCTCAGCTACTGAACAAGTCAGGTCCTGGAGGCTTCCCATGGTTCCTTGGCACATGGGCTTTCACAGGTTGCTGCTGACTTCATCAAGCTGGCAAAGAGAGTTTCTAGAGTCTAGTAGCACGATGGAATCTTACACAACATAATAGAATCATAGAATGACCTCCTGTAACTTTCACCATACTCTATTGGTTAGATGTAAGTCACATGTCCTGGTCACAGTCAAGGGAGGGGGATTAAACAAAGGCATGGACACCAGGAAGAAGGGATCATAATGGGTCACCTGGAGTCTGTTGATCACAATTATCAACACAATCCTTTGAGAAGGCCAGGTGGATGCTTATTCTTCTGTTACACAGGTGAGGACACTGATGTTCAGTTAGAGAGGTTAAATGAACTGATACTCAGGACTACACAGTTAATAGGAGGTAAGATTAAACCCAGCATCCCTAAGTCCTAGTCCTATGCTTCAGCCATTAGTGCCTAACCATCTTATATATCTTTATCTCTACCATGCATCTATTCACACATCCAGTGTTATTTTCACTACACCATGATTCCACTTTTATAAGTGTGAGTAGTATTCGGTACACTCATCTCTGAACCCAGCAGAATTATCTCTTTGCATGGTACTAGATGATTAGGTAAGATTCTCCTGTGGTAACAAATAACTCCAAAATCTCAATGTTATAACAACAAAGGCTTATTTCTTGCTCATATTACATATTCATTGCAGGCCAGTTGGGTGCTCTGCTCCACATTTTCTTACTTGAAGACCCAGGCTGATGTTGCAGTCACCATCTTGGATGTTGCTAATCCCCATTCCAGAGGAAAAAAGCTCTGATGAGTCTTGCAATGGCAATTAAACTCTGACCCAGAAGGGAAATATATGGCATTTGCTTAAAAGTCTTGGCTCAGAACTAGAAAAATGACTCTACCCAACCATAAAGGAGCCAGCAAGTCCAGTTCATCATATTCCCAGGAGTGGGAAACCTAGAAATAGTTGGCATGTAGTTGGTGAAATAATTGCTACCATAGCCATGAAACTAGCCTACTACAAAATGAGCCCCTGTCACCTTTGCCTTGCTCATGGCCTCAGTCGAAATCCTTCCCCTTGACCTATCTAACGTTCTGCTTCTAAATCTGTTCTTGATAACCTCAGCTTTTGACTCTTGACTTATATCTTCAGAGATACAGATACCTAAGGTTTTGCAACTGCTTCACTGGGTTTCGATTCTACTTTTCTTCTTGATCACAATTTTTACTTTGTACTCTTAATGACATTGCTTTCAGCCATTGCTTTCTGGGTAAACAACTTACCAAATCTTGCTGTCCTCCTAGGACCCTAAACCCAGACCTTGGCCTTACAAATTAAGGTCTATGTGAAGCTGACCAAGCCATTGATGATAAATACAATGATGAATGCCTTGTGAGGAGAAATATGGTTATATCCTTAAGTGTTCCCCTGAATTCTTTTCTTCAGAGATAACTGTGGGCACTGATCTAAATTCAATTAGCAAGTGTAAAAAAGGAAACATCAATGGAAAACATGGATCAAAAGATTAGACATGGCTGAACCCAGCAGGAAAGCAGGATTGATTGCTCTCAAGGTGAATAATTAAGAAAGGTGAACAACAGCAACACAATTTATTACCTGCACACCCATTTTGGCTCAATGTGAAAGTTGCAACAAGTGAGCTAAAATATCAATGCCACAGTAAGCCAGCCATCTTAGAATGTTGTATTGGTACACCATTCTCGGTGGGTGCCTGCGCTGCTGGAACAAGGTGCTAAAGGATAAAGAAGCAGCTGGACTAAATATATGTTCACAGCAGAAGAAACATTTTTCATCCTAAAATCATATTCTATTTCATAATTTTAAGAATTTCTGTCAACCCATAGACAAAATTGCACTCAACATTGTTGTGCATAAATTTCATTACCATGGAAAGCACATTAAAGAAACTTGCTTGAGAACAAGGAAAGTGGTGGATTAGGAGAAACAAATTCTGGGAAATGTCTTATTTATTTAGTTAAGACCTACAACCTCTAAGATTTAACCTCAAAGAGAATATTTGCTGGTCATTAGGTGATCAAGTAGGTCTCCTTCTGCCTCTGTGAGGTTCCCATTTTGATATTCTTGATCAGAGTCAGACCACGCATGCCTTGAGTCTTTGTAGCAATTCTGGTTTGGCCTTTAGGCTCTGAGTCACACCTAGGCAACAGCCCCTTTGGGTGGTTTCCCCTAGCACAGCCAAGGTAGTATGGAACCCATTAAAGCTTTAAAAGAGCAGAGATATGTAAACCTTTATAAAATGTCTTACAAGTAGAGGTTCCTGATCTTTCATAGTTCTCTCATTGCTATGGCTTGTCAGCTCTATCACCTTGCATGCCCTTCGTCTGAGTTTCCTCAAAAGCAAACCGCGATCCATGGTTCTGTGTTTGATTTGGCTTTGGAGGTTATCCCAGGAAGCATAGTGAAGGGGTGGAGAAGTGAGGCAGGCAAGGGAAGGAAGCCACGAGAGTAAATGAGTGGGCTGCCACAGCAGGCAACTGGCTTTAATCCCACAAGCCTCTCTGAGACAAGGTGAAGCCCTCTTTGGAAGCACCCCCACTGAAGGGAGAGGAGCGTGGGGTACCTGTCCACTGGCTCCCATCCCTCCCCGCTGAGAGTCGGTCCTGGGAGTGTTCACTCCCGCGCATTTCCAGCTTGCCCTGCAGGTGCGCTGAGCACATTCCCAGAGGGAGAGAGCCTTCAGGCATGCGGTGGAGGTGCTGGCTGAAGGTAGCCGTGGGGAGAGCACAGTCTCCAAGGCAGCTGCCGCTGACCTCCGGGCTGGGCCCAGGGGTGTGTGTGTGTGTGTATGTGTGTGTGTGTGTGTGTGTGGCATCCACGTGTCAGTTTCAAGGAGCCCTGAGAGGTTAGCACAGCTTCCCAGGGTTCGCACTTCACAGGCTTCCCATCAAAACTGATCACTGCCCGTTCTTCGTCTCTCTCCCAGCCATCTTACTTGTCTTACTTACATGGATCAAAAGATTAGACATGACTGAACCCGGTAGGAAAGCAGGATTGATCGCTCAATTGAACTAGTCTCTTGCAATTGTAGTTCAGGAATGGTGTGTGTGTGTGAATGCGCGCGTGCACGTGTATATGCGTACATTGTTTATAGGACACTCCGATTTTAGTTTCTTATAATTTCCCATTCCCCCTGCTGCTGGAAACTGTCTTTGATATACCATCGTGATGAAATTTACTTCTGCAAACACTGCTGCAGCTGTTTACATTCTTAAAAATTCACTGAAAATGAAGCTCTGATGATGCTATAAACATCATCCTTTTTGCTTGTAATGTAGCTGCAAATTTTCTCACACTGCAGGCATATGTGTAGACATATAACTGATCTGATGGTTCTCATCAGCCTTCTGCCCTATTGGTTAGTGGGTAAAACTAAGTTTTAGGTCAGTGTAGTACACTCGGGCTGATGCTATAATTTAAACGTTCTCTTTAGATTAACTCAGTCTCTATGGATGATATAGGCTTTCAGATTTTCTTCACTTACCTGTTCCTCTCCACAGATGGAGTCCAAGGTGACTTCACAATGTCAAGTGGCTCAGGGAACAACACAACTGGTGGCAGGGACAGCAGCATCGAGTCCTTTGTCCACCGTCCCTGGAGACCAGGTGGCGTTGGCTGTTGGAGCTGCTTTGTTCTGAACACACTCAGTTTTATCAGTGAGTTCCCTGCATCTGGGCCTTACAGGCATGGCTCAGCTCTGTTGCATCTGGAACGGATGAAGGAAAGAGAAATAGGTTTGTTGCTAGTTGTCTTCTGATTTCACCATGTGTTTGTGTGAGAATTCACATGCATTTCATATACTACCAGACAGGTCCATGGTACAGAAATGAAAAGTGGAATTCTATCAAATCCATTACATTAATACAATATTTTATAATAATTAAATTTCATAAAAATGAAAAATCCAGGACAAATGTTAAACTGTTAGGGACATAGAGACAAGGGCAATGGACAACATCTGGGACAGTCCCAGGCCAACCAGATATATGGTCATACTACCCCAAAGCTATTCTCTCCTCAGTCCTTTGTGGTAGAGTCCCCACTTTTTAGTTGAACACATGGTTATCTAGGAAGAATTCTTTCTAGTGGGGTGGTAACCAAACCATCCAGCTTCTGGGCACAGAGTGGCAGTGGCTACAGTGGTGATAGCCAGGCTCCAGGGCAGGCTTCATGTCCAGTACTCAGCAATGGCTTTATAGGATGATTTTAGCTTTGGTGCTGGTGGCCCTCCTGGTTTCTGAGCCTTATTCTCTAGCCTTCCTGGTAATTGTTAGCTAATATTATTTCAATAAACTTCTTTCTCCTTAAATCAGTCTCCTTATTTCTGTTCTGTCAATAAGAGCATTGACTGGTTTAGGGAGCACGTGACATTTTCTGGTGGGTATAAAAATTCCCTAATATCCTTAATTTCAGTATATGGACGTTTGCTGTTTTGGTTTCTTCAGAGTCCTCAGGCCCTTGGCAGGTAACCCAGCCCTGGCCAGTCACACATTGTTCTCTGGCCATGGCCATTGCCTAGGATGCATGCATGTCTAAGCCAGGCTAACCGAAGTCTTTCCCAGGAATTAGGAGTTTCAGCCATGAAACTGGGAGACATGAATGCATGCTCTTTCTCTCTTCTTGGACCAAGAGGTATGTGGAGTGTAGAGCTTTGGCAACAATGTCTCTACTAGACTGATAAAGACGGTGGAGTGGACTTTTGATGGGGAGGAGGGAGAGTGAAGAGAAAGAGAAAAAGAGAGAGAAATACTGAAAGAGAAGATGAGAGGAAAGAAGGGGAAGGAAGGAAGTTTTAACAATCTTATGTGAATCCCTGAGCCCAGTTGATCTGAAGCCCAGATCCAACCCTGTATTTCCCGGTTACATGAACCAATGTTTTCCCTTTCTGTCTTAAGACATTTGAGTTCAGTGTCTATAATTCTCAACGAAAAGAGCTCTGATCACTGTAGCTAGATCTGTCTGCATCCTTGGCTGCCTGAGATCCTCTTAGGCTGGTACGTGGCAGGCAGGATGCTAGTAATGAATGAACTAATTTTTCTTTCTATCTAGTTTATCCATATGATTTACAATCCTTATTTTTCAGAACTATATTTTTTGTTTATCAGTTGTGTTACCATAATTAACAGAGATCGTCATCCCCTCCTTTTAAAAAACTTAATCGAGAGATGATTCACAAACCATAAAATTCACCCATTTAAAGGGTAAATAATTTTTAGTATATTTACTGAATTGTGCAATCATCTCCATAATCAATTTTAGAACATTTTTAACACGTCAAAAAGAAACCCTATGTCCTTTATACATTATCCCTTATTCCATATCTCCCTTCCCAGCCCTAAGCAACCACTAATCTACTTTTTGTCTCTATAGATCTCTTTATTCTAGACTTTGATGTGAGTGAAATCATATATTATGTGGTCTTCTGTGACTCACTTCTTTCACTTAGCATAATATTTGTAAGGTTCATCCATGTTATAGCATGTATCAGTGCTTCATTTATTTTTATGGCTGGATAATATTCCATGGTATGGATATACCATCTTTTCTTTATCCATTCTTCTGTTGATGTACATTTGGGTTGTATCCGCCTTTTGGCGACTAAGGCTGTCATAAATATTCATTTATAAGTTTTTGTGTTGACCTATGTTTTCATGTCTCATGAGTATACACTTAGGAGTAGAATTTCTGGCTCAAATGGTAACTCAAATGGCTGCATCATTTTATATTCCCATCTTCAGTGTATGGGGGTTCCAAATTCTCCATATTCTCATCAATACTCTTTGTTATCTGACTTTTTTGATTGTAGCTACCCTAGTTGGTATGAAATGGTATCTCATTTTGGCCTTGATTTTCATTTTCCTAATGACTAGTGATGATGAGCATCTTTCATGTGTTCACTGGATATTTGTGTCTTTTTTGGAGAAATGTCTATTCAGATCCTTTGTCCATTTTAAAATTGGGATATTTATCTTTTTATTATTTTGAGTTGTAAGAGTTCTTTATTTATTTGAGATAAAAGTCCCTTATCAGATAGATGATTGCAAATATTTTCTCCCAGTCTGTGGGTTAACCTTTCACTTACTGGTGTCCCTTGTTTTCCAGTTCTTATTAACATAATTAAGCAGAAGAGGCCTAATGTCCTTTGTTTTGTGTTTTTATGTGTTTGTTACATCTCTTTATGTTTCTTTCTTCCTCTGTCCTTGGAGTCTAGGGTCAAACAGAGACCATTTGATCAAAAACTGCTTAATCACTTTCCTAACCCAGGATAAATGTGAAGCCTATAGGACAAGCTTTGGAATAGAGAGTCTCAACCTAGGTTGGTGTGCTTCGCATAGGCCTTCCAGTCTGGGAAGGAACACAGTAAACAGTAGGGAAAAAAGAGCCATTTTTCAATATCCTTCACTTTCTGTCTTTACAATAGGAACACAATTTTGTTTGGACATTCCTAGAATATTCAAACCACTTGGCTATAAAGTGATATTTTTAAAACTTCTGGATTATTACCAGATTAGAAGGGACTATCACCACTCAATAGCATGAGCAGCAAGGACAAGGAAAACAGCAAAACAAACCTTATAAAACCCACGACAAAGGACTGAGTGCAACAGCCGTGTCAAGTATATTTACCCAGTTCCACAACTTACAGTATAATTCAATGGACATACTTTGAGCACCATGATGGGAGAGGCCTGCTAGCTGCTATTAGGGTGCTGGTGGCTGTGGGTGGGGGAAGTGGGGAAGAACACACGGGAAGTCAGCCCATGTGTCGACAGCTTATGGTGAAGGGAGTCAGGTGACATGGTGGAGCCTAGAAAGCCATGAGGGCAGTAAAGAGCTGGGATCCCACAGAGTCACAGTGGTTGGAAAACCCTATCCAGGGTGGGCAGGCAGGAGACAGCCTGTGAAATAAGCCCTGCAGATTGAGCATTTTAGCTGAGTCTTAAGGTCGTGTTGGGATTTCTACAGATGGGAAAGGAGAGGGAGAGTTTGTACAGCTTGTAGGAGAGAACTGTGGGTGGGTTCGACTGTATTCCAGGGCTGGAGATGAGTCTGGAAAACTGTTTGTACCAGAAAAAAAGGGCTGTCAACATGAGATGAGCATGCTTGCCTGTAATTATGGAGACAACGAGGAGCCACTGAAAGTTGTTGAGCAAGATGCATATGACATCTGGCTGCAGGCTGAGTGGGGTGAGCCTGGATGTGGGGAGGCAGTGAAGACTCTTTCAGGGACAGTATGTGTGACCAGTCTGAAATCAGACTTTGGTTTAAGGGATAGCCCTTGTGGAATGAGAGGCTGCCAACACCCAACACCAATGACTTGAATGTACTCTCTGACTGAAGTTACCACCCCGGTTAGCAGGTCCAGAAGAAAAGATGACAGCAGATGGAGGATAGGCAGCATCCATTGTCTACCCCATGCAAGACTAATCAAATGTATGAGGTCACATAGGAGCTTTACAATCAATGCCCAGGCTTGAAAGTGCCAGTTGGCAGAGCACAACAGGTGATGGAATAAAAGCTTGCATGCAACTGGCTATGCTGAACAGAACTACCTCCCAGGAGGAACTTCCCAGGGAAATGGGCAGGGATGTGGTGGGGAGGCAGAGGCCTCCCAGCCCTCAGAGCTTCTTTCATATCACATCAAAACCACGGGAGTGAAATGCAGCACCTCCAGCACTCTGGACCTCTGTGAGAGGGCTGCTGAGCAGAGCCCCAGCTTCTGCACCTGTAAAAGGGCAGGCATTTTGAGGATTATGTGAAATCATTCATGTGCAGCACTTGGCAGAGGGCCTAGAACATAGCACACTGTTATCACTTCCTGTCGATGCTCCCAGGACAGCACGCCTATGGAGCTCTAGGAGGACTCATCATTTCAGAGCCATGTGCTTCTGTCCTGGGAAGGTGTTGGAACACCTGGTTGTTTGCATTTGGTTGCAGTGTGGAGGCAGCGATGTGAATCGATCTGATGCCTCTGCTTCATGGTTGTGGCACAACACTACCAGGGAAGTTGCTCTATCTCTTGTGTGCCCACTGCTACCCTGCACCCAGCTCTGGCTGAAGAGGTCTTCATGTCCTTTGTTACATTCTTTACATCTACATGCTTCTCCACTCTTGGAGTATAGGGTCAGGCAGAGGCCTTTTGATCAAAAGGCAGGTCATCTCCCGAAGTGCTTCTGCTGTCTTCCTTGCTCCACTGGCCCTGCCTTCCAGAGCCTGTGGGCCCCATGCCAAAGGCTCAGGGAGCTGGCAACCTATCTGAGACTACTTTTGGTAGCTACCTAGGGGAAAAGAAGAAAGTAGAGAATGTAACTGCATCACATTTGGGAAAGACACAGAAAGTCTAGGGTGGCAGTAAAGCAGGAATGGAGTTCCTCCGGGGGTGGGGGGCTGCTGCGGGCATTTGTGCTGTTTGGCAGGTTATCAGCCAGGTCCCTTCCCTTTTCTTGCTCCCCTTCCCCCTTCCTTCTAGAGGATAAAGAGTAAGGCAGACCTTGTCTCGCAGCCAACTGTGAGGGAGAAAGGCGTGCACACAAGTAACCCAGTCGGGAGTGGTGAGCAGCTGGCAGTAGACTCAGATGATGTGATCTGTGAGTCTGAATGGGGAGTAATGACCGCTCATAGAAGGGTTATGGAAGGCTTCAGGAGGGAGGTGGTGCTGAGGCTTGGCCTGAAGGATTCACAAAATTTAGACCTTTGAAATAAAGGGGGACAGTGGCAACTCAAAGTACAGAAAGGAAAAAATAGTAGATGTACAAAGGAATGAATCTTTTATTTTGGGCAGATTTTTAAGTATGTGAAGGAACAGTGGCTCAGATTAGGGAGGAGTTTTGGGACTTCAGGGTGGGGATTTGGGACTTTAGTCCCCAGCATCAGAGAGCCGGTAAGTGATAGTATCATGTATCAGTGTTTTAGGAAGATCAATCCAATCAATTAACTTGTGTAGAATGGATGGGCGAGGGCAGTGAGGCAGGGTGATGGCTGGAAAATATTGCAGTGGTCCAGGAAGAGCTATGGCTATGAGCTCAGCACCGTCAGGAAAATGAAGAAGAGTTAGAAGTGAATGGGAGGCATGCTGTGGAGTTAGAATCAGTAGAAATTGCAACTGGTCGAATGTGGGGCCTAAAAAGGGAAAAGAAACCAAGAATGACTTTTTGCCTTTTCTCATGCGAGTTTGTCCAAGTCCATGTGTTCCTTAAGGACACCTGCCCTTCTTGGTGGAACAAGTCATCTTACATGCTTCCCCTTCTGCACCTTTGCCCCGCTTCCCTCCGCCATCCCTGTGGCCTCCTGTTGTGATGACAGCGTGCAGATCTTTCTCATTTACCATCACAGTCATATACCAAGAGGAATTCTAGTTTTACAATGGACCACAGCACTTTCTTTTGCCTCTGTTCCTGAGGATCTCCCATACAGAAAGGTTTTCACAGTGCATTCATACTGTGGGAGAAGAATCAAGTTTCCTTCAGTCTTTATACTGATATACAGATTATTAGGCTGAGCTTCTGTTTTTGGTGGGGTGGGAAGAGGAGGAAAGAGGTTGCTTGGGGGTAGTGTGACAAAAGGCTTGTAAGTATGGTGATTTTCAGTTGCTCACTGTGCTATCTCTTTCAGAACCATAATCCATTAGGGGCAGTAGCTGTTTTTGTCCACTGGAATTCTCCCATTTTCTCACTTCATCTACCATTGAGGCCTAGTTTGAGTCCATTTGGTGGCCGACAATGTGCCAAACATCCCTCTTTCTTTGAAATTTCTCTTGCCATTGACAACCTAAAGCTTTTCTTCTTCTTGCCCTTTCTTTTTCTCTCCCTTCTTCCCACATATATGAAGATGTATATTTGCATCATTTCAAACTTTTTTGGGAGTTGCTTTAAACAGCAAAGGTGCATTCCTCAGTCCATGTCATGGCCATGGCTCCATGGTTGGCCTCATGTGTCTTCTTTGTTCTGGGATCTAAGCTGAGATGCTGCCCCAATCTTGATCTTGTGGCAGAGGCAAAAAACAAGCAATGATGGACAGACCTGTGCAATGGCTTTCAAGTGTCTGCCCCAAGGTGGCCCATGCCACTTCAGAAAAGGTTTTTACCATTTGTCACCTGATCGTAAGACAATGTCACACAGTTTCAGTTTTTCTTTGTTATTTCTTTACTTGTCATCCTTCTCCAGTTTATACTGCAGCATATATGCAGTATATATCCACTCTATATGCAGTTTATACTCCATTTAGTGGATTACAACTGGAAAGCTCTAATTCTTGCTACATACTGTGCCAGCTCTGGGACAAAGGCAGCTCTTAGCTTGTGACTCTGTTCAGGTGTCTTCTTTGTTCTGGCTTCCAGGCTGAAGGAATAGCTCTTCTCTTAGCAGAGAGGAAAGGACCTCAAACTTACTTTATTTTTTTGTCCAAAGTGTAGTAGGCCACACCTGTCTTCTTTTCCTACTCTCTTTCCTTGTGAGAGCTCCTTCCTGGAGCACTGGCCTGTGGCAGGCTGGGGTAATGGCAAAGGGTATTTGCCAAAGGCGAAAGAGTTAGAGCCTCTATTGGCCTGATGCTGCCTTTAGTTTTGCGACAAAAGTTGCAAAGTGAGGTTAGCGGAACCGGGTCTGTCTAGGGCCAGCTCACTTTGAGTCTGGGAGCAGAGCTCTTTGCTCCCCAAGCTCTTCACCCCAGCAGGACTGGATGGATGTGCAGTGCCTCCCTCCCAGGCACGCCCCTTCCCCGAGGTGAGGGGAAGAGGGAGAATTCTAGGCAGAGGGAAATGAGTTGAAGAGGTGGAAGGGATAACGAGGGGAGAAGATGAGGGAGGGAGACCAGAGAGGATGGGTTCCTGACACCCACCTCTGGTGCACTTCAGACCCGGGGAACAGCTAAGCTGTTTGGCTTGGCCTGTGTGTGTGGGCAATGATCTAATAGTATGGGTTCTTTCTGGAAAATGGCTGTACCTTGCTGCCTCTCCTGTAGTTAAGGGCATAGGCACAGAAACCCGTGCATTACACAGATAAAGGAGGGGCTCCTTCGGTGGGGGATGGGAGATGGCTGCCCTTACTCTACCCAACCATTCCGCAGAATCCTGGGACTCTGATACAGTTTGAATATCTCAATGAAAAAGTCATGATTCTGTGGCCTGAGATCACAGGACCATTATAAATAATGTCCAGAAAAAAATATTAGTTTTTTGTTGTTGTTGTGGCTGTTGGAAAATGAGGTGTGATAATAACACCATCCCTTGAAGAACTCCAGGAGGAGGAAGATGTGGGCTACAAGGCAAGGCTGATCTTGTATGTAATTTATGCTTTGATAATTACTCTACAAAGAGACAATTTTGTTATTTTGGCCTTATCAAAGAGGAACTTTGGCCACTAACCAGGGTCTAATACACTTAGAGGGCTTGGAGAAGCAGCTGTCTGTAGAGGTGGTAGATTTGGAAAAGAATTGGAAGGAGATCAGTTAGGAAATGGGATAGAAAGGAGAGACCCACTCTACCCAGGCTGAGGAGGGCTTTGGGCCTGGCCGCGGGGAGTGAAGCGAGATCTGGCTTGAGCTTGTTTTTGTGCACATGTATGTATTGAGAAAGGGCTGTCTATTCTTGCAAGCAGGTAAGTCTGGATCATGAACTCTGAACTTACGAAAGGGAACCAACGTGCAACTGTGTAGACTTGTAATCCTTCCCCTCACAATGGCCCCTGACAAGGTGTGTCATCTGGGAAACAAAACCATGGAAAGACAGCCTGGAGGACTGAAGAATTTCTTTTCTTTCTTGCTAACCACCGACTCTGGGAACACAGGGCCTGTTCTTTCCCTCTGAGTCTCCTTCAGAGAAACACATGTTTTGTATTTATAGGGGGGAAAAGGAAAACATTTCTTTCTATCTCTTATTTCTGTGGAAATATAACTAGTGAGGAGGAGGAGGTGGGTAAAAGAATCACTTATGAGGATTATATTGGCAGCTCAGGGGCAGCACACAATGAAGGGGATTTACAGATTCACTGTTGAAAGCTGTAGATGTCTCTGCACACTGTTCCCAGCTGAGAGAAAGCTAGGCCTGGCTGCTACAAAGGTCAATGCCAAATTTAAATGCATCTTTTTTTTTTTAGATCATCTCCATAGCATTTTATTCACAAACATTGAATGACTTTCTGTTTCTCAGGAAAAATAGTCATTAACATTTTTATTTCTCTCATGGGTTATAATTATGTTGTTATAAATATGGACACTCTAGAGAGATCTTGCTGAGGAAAAATGGGCCTTTTTTCTGATAATGAGGAGAGAACAGGAGTGACTGATCCCACTGAGCAATGATTTCGAACAACTGGCTTTGCACTTGAGGTGCATGAGATTCTGTCCAAGACCACTTAGCAGTATTTTTGAGCTATTAAAAAATGAAAAGCAAACATAGAGTCTAAAAAACTGAAGTATCATAACTCAAATTATTTATAATTTACGTGAAGAAGTTTAAGTAGTGGATTGGACTCAGAAGAAATGGGGCCATTCCTTAAATAAAATCACATGGGAATGGCAGACATGCAAACAGATCAAGGAGGAGCTGCTCTGGGAGCCAGGAGGCTGGTAGCCTAGAGCCCCTCTGGCCTGTCATCCTTCCTGGACTCTGGAGTGACCCCTGAGGCACCTGTGGGGTCCCCGGAGCTCGGAGGACTCCATTTTGAACATAAGGGGTTGAAGAACAGTTTGGAGAGCCTCAAACCCACAGGATTTGGCCCACAGCTTCCAGGTCCTCAGAGGCAATATGAGCCATTTAGTGTTTGGGCATAGCCAGTATGAATGTTCCTGCCCAGTCTGTGGGGATTGTGGGTTTGTGGCACAGCTGGGGATTCAGGAGCTGGGTGTGGAGGGGGGCAGGTCAGATTCACAGTGGTAGGCATGGAGCAAAGGGGAATGGAGTCAACTTCTTGGCTGAAGGACAGTCCAAGGTCCACAGGAACTGTCCAAAGCATAAAGCCCAAGAGGATTGTCAATGAATTGAGGACAGAGTGTGAAGCACAGGGTCTGCAGCTGAAGTCAACTGAATCTGGAATAGGGTCTGAGAGTGGGGATAGGAGGCAGAAGTTAGATTTTGGGATACAAGGGGAAAGCCTTTATGGGGTCCAGGGAGGGAGCTATAAGGGCTGCTGGGGGTCTGGAGGAGGCCCTGGCATTGGAGGGACGGGAGCTGAACCTCCTTACCCTACAGTCATGTTGGGATCCTGAGCACATTGTGAGCCAGCGGCCTTGATGCCTTATCATGCATCTATCCCACCCTCTTACTCCATCTCACTGACTGAGGATGGGGATCTAATCAAAGATGGCTTCATGACTCACCTCTGACAAGGATTCAAAGCAATTTCCTCACTAAAATATAATACAATTCAAAACCCCTGGCTAGATTTCACAGATATTTGTACCGTCCATTTGTCTATCATAAATGCCTGTGTCATTGGGGTCTTAGCCTTCAGCAGTTTTTCTTTCTCATATCGTCCAGGTGTCATGTGGTTTGGGGCTGGGGAGCAGTGATGTGTCTTATAGCGTAAAGTCATGCACATCCAAAGACTTCTCCCCAGGCTGGGGGGCGTGGGTGGGCACCTTCTGCACACACAGTATAAAAGCTGGCACTGCCCACCCTGTTATGTGCCTGGGAGGATCACCACACAGAAGAGCCAGAGAGGATATGGCTGAATAGGAAAGGATAAAAGTTTAAGGATCCTTGTTTTCTTTGTACTTAAGCCATATCAACTCTTTCCTTTCAAAAATATCTTTAAAAGAAGGATTCTCCACTGAGGCCCAACATGAGAAGCTCATGAGAGGGTAGGTGAAAGCATCAACCTCTCAAATACAACCTCATGCACAGCAATGAGCTCCAGCTCCTCTTGGTGAGTTCTTTATCCTTCCTGCTGCCCATGTCTTAAGTAGAACTGGGGAGTCATTTTAACACAAGAGCCGATAAGTCATTTTAACTTAAGTCTAGAAAACACTAAATAGAATTTTAAATTTAAAGGGGAATTACAGATCTGTTGGCAGTTTAGAGAATGGGAGCTACAGCCCAGAGCCTGTACTTCCTATTGTTCAGGTCTGGGGCCATCTGTCATGGTGATCTGAGGCTTCTGGGTCTGTTTTTCCAGAACCCTCTGGGATGCTAGGAGGGCAGCAGAGTATCTGAATAAGGAGCCAGATTCCTTGGACATGGAGCTGGCTAGGAGGTTTGGCGGGCCTTTGACAAATTGGGGAGACATTTCTGAGACCTAGATGCTGCAGGAGAGCTTGGGTAGAGGCTGCAAATCTCAGGAACCCTCTCGAGTTGATTGACACAGATCTGTCCAGAAAGAACCAAGCATGATCTAAAATCAGTTAAGCTCCAGGAAACTCAGAAGACATAGGGTCCAGCTGACCCTGATGAACTCTGGATTCCATTTCTCAGACTCTGAGGCTACGGAGAGACTTGGAGCAGCATGTCTCAAAGTCATGTGGCAAGTAGGTGGTGGTGTGTCACATTTAGAAATCCTGGCTCCTGAATGACTCCCAGTGCAGTGATTTTCCATCTCTACAGCTAAATGTACCTCCACCTGACACTACTATGTGCCTAAAACCTGCCTTTGTAGGGACTAACCTCCCTCCCTCCCTCCTTTCCCCTTCTCTTTCTCCCTTCTCTCATCATTCTTTCCTCTTTCTCTCCCTTACTTCCACCTTCAAATATTTGGCACTTACCATGTGCCTAGAACTATGTCATTTTTGGAAAGACAGAAGTGAGTAATACTTAGTCTTGCTATCTTAAAATCTTACACTTTAAGTAATCGTCCATTAATGAAGTGGAAAGGACCTATGAGGTCAAGGGTCTTTCTAGCCATACAGTCCATTAATCCTCTACCAAGGGTCATATCCAGGAGTCTAGAAACAAATTCAGAACCAAGCACATATGTATTTGTCTATGTGATGTTACTCCTGACAGGGTTGGCCAAGTCTAATCTCAGCTGATGGAAATGTCTCAACAGGAACACTTATTACGTCCATAGGGTGGTGTGAACTTCTCCCTCACCCACCTACTGTTGTGGCTCCAGCAGAAGTTGATGACTGGTAGAGACAAGTGATGGATGGGGCTGGAGGGAGTTGGGGGTGAGAAGGATGTGGGTCAAGGCCTGGGCAGCCATTGGTCAGAGGCTGAAGCCACGACCAAGAGTGTCATGGCAGATACTGGGAACCCAGAGCAGAGCATTCTGGGTAAGGGCTTAGTGCACATTCAGAAAACACTGAAGAGCAGGCAGGAACCATAGGCTGAAGCCAAGGGGGAAGCAGAAGCTGATGGGTATGACAAACCTGGGTCAAGTCTGCAGCTGCCACAGCAGTCCCTGAATCAGAGCAGCATGCTGAGGAAGGACTGGCCTCAGGAAAGCTTTGTATTCTTGCCTGTGGCTCAGCCAGATGCAGGGCCTGAATCCACTGGGTGAATGGCCATGGGCCCAAACAGATGGCTCATGCAGGCAGCCTCCAAACTTTCTTGGGCTCTCTGGAGGTTATCACAGCTACTGAATTATTAAGGAGGAGCTGTAGATGGAGGTCCCAGGAAGAGCATCAGTTTCACGGAGTTGTTTTTGCCTTCTCTCCCTCTGACTGCACAAGGCAAAGAGAAAACTGGGCATTTCATCAGAGAAGTAATTTCAGTCCACTTACACAATATGATAGAAGAGCAAATGTACAGTGACATGCCCATAGTTTGAGAGCTTTATTTAAAAAAATTCTATATTGCCCTCTTATAATAAACAAAAATTCTATATTACCCTCTTATAATAAACAAAAATGTGCACAGTGGATGTGGGGATGAAAAATCACATCAGAATTGAGCATTGAAGAAAAGATGTTTTCTTAGAAAAACCGTTCCTTTAGGTTTGTAACCTATATTTAGGGTTGAGAGATATGGGTGACAATGTTCTTCTGTAATTCCAAGTCTTTTAAAAAAGCATGAGATTCTTATATATCCCACTCTCTGGAGATTAGAACCCAGGAATTCAGAGCCCTGAGTCTAGGGCTGATTTATTTGTTTATTCACTGAACATTGGTTAATAATCTAAAAGCTGGGTGCCAAGAATGGAAAGGTGAATATAGTATGACTTCTGCTCTTAAGGAGTACACAATCAGATATGTCCATTAATGATAGTGATGAGGTATGCAAATCTGGGTAAACCTAGAAGAAATGTATGGGGTTGGGACCCTAAGAGCATAAAAAAAAATGCCTACCTCTGCCTAGGATGGAGTAGAGGGGCTTCTATGGGAAGGTGATGCTTAAGCTGAATCTTGAAGGGTGTCAAGTAGACAAAAAGTGAACAGTATTCCAGGCAGAAAGAAGGGAATTTGCAAAAAGAGAGGTGTGGGAAAAAGTGTCATTTTCAGAGAGTTTGGTATGACTGGAGTCCATGGAAATTGTGGAGGTGGGCGGGGATGTGGCTGCAAAACAGGCTGGGGGCCTGCTCATTAAGGTTCTTATGTTCCATTTTGGTGTGTTTGGATTTTATTCTAAAGGTATACTATTAACCGAATGTTTTCCCCCCAAATTTCTATGTTGAACCTCCCAGTCTGATGGCATTTGGAAGTGGGCCTTTGGGAGGTAATTTGGATTAGATGAAGTCATGAGGGTGGAGCTCTCATAATGGGATTAGTATCCTTATAATAAGGAGGAAGAGAGAGTGAGAGAGACAAGGAGGGATAGATGGAGGGAGGGAGAAAGAGGGAAAGGGAGAGACCTGTCTTCACCATTGACGGCACTGTGAGAAGGCAGCTGTCTGCAAGCCAGGAAGGGAGCTCTCGGCAGAACCCTGATCATGTTTGGTACCCTGATTTCAGGCTTCCAGCCTCCAGAACTGTGAGAAAATTAATTTCTGTTGTTTAAGCCACCCAGCTAATATTTTGTTACAGTAGCCGAAGCTGACTGAAACAGATCAGTTGGCTTAAAATACTTTTTGGAGGGTGTAATTTTTACTTTTTAAAAGCCCTCGCAAAAGATATGTAAACTCCAATGTGTAAATTTGTCTTAGACTGTGTGTCTCTATTGTCTAAATTGTTGACCAGGGCAAACAATCTAATAGGGAAAGTAGGAGAATCAGTTCTTTGATTTATTTGACAAATACTATGTGCCTATTGTGTGCTAGATAATTTTATGGTGCTTGAGTTACAGTGGTGACTAAGGCAGGCCAGCCACTGCCCTCAGTGACTTAGCTTCTAATGAGGAGATAAGAAGAAAACAAAGGAGCAGGTAATTTCAGACACTGAAAATTCTGTGAAAGAAATAAAACAGGGTGACATGGCAGGTGGAGGGGTTGGTTTTCAATAGGTGGTCAGGGAAGGCTTCTCTGAGGAGATGCCTTTGGAACAGAGGTGTAAATAACCAGCACACCACCATCTGAGGACTCGGGAGTAGAGGAGGCTGCAAGTGCCGGAGAATGGGAGCAGGTTAGGAGCTAAGAGGCCATTTGCCATGGCCCAGGGAAGGGATGAAGGTGAACAGGATGAGGAGATGGAGAGGATTTTGAATTAGGAATGTATTGAATATATTTTGAAGTTGAAGTCATCGGAAGTATTGACTGGGGGAAAAAGAAAAAGAAAGCACAAGTGTGACCCCCAAGTTCCTGGCTAAAGTAACTGGATAGATGTTAAAGCTGTCACTGAGGGAGGATCAATTAAATTAGTTTGATATTATATGAATAAAATAACTAATTGGTACATTCAGTGATTTTAGAAAATTTCCAACTTTTGTTTAAGTGTTGGATTGATTTGTTCCTAACTTTGACTCATTCCATATCTGCAGGCACCACCATCTCTTTCAATAAGAAATAGCAGCTGTCTGGTTCTAAGAGAGAATTTGGGCTCTCATTTAAAATCCATCACACTGATTTTGGTTATGGACCCTGTCCTCTGGTTGTGTCCTGCAGTTGTGTGACCAGATGGATGGAATCAGATGGACATGAAAAGACACAGAGGATTGGGTGGGGGCAATCCTTAGAGTTGACTTATGTGCCTGCCACTTGCCTGTTTCTCTCAGATCCAGTTTCCATCCTTCCCTTGCTGTGCTCTGTATCAGGCATTGTATTTCCAGGTAGGTTTGGCCAGTGGGAGGCACTGGCAGGTTACAGGGTACTGTAGCTCTGGGGGGAAGGGTGTCCCGGCCTGGGGTGAATCCCCTATGAAACCAGTGAAACTGAAGTAAGTCAAGGGAAAGGGTTGATTGGGAGAAATGGTTTTTATTGCTCACAGCTTGCTGGAATTTGCTAGCTAGGCCCCACCCTGTCTGTCCCCTCCAGCTACCCCTATGCTTTGCCTTCAATGGCACTCTCACTACTTCCTGCCAGCCTCTTCAGGGAGGAACGCCATTGGCAGATGCCAGACCAATTACATACCAGGAATGGAGGGGAGGAAAGAATGGACTTTATCTCTCTACCCCTTGTTCTGGAGGCTCCAGGAGGCTGCTGGGGTAAACACCTATTGATATGGAAATGGACTAAGGCCACATGGGAGATTCTGGAAATTCTGCTATTTACCCCACAGGTAGGAAGGGGGATGTCAGAGACAGATATCCCGCTGCTTTTCAAAAGTTCAGGTTATGCCATTACTTTACAAAAGACCTACATTTTACCTGTTTTTGTTAGCATATAGAAATCCAAAGAGGATTTCGCTTTTATGAAAAAAAAGGTGAAAATTGAAAATAGCATTCAGAGTTTGTTTTGCAGGGTGGGGTGGGGGTAGGATGGGGCTTATAGAAGCAGTGCAAACCCCCATCAGCAGAGAGTGGCCCCATTAAGCTCTTTCCCTGGTAACTACACACAGCCTCTCAGCATCAGGCCATCATAGCTTTGAACTATGTTGAGCATCTGTGCTTCATTTTGATTTATTTAGTACATCTGAGAGCAAGATGTGTCCTAAGGAATTAAAAGAGCCTAAGAGAGTTTTATTTTTTGGGTCTGGGAACAGTCAAAAAATTTTCCATAAGAGTTAATTGTAATTGCTTCTTCACTTCACCCATTTCAGCTTTCAAAAGATTTCATAAGGAATGCTCTGCTTTTGGATAGTGAGGGAAACCTATATTTCTTCTTTTTTTGCCCTGTCTTGGGTAAAGCTCCATTCCTGTGAGACTGCTTCCTTCATGATGCTTAGCTTCTGTGTGGTGGCCCCTGCCCTGACCCTGACTCTTCCAACAGCCTGTGCTTCTGTGCTCTGATGAGGTCACTTCTTTACATAATTCCCTCTGCCCTAGAGCAGTAGTGGATTCTTGCTGTGGCCTCGCCATTTTTTCTCTGCCTCTGAGCTCTTCTATTACCTGTTTAATCAAGCCCTCAGATTCAACTTCCTCTATTTTTAAGATCCAGAGTGTTTTCTGGTTTCTTAAGAGGACCCTGACTGGTATATATTTTGCCTGATGGGTTCTGAGAACCCTAGATGTTAAGCTATAAGCTTATATATAAAGTTCTGCATTTTCTGGCTCTTCTATAGTGCTCTGATTCCTCACCCGTAATTTTCCCACTTGCTCTCTTCTTGTCTGTGTGCCAATCTTTTTGTTCTATGAGAAGTCAAACTCATTCCCTGGTCCAGGCATTTGTATTGCTGTCTTTGCTTAGAAAGCTTTGCTCAGATCAACATGAGGGGACTTATTCCTCAATCAACTGCATGTCTAGCTTCATAGTTTCAACTGGAGTCTGATGCTCTTCTCCACTGGAAAGGATAATTAAAAGCTCCTCAAATGAGCTTCTTTGCATATCCTATTTCCAAAAAGCAAACCCACAAATACTTTCATTTTGAGAATCTCCTGGGGATATTTGAGAGTTTTGTTTAAGTTTTGCGACCCTTTAATAGCGTAAGCCTTTGAAGTTTACACACCAAAAGGAGCTGTCAAATTTCATGCAGGCATTAATTGACCTTGCTCAGCAGTTAAAGGAAAAAAAAAATCTCAGTTTTGTTTTTGGCTTATAATATTTTCTGGCTGTATTGTGGAGTGTTTTTTATTTTGGTCAAATGCCTTAGTAGAACAGTAAAAACATTTGATAAGACTTCTTATTGTAAGTAGAGAAAGCTGTCATTAGAGGAGGCCAGAAAGGCCTCTCTGATAGAGACTATTTTGCTGGTGGGTCTACTATTAGATTTCCGTATGTCTGGAATAAGTCATGCTGTAAAGTGTAACTGCTCTTTGGAGACATCCCATCAGTCCTGCTAGTGTACAGTTCAGTTATCTGTTTTTCTGGCTTCTGAATAGATCAGATTCTGAGAATACTAATAGTTTAGATGGAGTGGTAAATGAAAGTAGGGTTGATTTTTCAGGAACAGGGGCTTATCCAAAGGCCAACTAGGGCATGTTGGTTGCACATGTGCATGTGTGAGTATGTGTGTATGGAAGTGTGTACGTGTGCGCTTGAGTAAGCACTTTGAGTGAGTAGGTGGTGGGAAGAAATCAGGGATTTCTTCGACCCTTTTGCCAGGTACATCTCTAGAAGAAGGTGTCCTCTCTCGAGGACTAAACATTCTGGTGGATGGAGGACGTGTCTTATCGTTTTGCTTCTTGCTCTCCTACCCCAAACAAAAATTCTACTCTCGAAATCCTTAACTTAAATACAGAGAAGAACAACTTCCTGGAATGAATGGACTTAGGTTTTTCACCTTGTGTCTGCATTCCAATGAACATTTATGTACATTAATACAATAACTTTCAGGTGGTTAGGTGTTAATGAATCATTAATAATAAATATTAAAATTTAATTCCATTTTCAAATGCTGGTGGGAAATAGTTAAGGGCTAACTTAGTTGTCTAGGGAAAAAACCCTACTTTCTTATATTTGATATGCATAAAAAAATTATATGTGCTAGCTTGCATCTGGGGAAATCATAATACTATGATATCAGCAAGTCCCAGACTAGATGGCTATTTAAGTATCCAGCCTCTTTATTTTTGGGGGAGGACCAGCCATTCATAAAACAATTTGCATTCAGCAGGTGGGCCATGAATCTAAATGGATGTGAAAGGTACAGATCATCTGTAGACCACTGTTCTGCCATTGTCTCCTGGACCACCCAAGGCTTCTAAAGAAAATGCCATTTACAAATTAGTTTTTAGATTTCTACACATTTAATGGCTGCTTACTTGATTTTCTGGAATTAGGAGATAATTTACATCCAGCTGACAATCAAGACTGTATTTTTATTTTTCTGACTACCTGTGTGATAATTGGATGGACAGTGGAAACTAGGCTTATGTATTTTTGGTACTTATTTTTCCTGTGGGATTAATGTATTTCATATAGTTGTTGTTTTTTTGATATATTGGGGTTTAGGAGACTCATTGTAGTGATTAAAGAAGGATAACAAGTGATATTTTATTGAACAGTTGACATATACCCTGGAATTTGCAATGTGAGGTAATAAGCACAGAGACAAAATGTCAACATGCCAACCACGGTGGAACAAAGGATGGATTGAGCCTGCATCGGTAATGGTAGTGTTGAATCACAGTGCTGGTCTGGAATGCATTTTTCCAAATTTCGTATTGTGGTAATTAAATATCTGTTGCTTAAACTCTACCAGTTGAGGTTGTTTCTTGCAGCCAACTCCTTCTTTCCCATCTCCCCTCCCAGTCCTATTCTTCTTACATTCCCCTGGTTAATGGCATCCACCCAGTTGTCCAAGTCAGAATTTCAGGGATCTTCTCAACTCCTTTTTGTTCACTCCCATCCTTGAATGTAGTGACAATTTCTTGCTCATCCTTTTATATCAAATCCCTAGTGCAATGCCAGGTACACAGAAGACATTCAAAACATGTTTGTTTAACTAAAGCAAATTACAGGGACTAGGTATTTAATGTCATGGGATAAATACATGCATACTGACTAATGTGAAGAGGGTAATCATGGGAGATACTTTATTTAGGCTACAG
Organism: Manis javanica; assembly: GCF_040802235.1. Taxonomy (NCBI): domain Eukaryota; kingdom Metazoa; phylum Chordata; class Mammalia; order Pholidota; family Manidae; genus Manis; species Manis javanica. The sequence continues at coordinate 113,638,785 of NC_133160.1, forward strand.
TGAGTTTTGATAAACCAACCTTGCCCTTCATCATAGAATATCTTTGCACTGGCTAAAACTCCTTTGTCCCCCTGATTATATGTTTCTTCCACTTGGACATTGTTGGGTGAATATTCATATATTTTCATTCTTGGATCCTTGCTTTAATTTTCCATGTTGAGATTCTTCTTTCATGACATTTCTGCCCCTTAAATCAAAACTGTTGATTAAGTTACTGTCAGTGTTGGACCTCTAACCTGGCAGACATTCTGCATCTTTACAATGGCTTTTGCTAAAGTCTGCTTTCTTCTGTTGCATGGGTTCATTATATTAATCTTATTGTCAGAATCTTGGGTGAATTCTCTGTCCTTCTATGTACAAGGTAAGGATATAATGACAACTAAAGAGGGTCACAGTCTTGTAGGGAAGTGGAGATTTGAAGTGGAAAAAATCCCTGGAATTTGTGTAGCAGCAGCTTCTCTATGTAAGAGTTTAATGAGGTCAAGAAATACAATCATTTCTGTTTTCTTATATTTACAATGGGAAGCACTGTTACACCCATCCTTTCCACCTTATGAAACTGTTGTGAGAATCAAGAGTCCTGCAAGTGTAAGGCTTATGTGATGTGTCTATTCCAGGGTGCACTTGAACCACAGAGACTGAACAAGATTTTTACAGAGTGGGAGAAGATGGATCCCCAGTAGGAGAAAGGTTGGGCAAATAATAGATAAATATTCAGGAGAGCTAGCTTATAGAAAACAGGAATATGGTGAGATCTCTTGTGCTTGAGAAGTGTTTCCAGTTCACTCTTTTCTACATGATGTGTGAGAAGTTACTGGAAGAAGGGATGGGAGGATAAATTATTTCAGAGACCTTGATGAAGCTTGAAGTCTTATTTAGCTTCTCTCAGGATGGCCACACTTAGTTCCTACCCTCAGAATCCAAGAACGGCTGGCTCTAAATCAGACCTCAGATAGAAGTGGAACCCTTCTTCAACCTTCTTTTGTAACAATAAAGTAACTGAGATTCAACAAAGGGACATGACTTACTTTAGATCACAGGGATACTTAGTATATGATCAGTACCTAAACCCAGGTCTCTTGGCTTCTGTGCTGAGGGATCTAGCCATGTTGCTGTCAGTTGTCATTTTGTATTTCCAAATAATCATTACTAATAAGACTTCAGGCACCAAGATTTTTTAAAGATTACTTTTTTATTTTAAAGAAATAAGAGCAAATTCAAGGTTATCTCTACAGTCATGTCTCTATCCTCTACATTCGTTATTTCTTGACGAGGAGAGAAATTGCAGGGGATTACATTCAACCTTGGTACATCCAGGAGACTGTTTTGCATTTGTGAGCATCAGCTGTGTCCCAACAGAAAGAGTTGAAATACCGCAATGTCAGATCATATGATGCTCAAGAGAGCCTCTGGGTGCCTGTCCTCTGATTGTTTCTTCCTTTAAAGGGAAAAAAGTATGACTTGATTTTCCCTAGATGCAATGTTTGATGTAGGAGGACACTATGCTCCTGAACACCTACTACTCAAGAGGCATCAGCTGCTTTTTAATCTCCTCTTTTTCACCTGGAGTCTCAGATCTCATTGGATATTTTTGCTACAGACTTCTGCATAATTATTTGTTAAATACATTCCTACCTTAATTTATTTAGCAAATATTCAGAAAACCTGTGTGTGTCAGACACCGACAAGTTTAGATTACCAAATAAAGGGATAATTTGATGGTGTTTATACTTCTACACCTGATTGTTTTTTCAAAAGTCCTAGAACAGTGGTAAGATTCTGGTGTGCCATTTTCATGATTATCCATCTTTGTCAACCTGTGCTGTGGAACACATTAGAGCACTTTGGGGAGTAGCTGTCATTTCAGTGGGCAGACAATAAATATTGATAATGATGGTGATGACGGTGACAGTGCTAACAGTGACAAGGGTGAGGTGACCATGGCACCCTGCAGTCTGTTAAACAGTGGCAGTCACACCACAACTTCTGCCACCGTTGTCTTCCTGGCAAGTGCCCGAGAATGTGAACTGGAGAGATGGCAGCAAAGTCTCTTGGTAACAGGCGGTTTTAATCCAGGCAGACAGTGGAAATCAGTATTAGCTGGATGTCTGGAATAAGCCATTAATTGTATGAATTACAGTATGTCATGGTAATTATAAACCCCCAAAGAGGGACTGATTGGAAGAGAAATAATCTTTTGAGGATTTCCTGGTGAGGTCCAGGTGGTAATGGGAACTAGACGAGGTCGTTGCCGACTCCAGTGTTTGATCCAGCAGCCAGGAGCTGTACCTTTGCTGAGTCACCACAACATCGGACCCCAGGGGTCCCATGCCTTTTGCTGTGGCCGTCAGCTAATCCGAGGCCGCAGGTTAAGTGGAAACAGGGCTGTGAGTCAGCAGAGGAAGAGGAGCTGCTCTAATAATGTAGCCCAAGAACCTGAATCTGTTGCAAAATCTGGTGCTCATCTGTTCCCGTCTCACATAATTATTTGTTGAAGGGATAGATGAATACTTGCTGCTCAGATCACTAGGGTAATGGAATCCTTGGCCAGCCTAATAGACTCAGTTTCATATACAAACCTTATACAATGTGTCCAGACATGACATTTTTACTAAATCCATTTTCTTTATATTCTAAATTATTTTGCACAGGGGGATACTTTAAATCATATGTCAAGCAAAACAAGGTCATTTGATAGTGCTTTGTCCTCCCAAGCCTTGGGTCAGAACCCACTCTCCTCAGATTTGGACCTTTGGAATGTTTATTTAAAGTGAGCACTTGAATGAAGATACGATATATTATCAGTGTTATGTTGTTGCTTGCCACATCTACCCTCTGGAGGGTAGCTAGGGCTAGTGAAAGTGAGGGGTGGATTGAAGAAGAGCAGTAAATAATCAGTTTTGTTGGGGGACAGGAGAGAGATGGGCTGAAGTGTGCTAGCGCAGAGACAACTCACTGGGCTGAGAAGACAGTGTAAATGGACCCAGGCTTCAATCCACAGGGAGAGAAGAATGACCAACACAGATTACAACATGAAGGTTAATATCCAAAAATAAAGAATTACAACTCCATAGCAATAAATAAATAACCCAATTAAAAAACGGGCAAAGGGCCTGAGTAGACGTTTCTCCAAAGAAGACATGCTGGTATATGTTTAGGTCATAGGTACATGAAAAGATGCTCAACATCATTAGTCATTAGGGAAATACAAACAAAACCACAATAAGGTATGACGTCATGCCTGTTAGGATGGCCATCATAAAAAAGACACAAAATAAGAAATACTGGCATGGATGTGGAGAAAGGGGAATACTTATGCCTTGTTGGTGGGAATGTAAATTCATGCAGCCACTATGGAAAAGCCAGTATAGCGCATCCTCAAAAAGTTAAAACTAGAGCTATCAATTGTGATCTAGCAATACCTCTTCTATATCTAAAGGTGATGAAAACACTGACTTGAAAAGAAATCTGCATCCCTGTGTTCATAGCAGCATTATTTACAATAGCCAAAAACTTGGAAACAACTTAAGTGTCCTGGACAGATGAATGGATAAAGAAGTTGTGGCATATACTGTCTATCTATCTATCTATCTATCTATCTATCTATCTATCTATCTATCTATCTATCTATCTATCTATCTATTATCTATCTATCTATCTATCTATCTATCTATCTATCTATCTATCTATCTATATCTATATCTATATCTATATCTATAATTTTCAGCCATAGAAAAGAGGGAATCTTACGTGGATGGACATCGAAAGCATTATGCTAAGTGAAAAAAGTCAGAAAAAAACAAATACTGTGCGATCTGACTTACATATGGAATCACAAAAAACCTGAAAGAAAGAGAGATCATATTTGTGGTTGCCAGAGACAAGGGTTGGGGAGGAGGAATTGGAGGAATGTGGTCAAAAGTACAAACTTCCAGTTATAAATAGGTACTGGGGATATAATGTACAACGTGATGACTACAGCTAATGCTGCTGTGAGGATAAATCCTAAGAGATCTCATTGCAAGGAGAAAAATGTTTTCCTTTAGTCTTTTCTATTTATTGTACCTGTATGTGCAGATGAATCAAACCATCTATACATCTTACACTTATACAGTGATGCATGTCAATTATTTTTCAAACAGTAAAAATTATAGTATGATACTTTTTTTCCAAGGAAAAGAAATCGTTTTACATTTATGTCATGCTTTACCACACAGCCCAGGTGTCCAAACCTAACTCAGTCAGTTCCAACACCTGCCTGGAGAAGGCAACTTCACTTCACAATGAGCTGTTAAGGTGGGGAGTTTTTACTCCTTTTTAGAGATAAAAGATAAGAGATTTTACAAGTACTTTGCATAAGTGATGGTCTCATATGATCCTCAAAACATACCATGTGGCAGGTTGCATTGCTGTCTTCTTTTTATATTTGAGGAAACTGGCTTAAAGATATTATGTCAATTGCTGTAAGTTTCAGAGGCCCCCAAACTGTCTTCCCTGTGAGCTCCTATGTATTAAGCCGATCATTTGTTGATGCTGATGGGGAAATGAAGCTTAGAGAGGTTCAGTGAATTGCTCAAAATCACACAGTTAATAGCAAGGTTAGGATCAAATTTAGCTAAAATATTCTAAGTTTAATGCACTGATGTTCTATTTTTCTTACAAATGTGAAGGACATGATTTATCAAAAGGGCATACTTATCAATGTGGCACACTTACCATTTTAAACAGTTCCCTAAGTGAATCTAATATATACCAGCTTTTTCAGCCTACATTCCCTAGAAATCAGAAATGTAGGCAAAGCTTATGTGCTCATGCTTTGTTGGGAGGGGCAACTGAAGGATATGAGAGAGAATGGGACGTGAGACATAGAGGGGGCAGAGCAACCTCAGCTTCATGAGAATATGACCAGGCACTCACTTAGATGGCCTGCTTCCAGGCAAGCCAAGAGGGACCACAGTACCTCAGAGAAAGGAAGGAGAAGATTTTTTCTGAGAGTTATTTCCTATTTTCTGTCTTTTATCATTTACCATTTGCCCCAAGGGACATTAACTCCCTTGCAGTCTGGGTGTGGCACCTGGTAGTCGAGGACAGTTGTTAGAGAAGCTAAAGCTACTTCAGATCTGCTTGGATTAGACCTGGGTCTCTGACCCACTGTTACTTCTACTGGAGTCTGGCCTTCACTGAGGGAGGCCAAGACAGCTAACAGAGATAGAAGGTGAAGTGGCCACAGGCCCCAGGAAACACATGAGGCCAAAGAGATCTGGGAAGATGCATTAGCTGTGCCTGATACACTGTTGAGACCCCCTCTAAGATCTGGCTGCCATGCTATAGTAGTGGGCTTTTGTTTTTGTAAGATCGAGATGTTCCTGCTCCTCATTCTGTTCCTGAGATGGGTGGTCAAAATTAGTCAGTCACAGAATCCACGTCACTTGCAATCTCCTGGAAAACCTTAAAGTGGGTTAGTGAACTAAGCTGCAGGCCCTCCTCATGTAGTTGATCCCAAGGACATAATTGGTATCCACCATCAGCCTCTTTGACCACCTATTTTAGATTTCCTTCTCCCTAGGGAAGCATAATGGCTGGTCTTGGGTGTTAGTTGGCTGGGAAGTCCAGACCTTCCCCACTAAGAGGTCTGAGTGCTTACTTGCTTTATCTTGTGGTCTGTGGTAGTGACCGTAACGGCGCATGAACAGTTGTTGCTGAACAATGTCAGGATTAAGTATTAGTCCTTGAGCTACACTTGCTTTTCCCCAGAATGAAGCTGAACCAGAAAGGATGAATGGAAATGCTCCTCATTGCTCCAGCTTCAGGAGCATCTACACTATCGTCAGATTTTTCATAATCCCATCATGGTTCCTGGGTGTTTTTATGGAGAGACAGTATAGCAGGGGGTTAAATCGATGAGCTCTGGTACCAGATTGCCTGGGTCCAAGTCCCAGCTCTACCATTTAGCTGTATGACCTGGGAAAAGCCTTTAACTTCTGTTCCTCGGTTTTCTCATCTATAAAATGAGGAAATAAAATACACCTTAATTGTGAGGATTAATAAATTAATGTGTGTAACTACTTAGGAGACTGCCTGGCACATCCTAGTAACTTATTTAGTGTTTGCTATTATGTCTTCTTTTTTACAGTAAAAGTCAGTACATCCTTTTTGTTGCATTTCAAAAGAGCCTCTTCTGTCCTGCACTGTATGGAGCCAGGCTTTAGAAAGCAGGTGGATATATACTGTACCCAAAATTTGGGATGGAGAGAAAACAAATTCTATTAATAGAAAAAGCATCACCAAGTCAATATGTAAAGTAATAGGAGAAACTAAACACTTTGTTAGACCTGGGAATGTGAAGACATATTAATTTGTTTAAAAGCATTAAATGAATCCAGACAGTCAAGGGTGAACATATAAATGATTTATTCTGGTAAGCTTGATCATGCATATATTAATCATTTGAATACATGATTTATACATTGGGAGAAAGCTGGAAGGTCCCAGAACATTGTTAGATTCTTCTCCAATTTTCATCATTATTTATTGTTTCTATTTTCATTCCTCAATTCTGTCTCTTCTCACCTTTTAGAACTACAATGACATAGATATTAGGCTTCCTTTTATCTTTCCTCTTTGTCTTTTATTGCTGTTATGGGTTGAACTGCCCCACCCCCATTCATATGTTGAAGTTCTAATCCCAATACCTCAGAATATGGCCTTATTTGGAAATAGGGTCATTGCAGATGTAATTTGTTAAGATGAGGTCATATTGGACTAATTCAATATGATTAATGTTTTTACAAAAAGTAGAAATTTGGATTCAGACATGCACAGGAAGAATGCCATGAAGGTAGAGATTGAGGTGATACAAGCCAAGAAATGCTAAAGTTACCAGTAAACTAACAGAAGCTAGGAGAGAGGAATACAGCTAATTCTTCCTCACAGCCCTCAGAGGGAACCATCTTTGCCAAATGAGACAATAAATTTCTGTTGTTAAAGCTACCCAGTTGGTGGTACTTTTTTTAAAGTAGCCCTAGGAGACAAATCCAACTGTGTTCATACTCTCCATTTCTTTTGTTGTTTCAGGTATCATGTCATAATTTAGAGAAATTCCTTATAGCTCATTAATTTGTTTTGCAGCCATTTATATTTTCATTTTAAAGACCAATAGTTGATTCATTTGCATAGCAGCCTGTTCCTGTTTCATGTATATAACAAAAATTTTCTGTATTAGCCCATTTTCTGTGAGACATATTAGATAGAATTTGTATTCTAGTAATAGAAACCACAACAAATGGTAACTTAAACTAAGTAATGGGCATATTTTCTCATGAATTTAAAAGTCTAGAAATGAACATCTAGGGCTGTCATCTAGGCTCCTCCCATCTTTTTGTCCTACCATTCTAAGCATGTGGACTTTATCCTCATGGATGTAAGATGGCCACCATATCTCCCAGCACTGGACATATATTCCAGGCCAGAAGAGGAGAGACAGATGAATAAAGAGGAAGGACTGGTGTCTATATTAGTGTAACAGATACATATGATAAAAATGCAAAATTATAGTGACTTAAAGGTAAAGCTTATCTATCTCTTATATTAATGAAATCTGGAGGTAGCTGGTCCAGAGTTGACATTTCACCACATAGTATCAGGGAGCTAGGTTACTTTTATCTTTTCTGCCATCTAAAATATGTGGATCCCTTAATATGATCCAACATAGTTGCTCAAGAGTCAGACATCATTTCTGTATTCCAATTAGCAAGAAAGTAGAAGAGTGGGGAGGACATGAATTATCACCTCCTTGGCCAGAACTTAGTCATGTGACCACACTTAGCTGCTAGAAGACTTAACTGAATTTCCCAATGGAGTCTTCCCCTCTTCCTTAGACAGCCATAGATTTGGCTAAAATTGAGGATTCTAACATGAATAAAGAAGAGAAGAATATTAGGACACAACTGGCAAGCTCTGTTACAATTAGGAAAGCAAAACTTAACCCAGAAATACCCAGCAGATTTCTCTGTTACTAGCCAGATTTATGTCCTTTGACATGGTTGCTAAGTCAGTCAATCAATCAAGATTCTGGTAGTAAAGAAGAAAGAGGGAATGGATATTGGGTAGGTAACTAGTAAGTCAGTCACACTGTGTATAGTTTTTCAATTTGTGCAGTGATTCTTCTTTCATGGTGTGGATAAAGTGAAGATTCCTGTGGCCAGGACTCTCACCTGATCCTAGTTAGCTAGCTCACTACACACGTGTGGACAACATGTCATTACTGACTCTATATAAAGAGCCCTGCCCAGTGCTCTGCATGACACGGTAGCATGGCTGCAAGGCTGCAGAGAGCAGAGATGAAATTGGAGTTGTGGCAGTGCCAAGGACAGAGACTGGGATGGCGTTGTGGGTAGACAGGCCCAGTGGGCCTTACCATGGCAAGACACATGGTATTTGTTTTCCTTAATTTATTAGTGATTCCTGGAGATATGACCTCTCCTCTTATAGTTGGTGAGCTGATTTATTAATGTGGGAGTGAGTTCCTGTAGCATGTCTATGGATGCTGCATCTGCTTACCATAAACTGCTTCCAGGGACTTTAGGAAGTGGGTGGAAGGATTCCCTGCAAGGCAGGGTGTCTTGCCAATGGGTTTCAGCTCTGGACAAGTTCACTATGGATTCTGTGTGACCAAAGAAATAACAGTATAATGTTCTTGGGGTGAAAGGGTTATACCTAACTTTATTTCCACGGTGACAGGTCAATCACTAGAATCCTGTCCACTCAGAGCAAGTCTGTATGCAGCAAGCCAGTCTCTGCCTCTGCCTCTGCCTCTGGGCCTCTCTACCCACACAGCCATCTCAGTCTCTGTCCTTGGTGCTGCCACCACTCCAGCCTTTTCTGTGCTCTCCTGCAGCCGTGCCACAGTGTCGCCCAGAGCACTGGGCAGGGCTCTTTTATATAGAGTCAATAACAATGTATTGCCCACATGTGTGTAGTGAGTTAGCTGACCAGGGCCAGGTGAGAGAGAGTCCTGGCCACAGGAATCTTCACTCTATCCACACGGGGCAGCCTGGTCTTCTTAGTGCGGAGACTTTACCCTCCAACCTAGATCCTGCCCAAGAGCCTACACTTACTGTCCCTGATGGGAGCTAATGACTTCACTGGTCTACTACCTGACCACAGAGAAGAAGGGTTGGTCTTTTGCATAGTTCTTTGGTGGTGTCTTAACAAATAACCTCAAGAATTCATCTTCAGGCTATGGGGAAAATTAGAGTTCCTATGGCCAGGATCCTCACCTGACCCTAAACTACTTAATGATATAATCGGCCAACTGCTAGGTTACTGCTTCCACACCCATAGGCAATGAGCTATTATTGACTGAGACACTATGTAAAGAGCTCTGCCCAGTGCTCTGGGCAGAGGCCAGACAGAGGTGTAATAAGGACCTACGGACTGCTGGATGCAGATATGATTCTAGTGCTCAACCTACTGTTGTGAGAATAAAGCCAGGTATAAATCCTTTTACCGCAAGAATGTACTGTTGTCATTTTTTGGTCCCACCAAATCCATGGTGAACTTGCCTGGGGCTGAAACCCTCAGACAAGGCCCTGTAGGGTTCTCCTTATCTACTGACTGATAACTTAGATCATCTCAGGAACAGCTGACACTGGGACTTTGGTATGTATGTATCCATGCATGTATTTCATTTATTTATTTGTGCTTTTAAAATATGTAATTAACAAATAATATTGTATAAGATTAAGGTATTAAGTGTGTTGATTTGATACATTTACTTATTGCCAAATAATTACAACCATAGTGTTGGCTAACACCTCCATCACATCACACAATTATCATTTCCTTTTTGTGGTGAGAACATTCAAGATCTAATCTCTTAACAAATATGTAGTACAGTATTATGAACTATAATTACCAAGCTGTACATTAGATCCCCAGAACTTAATCATAACTGCAAGTTTGTCCCCCTTGACCAACATCTCCACATTTCCCCCAAACCCATAGCCCCTGCTAATCACCATTGTACTTTCTGTTCTGTGAATTTGGCTTTTTTAGATTCCACAAACAAGTGAGATCCTACAGTATTTGTCTTTTTCTGTCTGATTTATTTCACTTAGCATAAGGTCCTCAGGTTTTAACCATGTTGTCACATCTATCAGGATTTCCTTCTTTCTCATGGCTGCAAATATATATATATATGTATTTGCTTCCTTGCTTGCTTCTTACAGCTTCTGGTGGTTCCAGGTGTTCCCTGGCTTGTGGCCACATTGCTACAACCTCTGCCTCTGCCTTCACATGGACTTCTTCTCTGTGTGGGTCTGTGTCATCTCCTCTGTCTTTAATAAGGCCCCTTGAAACTGAATTTAAGGCTCACCTGGATAATAGGGATAATCTAATCTAAAGACCCTTAACCTAGTTATACCCACAAAGACTTCTTTTCCAAATAATGTCACATTCACAGGGTTTGGGTGTTAGGACATGGCCGTATCTTTTCAGGGTGCCACTATTCTACAAAGTTGAACATTTGGAAAGTAAGGTTAGAAGTACTCTAGTTTTATAATTTACAGCATGAGGTATCTTCTGGAGTAAACATTAACATCATATATCATACAATGAATATGAACTCCCATAATTTCTTGTAATTTTTTCTCCTTTCCTCCCTTTCTTTCTTTCTCTCTTGAAGTAACTTGTAAATAAGCAAAAGAACTCTTACCTGAAATCTTCAACTGTCAGTATTTGCTATACCCTTATGTCCTGAGAAGAATAAAAATAGTAATCAAACAACTTGTTCTTTTTCTGAGATGGGCACTAAATCACATACCAGTGTTCAGTCAGTAATCACACATGATTTCCTCTTGGGAGGCTAAGGAGAAAGCTGTAAAAGAATTTAAATAATAGTGAACCCACATTGGACCTTTGCAATACAGCTGACTCAGTTACAAGTAAGTAATTTCAAATTTTTAAGGTAGAATCACGGGGATAATGCCAAGCTGCCATTCTATTCCAGCAGCTGATTGTCTCAGCAGCACACTCTCCAGGGCTTTGCTTTAACCCAACTTGGGGGTCATTTCTTTCTTTCATAAGAGGCAGTCAGCATCCTGCTGTTAGGATTTCTTTTGAATGGTCTGGATTCTCTGCTTTCCTCAGATCTCATCCTATGGTGTCATTTTTCCCTGGGGATGACTTGAGGTAGAAGGATGGAGGTGATGGGGATGAAGTGTGTAGGACTTTACTCATAAGAAACCTTAGGGATGTGTGAGGCCCCTCAGGGAGCTGGGGAGTTGTGTTCGGAGTGGTCAGTCCACTTGGCAGAGTCCCATTTCCTTCCCAGCCACTAACATTTACTGAGTTATTCTTAACCCCAAACCCCAGGTAGTTTATATCCCTTACTGGACAGAACCTGGCATTTCTGGTCCAGAGGCATGCTTAGTTACCTTCTTAGAGCCACTACTGCAAAGTTCACAACCATGTGCTAGAATCAGAAGGTGGGACCATTTCTAGTTAGAGAAACCAAGTGTTGGTGGGTCTTTGCTCTTCTCTCGCAGGGACACCAGCTAGATGCAAGGAGGTTGGAGGTTGATAGTAGACAAGTTTAGTAAGACTTAACATCCTCGAGAAACATCGAAACTGGGCCTTGGGTACATTTCACTGCTCAGGGTTCAGTGAGCCTTGAATTAGGGGAGAGAATCAAAGAGTGAACTCTGTTGTTTAGGGAGATGGTGCAGGACTCACGGAGAAACCATTATATAATTGTACTGAGATGTTGAATGGGACTTTTACTCTTGGTTTAGAATTTTGGTCAGAGCACAAAGTGGAGAACAAGGACTACCTCTGAGTATGGTGTCCTAAGATAGGACTTAACTGGCATAACTACCCACCACCACCCCACTCCCCCATCTCAGCCTGTATAACAAACGACTGAGGACTGGGTCTTTTGGAGGGCACAGTATTTGTGGTAAGAGGATTATCCCCTTCCAGAAGCCTAGGGATGGGGACAACGGTAAGAGAATCTTTTGTAAAGATTGGGAGGTACCTGTGACTGGGGGCTAGTTCTTCATTCCCTGTTTAGACCTGGCATTTCTGTTTAGACATTTGTTCTGGCAGGGGACAGATGACCTGCCATGTTCCTACCTGAATGGAGCAGAGGGAATTGGAGAGGGACAGCAGGGCCAGGTGGGTTGGGGCGGGGCGTGGGAGGTGGCTGAACTCACAGAAGTTGGCATGGCAGGCTGATGAGGTAGCTGTGGGTCATCTGGACCTTGCAAAGGGTCTTTGAGCCATTTGCTGGTTTTTACCCGAGAGGTTGCTAGCTGGTCCTTCCAGAACCCTTGAAGCAGAAGCTGTAGTGTGGATCACTGGTGATGAGAGCCAAGGAGAGGGGCTTGTGAAAGAATTTGAGGCAGAGCTCCATCTCCCAAAGCAGGGAACCATGCTGGGCTGGGGAGGTTTTGGTTGACATTTGGATGTTTGCTTTCTGAGGTCGGTTGGAGGAGTTGTGACAACTAACAAGAAAGACAAACCATATGATTTCACTTATATGTAGAATCTAAAACAAATAAAAAACAAAGCAAATGAAAGAGCAATAGACTCATAGACACTGAGAAGGGACTGCTGGTTACCATAGGGGAGGGGTTTGGGTTGGGAAGGGGTGTGAAATAGATGAAGGCACAAAATCTCAATCATGAATTAGTTGTAAGGATGAAAATACAGCATAGAAAATATAGTCACTTCTGTAAACATCTTTCTGTGTTGACAGTACCTACACTAGTTTGGGTGAGCATTTACTAATGTAGATAGATATTGAAATCACTAGGTTGTGTACTTGGAACCAGTGTAATATTGTGTATCAACTATACATCAATAAAAAAATTTACTGACATCAGTGATACCTAAGTGTGGTCATTCCAGTGCACTTTTGTGTTAATCATTTTCTACTTAAATAAAAGATGCAAAATGACAAAAATATTTTGTTGTTGTATAGTGTTCCAAACTTAAAAAAAAATTCATACATAGATCATTATTTTAACATATTAGATTACATAATCTACTTTTGAAATTCAATATGATAAAGATAGCTGTGTCATCTTTTAATGGCTATCCATTAATTGTATAAAGTTATAATTAACAATTCTTTTCAGTAAGCCTTTATGTTAGTAATTTTTTGCTCTTATAAACAATTTTAGATCTTGAATTGTTTTTGTGTTAGTAATTTTGTGAAACTCTATACTTTTCATGAGCCTAATTACCTTTGCCCACTCATTAAAAAAATACTACTTTTGAAAGCTTGAAAATGGGTTTTTATTAACTTCTCTGTCCAAATGTCACCTTATTCATGAAGACTTCCCTAAGCACACTTTAAAAAATAGTACTCTCCTCTACTCCACCTACTCCTGATTCACCTTTCTTTATTTTCACACATGGCATTTATTACCACCTGATACATTTTGGTATGTTTATCATAATTGTTTGTTGGTCCCCACCCTCTAAATTCAAATGTAAACTCTGTGAGGAGGGTTTTTTTTATTGAAGTATCATTGATGTACAATCTTATATTTGTTTCAAATATATAGCACAGTGCTTCAAAAGTTACCCATATTATTAAATCCTCATCCCCACTAGTGTGGTTACTATCTGTCAACATAGGAAGATGTTACAGAATCACTGGCTATATTCTCCATGCTGCAGGACAGTCCCCATGACCAACTTTTATGACTAAGAATTTTTGTGCCCCTTTATCCACCTCACACTCTGCACCCACCCATCCCAATCCCTCCCCAGTGGTAACCACTAGTTACTTCTCAGTGTGTATGAATCTACTGCTATTTTGTTCATTTTGTTTTGTTTTGTTTTTATGTTCCACAAATAAGTGAAATCATATAGTATTTGTCTCTCAGGCTTATTTCACTAAGCATAATACTCTCTAGATCCCTCCATATTGTTGCAAATGGAAGGTCATCTTTTTTAATGGCTGAATAATATTCCATTGTGTATATGTACCACAACTTCTTTATTCATTAATCTATTGATGAACACTTAGGTTGCTCTGTATCTTGGCTATCATAAAAATGTGGCTATAAACATAGGGGTGCATATATCTTTTTGAATCAGGGATTTTGTTTTCTTTGGGTAAATTCCTAGGAGTGAAATTACTGGGTTGAATGGTATTTCTATTTTCAGTATTTTTTAGGAACCTCCATACTGCTTTCCACAGCAGTTGTACCAATTTGCAGTGTAGGAGGGTTCCCATTTCTGCATATCCTTGCCAAAACTTGTTATTTCTTGTCTTTTGAATAGTGGTCTTTCCAAGTGGTATGAGGTGATAATCTCATTGTGGTTTTGATTTGCATTTCCCTGATAATTAGCAATGTAGAGCATCTTTTCATGTGCCTATTGGCCATTTGTAATTCTTCTTTGGAAAAATGTTTGTTCAGCTTCTCTGCCCATTTTTTAATTGGGTTGTTTATTTTTTTGGTGCTGAGGTATATGAATTCTTCATTTATTTGGATGTTAATCCCTTATTGAATTAATTGTTTACAAATATATTCTCCCATACTGTAGGTTGCCTTTCTGTTCTGCTGATGGTGTCCTTTGCTATATAGAAAATTTTCAGTTTGTTTTAGTCCCACTTGTTCATTTTTGAATTTGTTTACCTAGCTCCAGGAGATGTGTCCAGGAAAAAATTACTCATGCTTATGTTAAGGATATTTTTGCCTATTTTTTCTTCTAATAATTTTATGGTTTCATGTCTTACATTCAGGTCTTTGATCCATTTTGAGTTCACTATTGTGTATGGAGTTAGGCTGTAATCCAGTTTCATTCTCTTGCATGTGGCATCAAGTTTTTCCAACATCAGTTATTGAAGAGTCTGCCTTTTCTTCATGTGTATTCATGGCTCCTTTATCATATATTAATTGACCATATATGTGTGGGTTTACATCTGGGTTCTCTATTCTATTCCACTGATACATGGGTCTGTTCTTGTGCCAGTATCATATTGTTTTGATTACCATAGCTTTATAGTATAGCTTGAAGTCAGGGAGTGAATACCCCCAGCTTTGTTTTTCCTTCTCAGGATTCCTTTGGCTATTTGGGGTCTTTTGTGGTTCCATATGAATTTTAGAACTATTTGCTCTAGTTCATTGAAAAATGTTATTGGTATTTTGATAGGGATTGCACTGAATCTTCAAATTGCTTTGGGCAGGATGGTCATTTTGACAATATTAATTCTTCTTATCCATGAGCACAGGGTAGATTTCAATTTATTTGTGTCCTTTATTTCTTTCATGAGTGTCTTATAGTTTTCATGGTACAGGTCTTTTGCTGAGGAGGGGAATTTTTATCATTTTTTTTCATTACTTTATTCTCAGTGCTGGACATATTGTCTGGCATACAGCAAGTACACCATAAAAATTGTTGAATGAATACATAAATCCCTTTAGTTTTAAACTTTGTCCCCTTTTTATACCTATTTTATTAAAGATTATTGAGGTTTTAAAGTTTAGCTTTGGCCTTACTATTCAGCTAAAAATTTCCATTCAAGCTGTGGCTTTGGTCTCAAAATTTAGAAGTCCAAATCACCAAATGCCTATTCCAGTGACGTTTCTGGAATCCCAGAACTGACTGTTACTGGTTTACTAGCTTACTGGGAGGTGCCTGGATCTCAAGTAGCTAACCACTTAGGAAATCTAATTGAAGACATATTCCTAAAAAGGAAAATCAATGCAATGTCATGTATTGTCATTGATATTGGAAAAACATTGTGAAGGGAATGAATGTCTTAATGCTTAAAAGATATGATGTTATCTTTACACCCTTCACTTGCGTGTCCAGAAAGGAATTATAGCATGGTGTGCTACTGTAAAATTACTACTAGTTATAAGGTTCTGGACCACTTATTATTGTTCCTCAGCCAAAGGCAAACACTATGGATTCCAAGAGGTTTGGAAATGTCTTGTCAAATACTCATATAAAATAAGTCAAATAGGATGGAGGAGTAGTCACTACATGTTTAAAAGTCTTCCTGAACACATAACAATACTAACAAGCAGGATTTACATCAGTGGGTTTCTTGAAGATAAAATAGTTCATTTGCTGGAACATGCTGAAGAAGTAAGCTAACTGATTAACTTGAGAGTGCATTTCCTGCATGAAATCTGCTCTAAGGGCTTGTTTTTTGTGCTACTCAAGGGAAGATGCTGAAATTGCTGTGCATCCAATGAAAGGTGCAAATAGAAGTTCAAAGACTATTTTGTTATCTTGAAAGTCAATTATGGTGCTCTATTGCCACATTTCTAGATCCAAGGTTGAAGGGCAAATTTAAGTTCATACATATTATTAAAAATAAAAAAAATAAATAAGTGAGAGCAAAAAAATTGCTTTTGCTTCTGAAAATGTTCAGAAGCAAAAAAGTGTTCTTCAAGCAATGCAGAGAGACTCTGTGAGGTTGTTTCAATTAAATTACATAATCCCTATTGACTAAAGCTTTCATTTCAGGAGGTACAGAATAGACAAGACTTGACTTTAATCCAGCGGCTACTAGGGCAGAAGGGCAACAATTCTTCCAACATTAGCATATTTTGACTAGCACTGAAAAAAATATCTTCCCCTTTTTCTAACCTCCGTTGAAAGGAAGAGTCTATTTGAGATTATAAATGTATGAAACATTGACCATACATAGGAATAATCTGGCAGTCAACAGAATTAAGAAATAATTATTACTGTGCTGAAGTGCCAACTTTACTTGATAAATAATACTTTAAGTAATAAGATCAAAGTGATGATCCAATATATTTTCTGGAAAAAATTTTCAGGTTTATCTTTGTCTCAACAATTTCATTCTAGGATGCAGACCTTCAGCTTTGGTTTTGACCTCATCTGAATATTGAGTTTGAATTTGGCTCTTCAGTATTGGTCCAATATATGTATTTGTCACATTTCTATTAACTTTTAAGTAGGTATAAAATAATAATCAGAATATAAGGAACATCATTTACTTACCACTCAATTTAAGAAAAAGAACATATAATTATCATTAAGTACCTTGGTAAGTACCTTCACTCATTCCTTTGTCCCCAGAAGTATCCATTCTTCTGAAGTTTGTGTTTCTTACTTTTCCTTATGGTTTTATGATGTATGTTTGTCAAAATAGAATCATATTTTTGTTTTCCTGTAACCAAATTTTTAAACATATCCATGTTGTAACATTCATTTTCATGACACTATAATATTTCATTATATGAACATTTAATACTTTATTATTCATTCTACTCTTTATGGACATGTGTTATTCTAATTTTAAACAATTTCACTTTTTCACAGTGTTTCTATGAATATTCTTATGTCATTTGTCCAAGTGCATAAATGCAGTTTTTCAAGTGTGTGTGTGTTGGAGGGGTTGTAGAGAGTGATTGTATTTAAAGTTGAAAGTCAAGTTTCATTTTCCTCATATGGATATCCAATTGTCCAACTATCTGTTCCCTACTCCAATGAATGCCACATCTGTAATATACCAAATGCCATTTATGAGCCCGTCTAATCATCCTATTCTGTTCCATAGGTTTATTTGTGTTTTGGGCACCAATACAATATTGAATCTTCCAATCCAGGAACATGGCATACCCCTCCATTTATTTAGGGCACTGCTTTTGTCTCTTAATGAAGCTCTTTAAGTTTCCCTATCAGAGGTACCACACGTGTTATCCCTTTGGCCCTATAAAGATATCAAAAACTGTTAAGCTCCTCAGCTGCCTCTTCTAGATTGGTCAACATGCTTTTGGCAAAATGCCAGACTCATATCTTTGTCTTTCTGTTTTCTTGTAGATCTTGGTCCAGTAATTGTACACCCTTTAAGTTTTTGATACTTTAAGCAACATGATTCTTATATTTTGCCCAGAGATCTTAGTTTTCTTCAGCGAGAGAGTTGGCCCAAATTTCACCACTAGGATGAATTCCCCAGATCTTTGTACTTGTATCACTCAGATCTTCCCATTTTATCTTCTCTTCCTTTCCTGTATTTCTCTCATATTTTCTCTCTCCTGCACCAAGCTTTACTTTACTCTCAAAACAAAACAAAACACTACAACACTCCCACCAGGATTTAGCCATAAAGTGAATTTACTCATTGTGTGCTTGATTCAGATGAAAACTCGAGGAGGAAAATCAAGAGGCAGTGTGTCAGTGTCGAGAGAACTTGGCTTCAGATTAAGATATACTTGGACTTTAGTGTCTCTCTGCCATTTGATAGCTGTGGATACGTAGGCAGATTTAAGGACAGTGATTAATTAATGTAAGTGGACCTCTTTCCCTCCTTTTGGTTGGTCAATAGATCTACATTTTTTCCATCTAAGCTGCACAGCTGCCTTGATGCTCTTTATATTCTACAGTGGACAGGAGAATTTTTTTTTTTTAAAGAAAGGTCCCTGTAGATACTTTATCTGAAGTCCCAATAGGTAAATATTATGGGCTGTCAGATGTTTCAGGTCCTTTGAGTTACTTTGAAATTTGAATTGTCCAGTTCTCTGGATTGACTGATGGCACCACAATACCTAGCTAACTAAGTGTCTGTCCTTTGCTTTTTTCTTTGGTTGACACTAGAAAAAAGAGTTAGGTTTTGATATAGGAGACTTCAGGGAGAGGGCACTAAAGATTAATAAAAGAGGATTTAGGGCAGGGAGGAGGAAAGAGCTTTTGAGAGATTAACATTTCAGGAATTGAAATTGAATGTAACTCCTGCCAGAGTATTTCAATTTACAGAAAAGATAAATTTCTGAAAATTTGTATATGCATTAACCTTTAATAAGTATAATCACATTAGAATTTCCCAAAGGGTCTTAGTTCATAATGAAACCTGGTTCTAAAGCCTTTTGTAAAGTAAAAAATGTTCTTCTTTTATTTTTTAAAATATCAAATTTAATTAAAATAAATGTTATGTGGACTTGAAATGTTAACTATTAAAAATATACTTGATGTATAAACATTATTCATTTATCAAGGAACAGGTTTTTCTAAATAGCCTAGGATAAAAAGTAGCATATTGTCACCTACTTGAATTCATCACCTACTTGAATTCAAACATATGTATTTTTTTAAGGAATATATTTTAAGTTTAAATTTTAGCAGACTGGTTATTTAGGTTTCTCTCTGTTGTTCCTTAATATAGCAGTTAGTTTTCAAAGTTGAGGTCTCCTATATTTTGCTTCTTTCACTTGTACAGCCTGTGCATGGAGTACCATGTACAGATAGCTATACAGGAAACACAGATGTCGTTACATTCTTACATAACATCTCATTTTTTTCTAATAATCTAATAACTTCTTTCTTCTACTTCCTTAATACCGGGGAATTTGTATAATCTTGAGTAAGTAAAATACAAGGATTTAAAGTATAACTTTGTTATTTTTGGAAGTTTAATTCTAAATTCTAACTTGTCATCCAATGTCTTCTTTGGATGGTGTGTGCTAATGCGCATACTAACCCCTTTTGTTCAGAGCTACAGTGACAGAGATGTGCTTAAATAAATTACCATCCTCATACCAACTAATACTTAATCAGGAATATGAGATTATAAACAAATAGAAATATGAAAGGGGGAATGGGTGTAGATGAAATGATGGAGTAGAAGGAATATTTTATATCTTATTAAGACAGGAGTACTGATGCTACAGACTGATTGACTAAAACCTTGCCCTTGAAGTTGGTCTTGGAAATTTGTAGCTTGACAGGAAAGAAGGTATAAACACTGGATTATCATTGTGGTGAAATTAACAGGTAAAGTTTGGGTCTTCCTTGATGTTTATGAAGAACAGATACTCTTGGTTAATGACAGGTCTCTTTTAGGAGGTTCCTTCTCAAGTTCTCTGCCTCCAGGAAAGTGATATTTATCTTAGAAAAGTTTTATCTCCGCAATATCCTGCTGTGTGTTGTCAGTCCGCTGAATTAGGAGTTTGCATTACATAAATTAGGAGTATCCATCAAGAAACAAAGATAAGGATGATCATGCAGCCAAGAATAATGTTCATTTACTTGTTTTCTCCAGATCCCCAAAGTACTAAGTAAATGGGACACAAATTAGAGAAAGAATGATGATTTACCAAACCATGCAGATTCATCACATCTGGTTGCGTCATCTGTATCTCATAGTAGCATATAATCTTATAGGCATTGTAAACTCACTTTTGGTATGGGTCCTAATGCAGCACATTTCTTTGAGGGCAGCATGAAATGCCATGGAAAAAGGTGTTTCAACTTATAATGGAGATCAGGACACACAGGAAGAACAGGACATACAGTTTCTGCCTTCTGATTAGGGAAGCTAACCTCTGCAATCCTCAGCCTCCCAGAAGTAAGTGACCCTCTGGATTAGGCCCATAGCAGGAAGTGTTTGGGCCTGAGCAGTGGTGTCTTTGATTCTCTCAATGACCAGAGAGCACTACTGGATATTAGCAGATGAGGGCCAGTGATGCCAAATACCCTGCCAAGGTAGTTCCACAGTGAGGAATTCTTCTACTTAGAGGGCAAATAACATTCCTCTTGAGAAATAACACAGGAAACATACAGCAAGAACCACAGAAACACTCTGTTTACACACTGTCTCAGTTACTAATTCTGTGTTATAGACCACCTGGAATTTAGTGGATTAAAACAATGATACTTTATTATTTCTCATGGTTCTTGGGCTCATGGGTTGACTGGGCTCAGCTGGACTGGTCTGCTCCCTGTGGTACAGCTGAGGACATTTCGTGCAGCTGCATTCAGGTGGGAACACAACCAAGCTTGGAACATTCAAGATGGCTTCCCATTGTCCAGAATTTCTCTATATGTGGCTTCTCCTTATTCTGTGATCTACTCAGAACTTTTTTTTGGCATGGTGACTGGGGAGTTTTCCAAAAGTACAAAAATGGAAGTGACAAGGATAGACTAACCTTGGAAGCCACACATCACTTCTGCCTCATTCTGCTGGACAAAGCAACTCCCAGGGCCAGCTCAGGTTCAAAGGAGGGTAAATAAAAGAGGTGGCAGCAAAGTCTTTTTGCAAAATCCAGGTGGATAGGAGGGTTTAGCACATCGACACTGAGAAATGATCCTTACACATACAATCATGTTTAGTTCTCTGTGAGGTAAGAATTATTATTAATCCTATTTTACAGAAGATGGAACTGAGGGTTTGAGAGGTTAAGTGACATGCTCAAAACTGTACCACTGGTAGGTTGTGAGGCTCAGAGCCAGATTGCCTGATCCCAATCCTTTTGTCCTCTTATTTTCTGTCTTCTTAACTTAGAAGTTATTTCAGGGTTAGTCAAAATGAGTGAGGCTTGTGAATTTGGTGTGTTTCCCTTCAGTGGCTATTGAATAGCTTTTAGACTTCCATCCTAAGATGTCATGGAAATTGCCCATGGCCTCTGTGCCATGGTGTCCCATCTTAGTCCCACTTCCTCGGACTGCAGTCTAAGCTGTGAACATGCAGTTAAGGTTGTATAATGACAAAATCCTGGGTAAGTGCAGATGAGTGTGATGTGAGGTCAGGAGTTCTATTAATAAGAAACAAAATAGCAATAAGTGTTACCAGATTGTATTCCTTAGCCAGCTGAGATTATGAACTGTACATTTTGTTTCTGAAGGCAACATGTCTGGTCCATTGTCCTATACACAGTCATTAGTGAAGCATTAGCAATGAGCCTACACCTCCACCCACTGAACAGGTTTTCCTGATATGACAAATTGTTTTTCTTCTCCTGTGTCAACCCTGATAATGGCTAGTGTCTGCCTGAGGCAAAGACTTCAGGATACTTCTGAAACCTGTCACAGGCTGTGGGAAAGGTCGAGGGCTGGCAGCGTCTGCTATGGGTTTGGAGGGAGGATGGCAGCAGCATCTAGCTTCTGATGTGTGGTGGTGACAAAGGAGAGAGGAGACCTGCCCTTTTCTTTTCCCTTGCTTGCTAGTCTCATGCCCTTCCAAGTTTGGAAGTGCCCTTGTCAGATAATTTTAGCTGATTTCTTCGTTTAGTTATCTAAGCCTTGGGTCCCAAGGTATGTTTGGGGGTCAATGTTCACATGGGTCATTTGGTGTCTCACATCAAGAGGTAACATCTACCCAACAGAAAAAATATTTTCTGCTGTTTTATTTGGTTGGTTTGGGTTAAGTAGAGATTGTGTCTCAGGTAACACATGGAGGCCTGGTATGCCCTTGCCAAATCTTTTTCCTTTTCCCTGTGATCTTTGGGAAGGGCAAAGACATACATCCCAACTTGAATGAATGAATGAACACTTCCACTTGTTAGAACCTCACTGTGGTAGTCAGAATAATGCACCTGCCCACCTAATCCCCTTCCCCGCAATGCATCTATGTCCTAATCCCTGGGAATATGTTATGTTAAGTGGCAAAAGAGAATTAAGGCTGCAGATGGAATTAAGATTGCTAATCACTTGACCTTAGCAGAGAGACTATCCTGAATTATCTGTGTGGGCCAAATGTGATCACAAGTGTCCTTAAAAATGGAATAGAAGCAGAAGAGGAGGTTGGAGTGATGTGATGTGAGAGGGACTCAGCCTGTCATTGTGGTTTTGAAGATGGAGGAAGGGGACCATGAGCTAAGAAGCTGGAAAAGGCAAGGAATGCATTTTCCCCCAAGAGCCTACAGACAGGAAGTCAGTCCTGCTGAGGCCTTGATTTTAGCTCAGTGATGTCTGTGTCAGACTTCTTAACCTACAAAATGGTACAATGGTAAATTGGTATTGCTTGAAGCCACTAAATTTGTGGTAATCTGTAATGGCAACCATAGGAAACTTATACAGGTTTCCTTGTAATAAGAGAAACCCTATTTAATTTAATTTGAGTCATAGAATCACAGAGTTGAATGGGATCTGGGAATGTTTAAGCCCGCTCTTAATTCCCCATACATGAATCTCCTCTACCATTTGATAAATGGTCTTCCAGGCTGTGTGACCCTGTCAACAATGGGCACTACCAATGTTCAGAGGTGGTTTGTTCCATTTTTGGGTACATTGAATTGTCAAAGTTCTTCCATATGGCAAAAGAAAAAATGAGCTTCCCTGTACCATTGTTTTAATTTTGGTTTTGCTTTCCAGAGTGGCACGGAAATTTTCCAAGGATCTTGTTCCTGAAAGATAGTCCTTTAGGTATTTGGAGATTTACCCATGAATCTTGAAAGGGTTCTCTCTTCCAGACTGAACATCCTCATGGTCTCATGGATTCCATAGCCCACATCCCCTGGTGATTAAAACTGAAACTCTGTTGATGTGGTTTGGCCACTAGAGCCCACAGAGGATTACATACTCCTTTGTGTGGGTATCCTACTTCTATGTTGCATTCACTCTGTCAGGAAGCATCTCTGCACATGCTTAGTGCCGTGCGGTATCAACAGCTCTTTCTTCTACCATGATGTAAGCTCCCTTTCCCTTCTCCAGAGCTCTGAGTGTTCTGTTTTACCTAATATATGCCTGGTAGATGTTTATTCTTGAAAAATGCCATGGTTTTCATATCCTTCATCTTCCTTGTCCCATTCTTTGTATGACCTATGCTTTGGGGTGAAGTAGAACAGATAAAACTGATTCTACAGTGTAGAGGAAAGAGCATGAGTTGTGTAATCAGAGACCTGAGTTCAAATGTTGACTTTGTATTTTCCTGGCTCTGAACTGTGGGCATGAACCTCAGTTTCTCATCTGGAAAAATGTGAAAGGCTGTGATAGGGATTAAATGAGATTGCCTATGTAATATGTAAAATGTAGTCCTTGCCATAATTTAGTATCTCTTCTCTCCTGCTTCTTCCACTACCTCCCACTTTGTTCTTCTTTCACAGTACACAATTAGAAAAATAAAAAATTAAGCTGCATGGGATCAATGAAGAGTTCAGGATGACCATTGTGGGCTGGAGCAATAGCAGACTTCTGGTAGTGCCAGGGCCTGGACTGACCCTGGTCAGGTGGGAGTGGGCCAAATACAAGGATGGCTAAGAAAGTTTGTTCTCTGACTTTGAAAGTGATATTCTTCTTCAAGCCCTCTGAGGATGAAGACAAAGCTATTAGCATTCCACGTAGGAAGGAATGTTTTGTCTCTAAGTCATTAGTTTTGAAATCTAGCCTAAAGGAGGTGGGACATGGTTTGCCTAGTGTGATGAGACAAACATGAAAAGCAAAACAAAACAAAACAACCCAAACAAAACAGCCTAAGGATTAAATTGCTGAAGGCCTGAGAAGGGATTTCATCAAGAATTTGCAAACCGCAAGGGTTTCCTTAAGGTAAGTTTTTTGTTTTTGTTTTTTGTTTAACTTAGCAGCCTCCTTTGGGTAATGAAGACCAGACCACTGGTGCTACCCCATCACCAGGATGGTGGGAAATCGGCCGAGGGGCCATGCAGAATGTCCAGGAAAAATGGGTTCTGGGAAAGTTTTAGATTGTTGAGAAGAGCTAGACTCTATAGGCCCATCCATGTTTAGTGTGTAAGTTTTCCCAGAATTCATCCCATTTTATGTGGCTTGGCAAACAATTGTTTTATTTTTTTCTCATGAAATCATAATCTGGGACATCATTTTGGAAGGCATGCCAGTAGCTATTCTTTGGTTTGTTCTGCCTCCTCTAGTTTCATTTTTAACTCTCTCTTGATTATTTCTAAACCCCTTAATCACGAAATCTCATTTTCTTTTATTAGGAGGAATTCAGTCACAAGGCTAACCCAGACTACATGGCATCCTTTAATATACATTACTGAATGCTGACATGTTCTGCAAGCACTGAGAAATGCTTTCTGACATAAGATACACAAAATATGTGGGAAAATGGAGAAGCTCATGCCTGAGCTCACGCTATGATTTAGCAGTTCGGTTTTATATATGCTAAAGAAATTCTTTTGACAATAGCAGTGAACTAAACAACAATGGGAATGACAATGATTGCCTCATACTAAGTGCCAGGTGACATTTTGGTGCTAAAGATAAAACAATGAATAAGAGAGGCAAGGTCCCTATCCTTAGGAAATAATGTTCCAGTATGAGGCATCATTCTCTACCCCATAACACCAGTAAATAGATAAACAATTTGCAATAATTTCATTTATTTAAATATTATAATGAAAGCAAAGAAGAAGAAGAGGTTGAGATTAATGGGCTGTGCTACAGACTGCATATATGTCTCCATCAAATTCATATGTTGAAACCTAATCTCCAGTGTGATGGTATTTAGAGGTGCTTAAGTCATGAGGGTAAAGGCCTCATGAACGGAATTAGTGCTGTTCTAAAAGACGCCCCAGTGAGCTCCCTTGCCCCTTCTACCATGTGAAGACACAGCAGAAAAACAGCCTCCTGTGAACCGGGAAATGGGCCTTCACTAGACACTGAGTCTGTTGGCACCTTGATCTTGGACTTCCCAGCCTCTAGAGCCATGAGGAATAAATTTGTTCTTTATAAGCCACCTAGCCTACCGTACTTTGTACCATTACAGACTAAAACAGGCTGTGGTGGGCGTCACCTAGCGTAATAAGGTGTCCAAGAAAAGCTTCACTGAAGATTAGTATTTAAACTCCTTCTCAATAGGTTTTATCTTTCAAAATGTGGGTAGAAGAATATTCAGGGCAGAGAAAATAGCTTGTCCAAAGGCCCTGAGGCAGGAAAGAACTAGGCATATTCAACAAACTGAGAGAAGGCTTGTAGGGGGGGCGATGGTGGGGGTTGAAGCACATTGAGGGAAGAAGGAAAAGAATTATGTTGGAGAGATTTCATCAGGTCAGTGATATTTACACTGATTCTACCCCTAATAACAAATGTCCCTGCACTTTCTTATCCATCTGTTACTCCCAAATTTTCCCTAACGCTTGCTAAGCCAGGGAAATGAAAGAACCAACCCACTGCAAATATTGTCAGTCTGCTTGGCTTCTGTCTCTGCCACCCAGGGTCAGGCTGTGGAACTGTCATTTATAAACTCAGTTTCATCTCAAAATGTTAGACCAATTTTGACTTCTGGTAGCCAGGTTTTAAGGAGCAATTGCCCAGGACTCTGGGATTCAGTTTCACATATCCATTGATAATCTAGCTCTGGTTTTATCTGGTTTCTCTTCAGTATTATCCACCTTCTCTTGAAGATCTTTTTCCAAACAATTTTTGTAAATAAATTAATACATTCAATTAATTTATTCATTTTTTATTGAGGGACTGACTCTAAGCAAGACACTCCCGTGGGCCCTAGAGATACAGAGGTAAATGATGATGGATCCTTCCCTGGGTACCCCCCCTGGGTAGCAGCAAATCAGCTAATGTGGTAAATACAGTGGCAGGGAGAACAGGCTCAGGGAAGGCTTCTTAGCAGAGAGACATGGGGACAAAGTGGAAGGAGCAGGGCAGAGAGTGGGGAAGAGCCTTCCGGGCAGAAAAGATGGTGGGAACTGAGCAGACAAGAAGTAGCATGGTGTGAGTGAGGAAATCTCAGCAGGAGCGTGCCACGCTTGTCATGCAGGATTTGGACTTAAGTTGCTCCCCCACACCTCCAGGCGCCAGTTGTAGGCCTGAGCTCAGGGCTACTTACCTGTGCAGACTTCCCATGTGCAGGCTGGGTGCTCTGCAGGACCTGCTCTGGGACCCCCTTTGTACCAGGCTGCTGTGGCCCCTGACCCCACATAGCTCCTCCTCCCTGTACTTATGGGGAGACTTTCTGACTCTGGGGTGTTCTGTCCTCTTGTTGCTATTATTAGGTCATCTGGGAGTTGAGTCAGAGGGGCCTTAACCCTAATTGCACCCCAGAGGACATTTTCCTTGGCTTCTTGCTGTGGGAAGAGCACAGCTTGTTGGTAGAGGGTTTCCATGAGCCTGTTCTTGTCCCTGCTCTTGGGCACAGCTGTCATCCCTTGAGAGTGATGAAGTCATGAGGAATGAGAGGTGATGAGGACATGGGCAGTTTGGCAGTGCCAGAGGTCATCTCTGCCTTTAGGAACAAGAAAGGACTATTGCCAGAAACTAAGAAGGAAACTGAAAGGCCAGAATTAAACTAACAGGGCTGCTTTACCCCTGTGTGTGCTCCCCCAAAATAGGATGACCCTTGGGACACTGCCCACTGGGAAGAGTACAGAGATGCAGAGGACAGAAATCCTGAGGACAGTTCTATAGCAATTGACTTGTACTTTTTACTACCCAGCTTTGGAGGGAAAGCTCTGGAAAAATCACTTTGAAGGCAATACAACAGGGAGAAAGGACTAGGACCTCCTGAGAAAAGTAGAATTCCTGGCAGATTGGGGTGATGATAGATGTTTTCATCTCCTCCATTGATTGACTGATTGATTCATTCATTCACTCATTAGTTCACTTAAAAAACCTAAACTTTGTGCAAGGCACTATGTTAGGTTTCAGGAATATATCTTAGAAAAAGAGCAAGTTTCTTGATCTCACACTATTGACAGTGTGTGTGTGTGTGTGTGTGTGTGCGCGCACATGCACATGCTTGCATGTGATTAGAAGAACAGGTATTTAAAAATAAATATATACAATGTGCTAACTAGTGCAGTCAAGCCGTAGAGTGTTCCTTGGGTGCCCATAGCTTGGAGAGTTATCCTCCCCTAGGGGTCAGGGAAAGCTTCTTGGAGCACATAATTTTTAAGCTGAGTCCAGATAGTAAAGTAGGGGTGGGGAGGAGCAGGCAGGGAGGAATTCTAAACATTAAGAGTAGCATGTGCAAAGGCCTGGAAGTGAAGACACTTCAAGAAGTCATCCCAGCCCCTGTAGTTGATAATAAGGAAAGTGATGTGATTTGATCCTCTGAGGATCAAATGAGCAAGGGAGTGATGTGAAAGAGCCTTCGATTGGTGTAGGCAGTACTCTGGCACCCACATGTGAGGCCCTCAGACCCCACTGATTTTAGCTGCAGCTGTGGTCAGCAGCTTCACAGGTGTGCACATTTGCTGTCGGGCAGCTGGAGTCCTCTTGCAAACTCTCAACTCTCCTTCCATGCCAAGTCCTTCTCCAGCTGCAGCAGGAGCTTGCTAGACCTAGCAGCCCTGGGGGCAAACTTCAGCCAGTGGAGACTGGAGCATGTGGACAAGCGTGCCGCCCTGTTTCAGGTTAGCAGTCATTCTATACTCTTCTCAGGAGTCCCTGTGGAATTGAGCTCCAGGTGCTCATAGCTGTGACCTTGAGACTGAACCTTTGTGCTGCCTTCCCCTCCTTTCCTGACTTCCCAATTCTTCTCTCCTGCTTCCTGGATTGCATGCCAAATAAGACACCTGTGCCTGAGGCCTTGTCTCAGCTGTGCCTTTGGGGCACCTGGAGTGTTGGCCACCTAGAGTCACTGACACTTTCCTTAACTCTGAACTGGGCTCTCTCCTTACCAAGGGCTGTATCTTGACTGTGTTCCTCAAGTGCCTGTTATGGCACCTTCTGTAAGGAGCACCATTCATCCCTCCCATTTTGTAAGTGGATGAAGCTAAGGCTCAGCCCACCTCAAGAGAAGCCCAAGATTAAAGCTCAGGATTTCTGATTTTAAATTAGGTACCTTTTGGACTTCTCTATCTTAGGGCATCGTACTTCTCAAGGGAACAACTAATTCCATGTCCTGTTCCCTGAGCTTTATGCAACATCTCTGTTAGAAATCACCCTCTCAAAGGAATAATGCAATCAAAGGTGAAGCATTTGAAAATGCTGCTTGGTCCTCATTCTGATGTTTGTGGGTCCTCTCTGCAGAAAAATAGTCACCCCTATATTTTAGAAAATTCTAAACAAGAGAATCCAGAAATCATCTAATTTCAGAGATGATGGCTTTCACCACAAAGTCCACGTCCTGAGACACAAGGTCATTGATTGCCACCACAGAATAAGACTCATCTGTGGGGTGACCTGTTTAATACACTCTACTCTGGTTTAGAGGAATGGTCTAGCTTTCAAATGGGGTCTTTCCATCTATATTTTGCAGGGGAAATGCAGTAGTTTCCACAATGTCAAAAACATGCCCACCATCTTCCTGGGCTGTCTACAGTTTGTCTGGGTCAGCTTCCTGTAAATTCTCACAAGCAGTGCAGCAATAAGGTGCTCAGGGTCTGTTCTCTCCTTTCTCAAGTCTGTCTTTAGTGCCTGATTTATACTGAAGGAAAAGAAAATCCACTGGCCTAACTAATCTATCAGAGAGAAGAATGAAATAGGATTTTTGGCTCTCAGGGCCATTCCAGTTTGTCATCTTGTGAAATTAGAGACCGATGGGTGATGTCTGTGTGTGGTGGGAAATTCACTCCTGTCTCCCTGCCAATGCTGGGAGTTCTGGAAGAGGACAGAGATGAGAAAGAGGAAGCTATTTGGACAAGGAAGAACATATGTTAATTATGTGACATAAATAGCATCAAATCTGCAAACATTAATTCTAGGCAAGTCTCATTCTTAGCTTGTTTTCTTTCCCTTTTCTGGCTTTCACAGTAGTAAATGAACTGAAACTGGTGGCTAAGGGAAGAGGATTCAAAGGTTATCTGGCTTGTCTTTGCAGAGTATCAGTTTTATCATATGTACTAGCTGGAAGAAGGTACCACGGGTGGTCAAATAATCTACCTATATTTCGGGCAGATCATAACTAATTTGAGCTGATTAGATTGTTACTCTAAAGACTCAAGTGGAGGAGGGTGTGGGTGGGAAAGGGGTTACTGTATAGAAAGAGTTGGGGTTTGGAGAAGGATAGGGCCTATACTTCAGGGATTTATAACCTAGTGGGTCTCACTACAAATAATCCTACCCCTTCTTAAATGTGTATCCTAAGACTTCTGTGATTATGTGCTGAGCCTGAGCTTAAAGGTATCAGGTGCGTCATGATGTCAGAGTGGAAAAAGGTATCGACAGTGGGTGCTGTAGGGGGACTGCAGGTTACTGAGGAAGCTTACGGAGCATGGGCTCAGATGGGAGCACATGTGACAGACCGAGGGCCATATGTTGTGGATTTGGAAGCTTTGACAGCACTGAGGTAGAGACTCGGATGGCCCTGGCATGGTCCCTGCCAGGCACAAGGAAGTTAGATTTCAGATCAGATAGCAAGCAAAGGGGGGTAAAAACAAATCAAGGTTTGAAAGAAAGCAAAGGAATGTCTTAGCAGGAAAAGACAAGAGTCAGTGTAAGGTCAGATTCCAGAGAAAGGGAGTCAGTTTCCAGGAAAGGCAAATAGAATGTAGCTGGGTGTTCCTGGTCTAATTTTTTCTTCTTTGTTTCAGTTTCTCTTTTGTGAAATAGAGATAAAAATGTTTCCTACATTTCATGTTGGGATTGAAAATCAAATGGAATCATACAGGCAAAAGCATTTTGTAAACTGTAAGAAAAGATGGTCATTATGAAGTTTGGTGATCTCTCTCATGGTGCCAATGGGCAGGGGCCAGGGGAGCACCCCTGTGGTGAGCCACACCTTATCAGGATGGGTACTGCCCACCCCACCCCATAGGTGCCTATTACACCTGAAAGGGTGCTTCTTGGCTACTCCGTATATTCAAACACAGGATACCTTCTAATATTTGCAGTTTTTGCTTATTCATATTAGTTTTTCTTCATAAATATCCTATTATGAAGTTAAAAAAAACATTTCAAGGATAGAGACTTTCAGAATGGGATACAAATTTTTGGTCCTTTTCCCAGGAAGATACCTGGACAGGGTGGTCCATACTTCACCATCACAGATGCTTACATTTAGCAAAACTAGGCAAGGGGGCCTTCTTTGTAGGACCTTGTCTGGGAGCATTTCTGTCTGGCTGCTCTGAGCGTGGTGTATGATGAGCAGGCCCAGGAATGAACAATCTGAGATAGGCAGAGTTTGACTTGATCCAGCATTCTGCCCTTAATGGAGGAGAATAAAATGGAAGACAGTGACTTCTTCGTAATTGTTGTGAAACCCCTGCTTCCCTCCTAGGCAACTTGTGAAAGGACTGACTCCTATGTGGGAACCAGCATGATAAATTTTACAGCCTTGAATGAGTCAGCGGTTCTTTGGAAAAGGCCACTTATATGTGGAAAGAGGGCTTCTTTAATGGGCTGAATGGAAATAATAAGAGCATGTCATTCTTTCATGATGCCACCCTTGAAATATTTCCCCTCTCTTCAATTGACAGATTCTCAATTGAAAGCAGTAAAGATGAAGTATTTGGTTTTTGTCTATAATTCAAGTGCAAAAGGGATCCTAATGATACCAGAGGAGCCATATAAGTAACTCTCTCATGCCTGCATTCCCAACTTCATCTATTCCTCCCTATAGAATGAAGGGATTTCTGGAAATTGGTCATTAGGAATCAAAAAGCTTTGAATACATCATAACTCCTATTATGGATCTGTTTTTATTTACAACACTCTGACACCAAATGTGTAGGTTTGCCACACATGTAATTCTCTAAGTCAAGTCTCTGCAGACACCAACTGGGTGTCTACAACTTAACTCTGACACTAACCACCTGGAATTAGCACAGGCCCCATAGGTTAAGGGCTCAATTGCTCAAGACTGTCCCTCATTTCAGATTCCAATTGCTAGTAGTGGGTCCTTAGGTACTCAGACTTCTGTTTACCTTTGCTACAAATGGGAAAGTTTTCATGACCCTCTCCTCAGGTTTGAAAATTTGCTATAATGGCTCATAGAACTCAGGGGAACACTTTACTTAACTGTTTTAGTATAAAGGATATAAAAGATACAGCCAGATGAAGAGGTACACAGAGTAAGGTCTGGAAGGGCCCTGCCTTCAGGAGCTTCTGGCCCATGGAGTTTGGGATGTACTACTCTCCCAACATGTGGATGTGTTCACCAACTTGGAAGCTCTCTGAGCTTTGTCATTGAGGGTTTTTATGGAGTGTCTTGCCAATGGGTTCCAGCCCCGGCAAGTTCACTATGGATTCAGTGTGACCAAAGAAATTGACAGCAAAACGTTCTTGGGGGTGAAAGGGTTATACCCAACTTTATTTCTAGGTGGTAGGTCAGTCACTAGAATCCCATTCACTCAGAGCAAGTCTGCATGCAGCAAGCTGGTCTCTGCTTCTGGGCCCCTCTGTCTGCACAGCCGTCCTCTGGGCCTCACTACCTGCACAGTAGTCCTGCACAGCCATCCACTGGGCCTCACTGCCTGCACAGTAGTCCTGCACAGCAGTCCTCCAGGCCTCTCTGCACAGTCCTCCAGGCCTCTCTGCACAGTCCTCTCACACAGCTGTCCTCAGGGATTCTGTCCTCTGTTCTGCACTCCTGCAGCCTTGCAGCCCTGCCACCATGTGCCCAGAGCACTGGGTGGAGCTCTTTTTATAGAGTCAACAGCCATGTAGTGCCCACAGGTGTGCAGTGAGCTAGTCAACCATGGCCAGGTGAGAATCCTGGCCACAGGAACTCTCATTTTATCCACATGGAGGTTCTGTCATGTAGGCATTGGCCATTAGTGATTAGCTCAATTTCTGTCCCTCTCCCCTCCCCAGAGGTTGAGGTATGGGCTGAAAGTTTCAACCCTTGAATCATACGGTTGGTTCCTCTGGCAACCAGCGTCATCTTGAAGGGGGTGGGGGGTGGAGGTTCCATCAAGAGTCACATGATTAACAAAAACTCAGGTGTTGTTGAGAGGAGCTTACCGTGAATAACAACAGGTGTTCCTCACACTCCTATTGCTCAGAAAACTTCAGTACAAGCATTTTAGAAGCTCTGTCAGAAATTGAGGATGAAGAACAAATGTCTATTTTTAATTTGCAATATTACAGTTCCTTTAAAAAATTAATTTGTTAGTATATATAATTATAATTCTTACATGGATTCAAGAGACACTGATCAGCTTCCTCCTGAAATAATTCCTCTACAAATTTGCTAGTTTACCTCAAATATTTCTAGCATTAGGATCCTATCTTTAAAATAAGATGTTGAAAATCTCTGCTAAAATTTAATGTATTTTTTAAAAGGTAACTTACCAGTAGTTATTAATACCTTATTAAGAATTATTTAGTTATATTAGCATGGAAGGGAAAAAAACTCTGAGAATTTTGATGACACAGACTTGTGAGGAAAATTTCTGAGCTTAGCAGGACACCTCATTGTGTCTCCTGCTGAGTGAATTGGAGGAGAGACTTCATTGGTCACTGGTTGATCAGTATGCTAGTCATGGAGGTTGGTGAGAGGTTGAGGGTGGAGGGTAAGGTGTGTAGGTATTACAATAAATATGACATGGTTTCTGACTTTAACAAGCTCATCATCCAGTAGAAAAGCTAGACATATAAAACTACACTTTAAAGTTTTTATTTTAAGTAGTTAATTTCAATATAATATACAACAGGGAAACACATAGGCATCAGGTGCTATAGAACCTAAAGGGTCGTCCTGCAGCCCAATCTATGAGATGGAGGGGGTCAGGGAAGGCTTCCTATATGGATGAGCCTGACTTGAGTATTTGTTTCTTTTTTAAAGCCAGTTTTATTGAGGTAGAATTTGCATACAGTAAAATTTGTCCTTTCTAGGTATATGATTTCATGAATTTTAACAAATGCATACAGCTATATAACCACCACCCCAGTCAAGATTAGCTGTATCCATCCTCCTAAAATGTTCTCTAAGGCCCATACTCAGGCCTTGGCAAGATCTGATCTGATTATATCCCTATAGTTTTGCCGTTTCCAGAATATCCTATAAGGGAATCATTGAGTGTATAGCCTTTTGTGTCTAGTTTCTTATATTCACCATAGTGCATTTGAGACTCATCCGAGTTGCTGCATGTGTCAGAAATTTGTTTCTTTTTATTGTTGAGTAGCATTCCATGGATGCATGTACCACAGTTTATTTATCTCTCAGCTGATGTACATTTGGGTTGTTTCCAGTTTTTGGCAATTATAAAGAAAGCTGCTATAAGTATTTGTATACAGATCTTCATGTGGACATATGCTTTCATTTATCTTAGATAAATACCTGGGAGTGAGATTACTGGGCACATGTTAAATATATTTATAAGAAATTTCTTGTTTCCACCAGCAGAGTTTGAAAGCCCCAGTGCATAACAAGGGAAGCTTATCTTTATTGTGGTGCTAAAAGAAGTAGAGAAGATGTCTTTGGCCTAGTGTTATTTAAGCTAAGACCTGAAAGAGAGGAGGAGTTAGGCAAAAAGGCTCAGGAACAACATTCCAGACAAAAGATAAGCATGTGAAAATGTTGGCAAAGTGGCTTTTAAAAGCAAGGATGCCCAGTGTTCATTGTATGTGACATGATGAAGATTCTGGGTGCTATTTGCAAGGGAAGTTTCAGTGGATGGCTGTGGTTTGAGACCAATTTGCTGATGTTGAAGAATGAATGGGATGTGAGGACATGGAGGGAAGTGCCTAGACCATTCTAAAAATTACCAACTGTGATTAGAAGGGGAGAGACAGAGCAGGAGTTAGAGGAGTCCCCGACATCCAGGAGCCTCGGTTAGGGTGGGGGAGACCTGAGCAGGATGGTGGGCCCCAGAGGGAGAGGTCATAGGTGCAGACAAGGGAGATGCAAAAGGGGGTTTGTCCTAGAGGAGAGTGTGGGGAATAAGGGCAGCCTGTGACCGTATTGTGTGACATCTCCTTTGCCTCATGGGGAAGGGAGACAGGAGAGGAGATAGCAGGAAGCTACAGTAGTCATGTCTGACCTCCTTCCTATTTTATTATGAAAACTGAGAAAGACAAAATAGAATATCAAGTAGATTCCAGGTAGAGAATTTAGAAGTTCTGTCTAAGCTTCCCCATAAAAAGGCGTATTCATGGAACTATACAATAGGTTTACATAAAAAAAATCAGTACTTTTTTGGATTAATATCATTATAAATATAATAAAGTATATAAAAAGCACACACAATCTCACAATACATTATTGTATATTGTTGGATTGCCTTCCTATGATTTATTTATCCATATACTTTTCATGTACGCTACAGTGTATGGCGCTATATTTAAATATCTTGCTCAGGATATTACTCTTTTCTGTGTCACTTGTTCCTTTTAACACACGAGAGCAGAGCGCCGTGAGCCCAGTGCCCATGCTATCCTGTTGGCGAGTATATCCTCAGCGTTAACACTGACTTACACATGTTAAATGCTTCATGTGTGTTTATTAAATTAGTATGTTTTTGTTGAATTTATAGTATGAGCATTTTCCCCATGTCATTAATATTTTTTTTTTTTGAGAGGGCATCTCTCATATTTATTGATCAAATGGTTGTTAACAACAATAAAATTCAGTATAGGGGGGTCAATGCTCAATGTACAATCATTAATCCACTTCAAGCCTAATTCTCATCAGTCTCCAATCTTCTGAAGCATAACGAACAAGTTCTTACATGGGGAACGAATTCTTACATAGTGAATAAA
The DNA here is from genome assembly GCF_040802235.1 of Manis javanica. Taxonomy (NCBI): domain Eukaryota; kingdom Metazoa; phylum Chordata; class Mammalia; order Pholidota; family Manidae; genus Manis; species Manis javanica. The sequence goes on from NC_133160.1 coordinate 113,674,071, forward strand.
TTCTTACATGGTGAACAGTACAAGGGCATTCATCACAGAAACTTTCGGTTTTGATCACACATTATGACCTATAAACAATCAGGTCAAATATGAATATTCGTTTGATTTTTGTACTTGATTTATATGTTGATCCCACATTTCTCCCTCTATTATTATTATTATTATTATTATTTTTAATAAAATGCTGAAGTGGTAGGTAGATGCAAGATAAAGGTAGAAAACATAGTTTAGTGCTGTAAGAGGGCAAATGTAGATGATCAGATGATCAGGTGTGTGCCTATGGACTAAGTATTAATCCAGGCTAGACAAGGGCAGCAAGACATCCACGGATGCAGAAGATTTCTCTCAAAGCAGGGGGAGTGAGGTTCTGAGCCTCACCTCTGTTGATCCCCAAATTCTCACCTGATGGCCCCCCTGCGACTGTGCCTGTCTTAGGTTGTTCCTCCCTTGAGGAATCTTACCCGTCTCTGGCTAACCAATCATCTTCCGGGGCCACACAGGGAAATGTAAAGTTGGTAAGTGAGAGAGAAGCCATATTGTTTGCAAAGGTTAGCTTTTTACTTCTTTGCAGATTTATGCCCTGTGGCTTCTATGCCCAGCACTTGTCTCGAGGTATCTTTACCACCTGGAGGAATTATGATAGTTGGTAAATTCGATATGAGGCACGAATTCTATTTAAAGGTTGTAATTAGGAAGGAAGAAGAAAAGCTATAGATGTAGCATATGGAAGGAAACATGGGAGGATTGATTATTTCTTTGACATATCTTCTTGTAGAGTACCTCAAGTATGTATAGGTTTTAAACTACTAATTTGCACACACATATTAACATAATAGGAATACGGTGACATAAACAAAGCAAATCTATAATTACCATCCATCTCCAGTGAAGCCAAGAAAACCATTTAGGCACCCTAGGCATTTGTGAAAATTTATCTATGATATGATGGATATTGTCCAACTGTACTTGAACAATCAGGCAAATTAAAGCAGCCCATTTCTGGGATCTGTTCACATCCCATATGTTCTTTTAACCGTAGATAGTCTATAGTCATGAGATTTTGGAGTGCTACAACTTGCACCCCTCCCAACTCCTGGTTGAGTTCCAACCGTACAGATCCAGTCAAATTTGTTGTCTCACTGTATGCACATGCCAGCCTAGACATCTCCCTCCTCATTCCTATGGCAAGTCCAGGAGACGGTGGGCTGGATGCAGCCACAACCGCAGCATCGTCCGGATCCCTGTGGAGGCTTTTTGATGATCATCCCCCTGGCACAAGTCCTCCAGAGAGTGCTGATGCCGGAAGCTCCTCCTCATATTGTATCTTAGTTCATTTTCTGGGTATCCAAGCTAGGCCTTGATCTTCTGCATAGAAACAAACAGACCCTTTGCCCACACTTTGACATGCCCTCTATACCACTGTGCAGAACTCATTGGAGGTCAGCACACAGTAACTGCTTTTATTTATTTATTTATTTTAATTAAGAGAAAGGAATATTATCAGAAAAGAGTACCTCCATAGCTGATCATCTGACACCCTTTAAGTGATCAACATTAAGGATATTTAAAGCATGCGTTGATCTTTGATTTACCAATAGTTTTATCCTATCAAGGAGTAATCCCCCTTTTCTTTCTTTCTTTCTTTCTTTTTTTTTTTTAAAATTTTTAATCTACACTTACCTGAAGAATACTATGTTTACTATGCTCTCCCCTATATCAGGTCCCCCCTAACAACCACATTACGGTTACTGTCCATCAGCTTAGCAAAATGTTATAGAGTCACTACTTGTCCTCTCTGTGTTGTGCAGCCCACCCTTCCCTTTCTCCCTCCCCCCCATGCATGCTAATCTTAATACCCCCCTTCTTCTTCCCCTCTCCCCTTATCCCTCCCTGCCCACCCATCCTCCCCAGTTCCTTTCCCTTTGGTACCTGTTAGTCCATTTTTGGGTTCTGTAATTCCGCTGCTGTTTTGTTCCTTCAGTTTTTCCTTTGTTCCTGTACTCCTCAGATGAGTGAAATCATTTGGTATTTCTCTTTCTCTGCTTGGCTTATTTCACTGAGCATAATACTCTAGAGCTCCATCCATGTTGCTGCAAATGGTTGGATTTTTCCACTTCTTATGGCTGAGTAGTATTCCATTGTGTATATGTACCACATCTTCTTTATCCATTCATCTACCGATGGACATTTAGGTTGCTTCCAATTCTTGGCTATTGTAAATAGTGCTGCGATAAACATAGGGGTGCATCTGTCTTTCTCAAACTTGATTGCTGCGTTCTTAGGGTAAATTCCTAGGAGTGGAATTCCTGGGTCAAATGGTAGGTCTGTTTTGAGCATTTTGATGAACCTCCATACTGCTTTCCACAATGGTTGAGCTAATTTACATTCCCACCAGCAATGTAGGAGGGTTTCCCTTTCTCCACAGCCTCGCCAACATTTGTTGTTGTTTGTCTTTTGGATGGCAGCCATCCTTACTGGTGTGAGGTGATACCTCATTGTAGTTTTAATTTGCATTTCTCTGATAATTAGCGATGTGGAGCATCTTTTCATGTGTCTGTTGGCCATCTGTATTTCTTTTTTAGAGAACTGTCTGTTCAGTTCCTCTGCCCATTTTTTAATTGGGTTATTTGTTTTTTGTTTGTTGAGGTGTGTGAGCTCTTTATATATTCTGGATGTCAAGCCTTTATCGGATCTGTCATTTTCAAATATATTCTCCCATACTGTAGGGTTCCTTTTTGTTCTATTGATGGTGTCTTTCGCTGTACAGAAGCTTTTCAGCTTAATGTAGTCCCACTTGCTCATTTTTGCTGTTGTTTTCCTTGCCCGGGGAGATATGTTCAAGAAGAGGTCACTCATGTTTATGTCTAAGAGGTTTTTGCCTATGTTTTTTTCCAAGAGTTTAATGGTTTCATGACTTACATTCAGGTCTTTGATCCATTTTGAGTTTACCTTTGTATATGGGGTTAGACAATGGTCCAGTTTCATTCTCCTACATGTAGCTGTCCAGTTTTGCCAGCACCATCTGTTGAAGAGACTGTCATTTTGCCATTGTATGTCCATGGCTCCTTTATCATATATTAATTGACCATATATGTTTGGGTTAATTTCTGGAGTCTCTAATCTGTTCCACTGGTCTGTGGCTCTGTTCTTGTGCCAGTACCAAATTGTCTTGATTACTATGGCTTTGTAGTAGAGCTTGAAGTTGGGGAGTGAGATCCCCCCTACTTTATTCTTCTTTTTCAGGATTGCTTTGGCTATTCGGGGTCTTTGGTGTTTCCATATGAATTTTTGAATTATTTGTTCCAATTCATTGAAGAATGTTGCTGGTAATTTGAGAGGGATTGCATCAAATCTGTATATTGCTTTGGGCAGGATGGCCATTTTGATGATATTAATTCTTCCTAGCCATGAGCATGGGATGAGTTTCCATTTATTAGTGTCCCCTTTAATTTCTCTTAAGAGTGACTTGTAGTTTTCAGAGTATAAGTCTTTCACTTCTTTTGGTTAGGTTTATTCCTAGGTATTTTATTCTTTTTGATGCAATGGTGAATGGAATTGTTTTCCTGATTTCTCTTTCTATTGATTCATTGTTAGTGTATAGGAAAGCTACAGATTTCTGTGTGTTAATTTTGTATCCTGCAACTTTGCTGTATTCCAATATCAGTTCTAGTAGTTTTGGAGTGGAGTCTTTAGGGTTTTTATGTATCATACAATCTGCAAATAGTGACAGTTTAACTTCTTCTTTACCAATCTGGATTCCTTGTATTTCTTTGTTTTGTCTGATTGCCGTGGCTAGGACCTCCAGTACTATGTTAAATAACAGTGGGGAGAGTGGGCATCCCTGTCTGGTTCCCAATCTCAGAGGAAAAGCTTTCAGCTTCTCGCTGTTCAGTATAATGCTGGCTGTGGGTTTATCATATATGGCCTTTATTATGTTGAGGTACTTGCCCTCTATTCCCATTTTGCTGAGAGTTTTTATCATGAATGGATGTTGAATTTTGTCAAATGCTTTTTCAGCATCTATGGAGATGATCATGTGGTTTTTGTCTTTCTTTTTGTTGATGTGGTGGATGATGTTGATGGATTTTCGAATGTTGTACCATCCTTGCATCCCTGGGATGAACCCCACTTGGTCATGGTGTATGATCCTTTTGATATACTGTTGAATTCTGTTTGCTAATATTTTATTGAGTATTTTTGCATCTACATTCATCAGGGATATTGGTCTGTAATTTTCTTTTTTGGTGGGGTCTTTGCCTGGTTTTGGTATTAGGGTGATGTTGGCTTCATAGAATGAGTTTGGGAGTATTCCCTCTTCTTCTATTTTGTGGAACACTTTAAGGAGAATGGGTATTATGTCTTCTCTGTGTGTCTGATAAAATTCCGAGGTAAATCCGTCCAACCCCGGGGTTTTGTTCTTGGGTAGTTTTTTGATTACCATTTCAATTTCTTTGCTTGTAATTGGTTTGTTTAACTTTTGTGTTTCTTCCTTGGTCAGTCTTGGGAGGTTGTATTTTTCTAGGAAGTTGTCCATTTCTTCTAGGTTTTCCAGCTTGTTGGCATATAGGTTTTCATAGTAGTCTTTAATAATTCTTTGTATTTCTGTGGAGTCTGTTGTGATTTTTCCATTCTCATTTCTTATTATGTTGATTTGTGTTGATTCTCTTTTTCTCTTAATAAGTTGCGCTAGAGGCTTATCTATTTTGTTTATTTTCTCGAAGAACCAGCTCTTGGTTTCATTGATTTTTGCTATTGTTTTATTCTTCTCAATTTTGTTTATTTCTACTCTGATCTTTATTATGTCCCTCCTTCTGCTGACTTTAGGCCTCATTTGTTCTTCTTTTTCCAGTTTTGATAATTGTGATGTTACATTATTTATTTGGGACTGTTCTTCCTTCTTCAAGTGTGCCTGGATTGCTATATACTTTCCTCTTAAGACTGCTTTCGCTGCATCCCACAGAAGTTGAGGCTTAGTGTTGTTGTTGTCATTTGTTTCTATATATTCCTTGATTGCTATTTTGATTTGTTCATTGATCCATTGATTATTTAGTAGCATGTTGTTAAGCCTCCATGTGTTTGTGAGCCTTTTTGTTTTCTTTGTAGAATTTATTTCTACTTTTATACCTTTGTGGTCTGAAAAATTGGTTGGTAGAATTTCAATATTTTGTAATTTACTGAGGCTCTTTTTGTGAGCTAGTATGTGGTCTATTCTGGAGAATGTTCCATGTACACTTGAGAAGAATGTATATCCTGTTGCTTTTGGATGTAGAGTTCTATAGATGTCTCTTAGGTCCATCTGTTCTAGTGTGTTGTTCAGTGCCTGTGTGTTCTTACTTATTTTCTGCCTGGTGGATCTATCCTTTGGGGTGAGTGGTGTGTTGAAGTCTCCTACAATGAATGCATTGCAGTCTATTTCCCTCTTTAGTTCTGTTAGTATTTGCTTCACATATGCTGGTGCTCCTGTATTGGGTGCATATATATTTATAATGGTTATATCCTCTTGTTGGACTGAGCCCTTTATCATTATGTAGTATCCTTCTTTATCTCTTGTTACTTTCTTTGTTTTGAAGTCTATTTTGTCTGATATTAGTACTGCGACACCTGCTTTCTTCTCACTGTTTTTTGCCTGAAATATGTTTTTCCATCCCTTGACTTTTAGTCTATGCTTATCTTTGGGTTTAAGGTGAGTTTCCTGTAAGCAGCATATAGATGGGTCTTGCTTTTTTATCCATTCTATTACTCTATGTCTTTTGATTGGTGCATTAAGTCCATTTACATTTAGGGTGACTATTGAGAGATATGTACTTATTGCCATTGCAGGCTTTAGATTCGTGTTTACCAAAGGTTCAAGGTTAGCTTCTTTAGTATCTTACTGCCTAACTTAGCTCGCTTATTGAGCTGTTATATAGACTGTCTGGAGATTCTTTTCTTCTCTCCCTTCTTATTCCTCCTCCTCCATTCTTCATATGTTGTGTGTTTTGTTCTGTGCTCTTTTTAGGGGTGCTCCCATCTAGAGCAGTCCCTGTAGGATGCCCTGTAGAGGTGGTTTGTGGGAAGCAAATTCCCTCAGCTTTTGCTTGTCTGGGAATTGTTTAATCCCGCCATCATATTTAAATGATAGTCGTGCTGGATACAGTATCCTTGGTTCAAGGCCCTTCTGTTTCATTGCATTAAGTATATCATGCCATTCTCTTCTGGCCTGTAGGGTTTCTGTTGAGAAGTCTGATGTTATCCTAATGGGTTTTCTTTTATAGGTGACCTTTTTCTCTCTAGCTGCCTTTAAAACTCTTTCCTTGTCCTTGATCCTTGCCATTTTAATTACTATGTGTCTTGGTGTTGTCCTCCTTGGATCCTTTCTGTTGGGGGTTCTGTGTAATTCCATGGTCTGTTCGATTATTTCCCCCCCCCAGTTTGGGGAAGTTTTCAGCAATTATTTCTTCAAAGAGACTTTCTATCCCTTTTCCTCTTTCCTCTTCTTCTGGTATCCCTATAATACGAATATTATTCGTTTTGGCTTGGTCACATAGTTCTCTTAGTGTTGTTTCATTCCTGGAGATCCTTTTGTCTCTCTCTATGTCAGCTTCTATACGTTCCTGTTCTCTGGCTTCTATTCCTTCAATGGCCTCTTGCATCTTATCCATTCTGCTTATAAATCCTTCCAGGGATTTTTTCACTTCTGTGATCTCCTTCCTGACATCTGTGATCTCCTTCCAGACTTCATCCCACTGCTCTTGCATTTTTCTCTGCATCTCATCCCATTGCTCTTGCATTTTTCTCTGCATCTCTGTCAGCATGTTCATGATTTTTATTTTGAATTCTTTTTCAGGAGGACTAGTTAGGTCTGTCTCCCTCTCAGGTGTTGTCTCTGTGATCTTTGTCTGCCTGTAGTTTTGCCTTTTCATGGTGATAGAGATAGTTTGCAGAGCTGGTACAAGTGACCACTGGAAGAGCTTCCCTTCTTGTTGGTTTGTGGCCTTTCTCTCCTGGGAGAATAGCGACCTCTAGTGGCTTGTGCTGTGCAGCTGTGTGCAGACAGGGCTTCTGCTTCCTGCCTGGTTGCTATGGGGTTTATCTCCGCTGTTGCGGTGGGCGTGGCCTGGCTGGGGCTGCTCCTCCCAAATGGTGGAGCCCCGTTGGAGGGGGAGCGGCCAGGAGGCTATTTATCTCCGTAAGGGGCCTTCGTGCTCCCTGCTGCCCAGGGGGTTAGAGTGCCCAGAGATCCCCAGATTCCCTGCCTCTGGTCTAAGTGACCTGTCCTGCCCCTTTAAGACTTCCAAAAAGCACTCTCCAAACCAAAACAACAACAGCAACAATGAGAGAGGGAACAGGAAAAAAAAAAAAAAGGAAAGAACACGCGATTTTTTTTGTCCTCAGGCGCAGGTCCCAGGCACCCGCTCACCAGTCCCGCTGCTCTGCCTCCCTACCACCAGGTTTTCCAAAGCACTTTAAGGCTTCCAAAAAGCACTCGCCAAAAAGAGAAAAAAAAAATAGGATAAACGTGCGATTTCCTCCGTCCTCAGGTGCCGGTGTCAGGCACCCGCCCACCGGTCCCACAGGGAAAAACGTGCGATATTCTTTGTCCTCAGGCGCCGGTCCCAGGCGCCTGCTCACCGGTCCTGCTGCTCTGCCTCCCTAGCACCAGGGTCCCTGTCCCTTTAAGGCTTCCAAAAAGCACTCGCCAAAAAGAGAAAAAAAAAAAGGGGGGGAAAAACACGTGATTTCCTCCATCCTCAGGTGCTGGTCTCAGGCACCTGCCCACCGGTCCCGCAGGGAAAAGCGCGGGATAGTCTTTGTCCTCAGGTGCCGGTCCCAGGCACCTGCTCACCAGTCCCGCCGCCCTGCCTCCCTAGCACCGGGGTCCCTGTCCCTTTAAGGCTTCCAAAAAGTGCTCGCCAAAAAGAGAAAAAAAAGGGGAAAAACGCGTGATTTCCTCCGTCCTCAGGCGCTGGTCTCAGGCACCCACCCACCGGTCCCCCTTCGCAAGGCGCTGGGTTCTTGCAGGTGTGGATGTGGTCTGGATGTTGTCCTGTGTCCTGTGGTCTCTATTTTAGGAAGATTTTTCTTTGTTATATTTTCATAGCTCTATGTGTTTTTGGGAGGAGATTTCCACTGTTCTACTCACGCCGCCATCCTGGCTCTGCCCCAGTCATTAGTATTTTTAAAGCCGTTTTTAGTTACTTTGTAGTGTTTCTTGGCATGTACATACTGTCATTTATATAATAATTTCTTGCTTGTCAGAAGTGTAAATGAGCTTTTACAGTTGGTCTGATGATGTTAGTTACAGTAGTGATGGCTACTGTTTACGGAACACTTGCTGTTATAAGCATTTATTACTATGCTTTGTATATGTTATTTCATTATGTCTTCCCAACATCCCAATTTGGTACTTTTTATTGTTACCATTTTACAATGGAGGAAAATGAAGCTAAGAGAGTTTTAGTAGCTAACCTAAAATTCTAAAGGACAACTGGACCCATTCCCTGGTCTGTTGACACTGAGCCTGGCTTCAGTGATCCTTCTCTGCTGCTCCTGGGCAGAGGCTTGCTCCTCATTCAATCACTGACCAGTTACCAGGCACCTCGAGTGTGAGACAATGTGTGGGCATGAGAGAGATAAGAGAGAAGAGACATATGCCAGTCCTAGACAGCCTTCTGTATTTAGATGGGCAAAGATGTAATGTGTGCGCCAGAAACAGAGAAAATAAAACCTTAACTCCTGCTGCTCCCCAGGAGGTTTGAAAGTCCAATACAGTTTCATTATAAAAAGTTTACTAGCCACCATTTATGGGCCAGGCCCTGGGACATAGTTGTGAATGAGAGAGACTGGTTTCCTGAATGCCTGGAGTTCACAGACAAGTGAAGAAGAAGGCGTTAAATCATGACTATAAGTGCAGAGAATAGTGGAGAAGAACATGTGCACTGGACTGAGGGAGTGCATGCCAAATGCAATGGACCTCGTCTCAGGGTTGGACAGGGTCTCCTGGAAGTAATGCTATTCCAGTTGAGATTTGAAGATAAGTAGGCATTCGTCCGATGGGAAAAGAGAGGTGGCACAGCGGTGGGAGTGTATGAGGGAAAGCTGGAACCATAGAGGAGTGTAGGCAGATGGAAGGGGCAGAAGTCCAAATGGCTGGAGCTGAGAGAAGGGGCGGGCAGCGTAGAGTGAAGAAGTAGGAGTGGCCAGGTGGGGCAGATGCCGGAAGCATGGCCTACGAGTCCATGAGAGGGTGAGAAGTGGGGTTTTATGTGGTCAGTTTTGTAGGGAGTTTGCCCTGCTACAGCATGGTGAATTGAGTGAGGGCACACAGTGATGGGGGATGGGAGGGCTGCGTTAGTCAGGGGAGGTGTGCTGTGGGTCTGGAGCAGAGAAGGGGGAAGGTCGGATGGGTTGAGATAAGAAATCGCTAGACTGGATTTAGTGACTGATTGACTGGAGAAAGGAACATGTACGAGAGAATATTTAGGGAGAGCAGGGGTCATCCTTGGCTCATCACAACTGAGTGGATCTCTTGTCATCTGCTGAGATGGGGGAGAAGAGAGTGTTTGGGGGGGTGATAATGAGTTCAGTTCTGGACATTTTAAATTTGACTTGTCAAAAAGATATGCAAACACAATGTCCAGAGGTCGTTGGACATATAGGATCTAGGCAAAGGCATCTGGGTGAAGAAAAATGTGCAGGAGTTACTGACATACTGATAGTAATTGAGTCTCTGAAGTAGGGAGTCTGCCTAGAGAGAGGGTGTTGGATAGGAGAAGAAAGGTTTATGAGAGAGAAGGCCAGTAGTTTAGGAGGGTGGAGGAGTAGAAACAGCAAAAAGGACTGAAATGAATCCCAGGTACATGAGGAGATGTTCTGGAACCCACCGACGAGAGTATTTTTGTCATAGAAGGGAGTAATCAAGTGTTACGTACTCCTGCAGAGATAATAAAAAATAACGGTTGAAAGTTGCCTGTTGGATCATCCAACCTGTAGGTCGCTGGTGACTGTGGCAGAGCAATTTAGGTGGCAGTGAGGCAGATGTGCTCTGGGTGGGCTAGGAAACGGGTGGAGTGGACATGCTCGTCTCCAGCCGGGAGCCCACGCCCCCCAGTGCAGGGGACATGGTGGTTAACCGTGCCGGCCGCAAGAGCTGTGGCAGCTGTGGTCCTGAAGGAGGGCTGTCATAAATTTTCCTGTGCACCATTATCATTTTATGGGGGTAATTTGTTTTGTTTTGTGACTTTTTAAGAACTGGCACTAAAAGAAAAATGAGAGGCCTTCCAGGGACAGCAGCACCCACGCACCCTGAGAAATTAAGGCTTTAAGGGGGTGAGAAAGACTCATAGGAAATTTATTAGTTGTGTCTCAAGCTGTGCACAGTCCAGCAGACTAACAGTATATTAATGCCTTCCTGGGAGGCTGCCATTCACTTAGCCACAGAAATATGGGGACAAAAATGGTCTGTGAAGTGAGAAACTCAGGATATATGGTGAGATTATTGGAAGAAATGACCCTAACACTCATGAACAAGCTTCTGGATTTTATTGAGAATCATTCTTCAGAGAGGCCAGTCTATTCTTAAAAAATTTGCTGGGAGCATCGCTGCTCTGGTCTCTGCACCAGCATCATCATTGACCCTACCCTGTCTTGTCTGAACAAATGGGAATTACTGACCTGGGGTGTGTGTATATATAGTTGCTTCTGGAATTAGGACTGAAAATTTCTGATTTTTTTTCTTGACTTTTGGTATGCACCAAATACTTTTTCCCTGCTTGCATAATTTATCTTTCTGTTTGTGTTTCCCTCCGCCTGTTATTAAAATGGACTTGCTTTGTCTAAGCACACCAATTTGGATTGGGAAAAAGTCAGCCCAGGAGTTTCCAAGGTGAGAAGGAGCAGCCAGTTTGGACTAATTAATTTTGCTTTATAAATTCCACAACATGGAAAATCCATACTCAGACACTCTAAGCTTGACTGGAAAATGGGTGCGCTAGTCCAGGGATGACTACAGAGAGTGTAGAGGAGGTGACACAGATCTCAGGAACCAGGGACTAAGCTAATTAGCTAGGGTTAAAGGCATGCCCAGACTATGGTCCAGCCAGGAAAATAATTCTGAATGTCTTTCCATTAATGAAGATGATAGGTGATTAATTTTGACTTGAAATTCCTAAATAAATTCAGTAAGCTCATTCTGTGCCACAGGTTCCCAGTGTTTGCTTTACCTGTGGATCTTCATGGCAGCCTAGAGATTATTTTAGCATCTGGGAATAGGAGTTAATTCCAAGATTCAGCAGATAGGGAAAACAGAGGAGTCTTTTGAGATTGGCTAAGAAATTGGGTGGGGGTTCTGAACCTTCAGGGCCTGATTATCATCAGTCTTAGCTGTCAGGAAAAGGACCAGCTTCTTAAGTGTCTAATACTTTATAGGTATTGAATTAAGAGATGGGAGTGAACAACTCGGTGCCTTTTCTTTAAAGTGAGGGCTCGTTCCTGAGTCTCTTAAGGGAAATGCCTGACTTTATTCTAAAATGCCATCTTCTTAAATAATTTTTTATGGTAATCTTTTTTGCAACTCTCTTGAGTCCAGACATTCTGCTGTGCTCAAAGGAACCCCCACGGTGGAATCACTTTGAAAACAAGTCCTAGATTTGAAATGGGAACATGTTTAGCAGCCTAAGCCATATATGAAACCTTTCTCTATGAACCCCTCTTTTAACACTTTCTCATCATAATCTCTCCTTTAAAGCCAAACTCTAAAGGAAAGGAATTTGCATGCATTTGTCAAATGCTATCAGATTGAAAATCTTATCAGAATCCTAATTAATGCAAAAATAATACCAACTTGCAGGTTAAGTAGCAACCTAAACTCTATCGTTTTCTTTGCTAGGAAATTATCTGATGTTCATTAACTCAACGGTTTTGGGAAACAAATAAAAATCAAGTGACACCACTGCTATGTAATTTGACTAACTCTGAAATTTGTCTTAAAGTTGGATGACAAGATCTATCACTATATATTTATCAGAATAAGAAATGTAATCCTAAAGAAGGTTTATTCATTAGAAAGCTGATTCTCATAATTTTGAAGTCAAAATTGAATGTCTTGGTGAGAAATGGGAATTGAAGTAAGAAGATGATAAACATTCTAAAATTATCTTTATTTTTAAAAAGTTTTAAAGCCTTTTATATCCACAAAAAAAAAAGGGTATATGGAGAGAGAGGTAGAGGACTTGCAGATTCCAAAGGAACTGAATAAGAGCACTGCAGGGAGAGGGAACTCACAGGACATATGTAATTGCCAGTTTTCTGAACTGTATTCTTTATTCTTTAGTCTTCCTGGATTCAGTGACATTAGGATGCATTTTGAGAACTGGCTGGAGATTGGCCTTGTCCCTACTTCTCTTTGGGATAATTACTTTGGATGTTTTCCTTAACCCTTCTCCTCGGTGATTCTATGCGGTGCCACATTATGCCTCTTTGCTGACATACTGTCTGCTCTTTGTCATTGCTTCCTGCTCTGTGCTCCTTTTCAGAGACTCTGAAGCCAGATAAGGAATAGTAATTGTCACTAATCTCATAACTTGTCCACAGAGAAGCAATGCTATAAACAGGCCTCACATTCAAAATATTGCATTATATGTTTCTGGTGCCATCTAATATACTCATGTAATGCATGTAATGCATGCTTTTCCAAATGGTCGGAATTCAGGGAAGGTTTGATATAGTCATCAAGCACATAGGCATTCGAAAAGTTGGGTCATTTTTCATGGGTAAAGCAGATGTTGCTTAAATATGAAGAAATGCAGGGGAAAAGATAGCTGTCAAAATCTTTGCTCCATTAAGAAGGTAATTTTATACTCAAGAACTACAGAGTCTGAGGGTTGAAAGGGTACTTTTGAGAACACCTCCAAACTCACATCCAGTGCTTTAACCTGTGTTTATAAAAGAACAAGAATACTTCCTAGAACCAAAGGCTTGGCAAACCAAGATAAAATGTCATACCCACAAATAAGAAGCCATGATTTTTAAAAACGAAACTGAAAATCTGATTTCCTGGGAAGATTGATCAGGAGTTATTCCAGATAGATTTTGTGTGTAACTCTTGAATGGTGCATGTTTTTCCTGTAGACAATACAGTAATTCTAAGTAGTTGGATTTTGTATTTCCACCTCCACTCCCACTGCCCCCAGAATCTGAATAACTTGAGAAAAATATAGTTTAGCCATTTACACAGTCCTGGTCTATACCTATTGCTGTTTATTTCTCATGGCAATTTTTTTCCCACCTAAAGTGTGTTGGGCATTATAAATATTGGTGTCTTGCTTTTATTGGCTTGAAATGCTAGTTTAAGTTTGTGTGAACTCATTTTCATTGATTTATTTTTAAAGTTTAATGTGTACTTAAGAACTCAGTTGCTTCCTGAAAAATATGAATGTACCTAGGTTTCTATTGTTCAGTACTAGTCAAATTTTAGGTTAATGAGATCAGATAGCGGATTTGATTACAGACAGAGTTTAAGAGGGTGAGACTGAGAAACATGTCTATCTTGTCTGGCCTACCTTTGTGTATTCCTGCTCTTCCTCCAGCCCCAGCCTGTACTACACACAGAGATACCTGCATGCTGTCAGGCACAGTCCTCTACATTCAGGAGGTGCTCAGTTAATTTTTGCTTTACTCCCTATCATTCCCTATTGCTTCAAAATTTCTTATTTGTCTATAACCTGTACTAAGCCACTTAGCATCACAAGGAGGAAAATGGTGTTCATGCTTACTGACCTATCTGAATCTAATCTCATGATCTCACAATGTATATACTGATCATAAAGAAAAAGGCTAAACAGGGCTTCTCAACCTCAGCACTATTGACATTTTGGGCTGCATAATTCTTTGTTGTGTGTGAGGGAGTCCAGTGCACAGTAGATGTTTAGTAGCATTCCAGGCCTTTATCCACTGGATGCCAATAACAATGTCCAGTCATGCCAACCAACATTATCTCCAGATAATTCTAGATGTGCCCTGGAGGGCAAAATCAAACCCCAGTCAAGAACTCTGGGCTAAGAAAATATGAATTGTTTTATGGAACACATCATCCTCCTGTAAACACACATAGCAGGGAACGTTTCTTGTTCACCATTATATCAACATCTTCTAGAATAGTCTTGGGGGATGATAAGGTTCAGAGATACTTATAGACCTTACTATAGGGTATGGAATATGGTGTTCATGTGATAGTGACCTGTAGGCTTCTATTTGCTGGTTTATATTAGGTATTCCATTAATATATTCTTTTCAATGACTTTTCAAACCATATGATGAATGAATGGATGAATGACCTTCCCACCTAGGACCTCAGATCTTGAGAAAAAGGCAGATCTGGGCTGGGTATTACTATAATTCAGTGGTTTTTCAAGTTGAGGTGTCACTCTCCCACTCTCTTTGGAAGTATGTGGGAGCTATGGTATGTTACTCTTCACGTACAGATGAAGGCAGTTTTCTTCAAACAGAGGTCTGTGACCCACTATTAGATTCTGAAGTTTTGATTCAGAGGGGACTTGGCTAGCATTTTAAAAAACAGAAATTGGATAAAATAGAATGTATTAGAATATATCACATATTGTCAGAGTAAGTATTAACATTTTTGTTGTAGTTATTTTGTGTTTCTTTAGGGTCCTAGATTGTAAGGTAAAAAATATTTTTTGATTGTAGGTCCTCTCAGAAAAGTTTGAAAGTTACTCACCAGTGGTGTAACTCAGGCACATGGTGACCAGAGCAGAGAACACTTTCTCACTCTCTTCCAGTTGTGGTTGGTAAATGAAGGCTAAGAGGTCAAAAAGGGGAAAGAAAGAGACAGCAGAGACCCTGGCCTTTGGGGGGCAATGTCTGTACCCATGGCAACACAAGGAGGCATAGTGTCTTTTGGAGTCGTGTGGTAGGGGTTGATGGGAAGTCAAGGCAGAAAACCATGGGTTTAAGCCTAGGAAGCAGTGACTCTTGTTCCCTTTGTGTGTTCTTTTTTAAAGCATGAAGAGATACAGCCGTTCTTCTGCAAAATTTCTTTTCTTGGCCCTGTGAAAAATGATATCAGCATATTGCACTGGTCTTCTGTTTACCCAAGCTGAAGGAGTCCAGTGTTTCAATAGTCTGACCAGGTGTCCCTTGCAACAATATTGACTCACATGATGGCAAATGAAGATACTTCCTCTAAGGGAAAAGCCTGTCATTCCTGACATTTAGAACAAGTATAGGCTAGCTGGTAATGCCTCTTTTAACATTGCTAACATGAAGAACACGTGGATTTGGAAAACATATGTGTTCTTGGTGGATTTTTCCCTATATGTAAAAGAGAATGTATTCTGAATTCAGAAGGTGATTGATTTTATGGACTATAAAATGCAATGATTAAATTACATAAAACCAAGTACTGGTATATTATTCATAAAAAAAGATGGTAACATTTCTCTTTCCACTTTATTTTAAAAGCCAGAGGGAATAAGAACTACCAAAAAAATACAGAATTAACAGCCAGGAACATTATAAAGGAAGTGTCTAGATTAAGCAAAGAGCGCTAAAAAAGACATTTACTAACTGGAGTATGTTCTTCTGGAAGTGTCTACATAAAGCCACTTTCCTTTTTAAAAAATGTGCAAAGTACTTCAGAGAGTGCTCAGATTCTTATTTTGCACAGGTTTCCTACCAGATAAACTTAGGCCTTGGGCATTCCTACTGCTGAAAAAACTTTTCCTGACCTATTTCTTGTTGCCTATCCTAATCTGCTCCCACACCCTCTATCTTTTTACTTCGTTGCTAACCTTTTTCAGTCCCATATCATCCCTTAGTCCTGATGCACAGCACTTGCCCTTAACTGATTCTAACTTCATTTTCTTGCTGCCTCGTGCCCTTTTGGATTTCATTGCTTCCAGACCTAGTATCTCCTCATGGTAGCATTCCTGTAGGCCTCTCTTTTCTCTTAAACAGAACTTAAGCATAGACAGAACAAGCATGTTTATAGCAAGTTTTAGGGCATTAAGAAAAAAATATGGAGTGTGTTGAAGGTTGCCAGGTAAAGGAAATGCTTATAGATGGAAAGGAAATCATGTGGGCTCTTGGTTTGTTTTTACCCTGAAAGCACTTTGGAGTAAAAAAGTGCAAAGCAGAGAAAGATCAAACCAATGTGAAAGCAAATGAACTATTAAAAATACTGAGAATTTAGTAAGGCAGTTGTATACAAGATAAAGATAAAAATCGTCTTCTCTATTCTAGGAAAAATCACCTAAACATGGAAATGGGACAAAATGTCCCATGTTTGATATGGCAACAATATCTAAAAAAATATTTAGCAATAAAGGTAACAAGATACAGGACCTAAATAACGAAAACCATAAAATTGTTATTGAAAGGCACAAAGCAAGAGCTGAGCAAGTGGAAAGATACACTGTGTTTTAGGATAGGAGGGCTTAAAATAACAAAATATCAATTTTATCAAAATAAATAGATAACTCTACAATTCTCAGTAAAATTCCAAAAAGGTTTCTCTTTTGAGAGTTAGGTAAAATGTTCTTGTAGTTTATGTGGAAGGATAAATATACTCATGAATAGAGGAGAAATTTTGAAAAAGAAAACTAACCAGAATCGACTGTCTTCTCAAGCAGCAGGGCACAGAGTGACACCACAGTGAGCCAGTCCATGGCGCCAGCAAACGAGTAGACTAATACTCAAAAGAGCAGAATAGAGAATCAAGAATTAAAACTCAGCATACATGAGAATATGCAATATCTACCCAAAGTAAGTTTACCACATGCCTACTATATATCAAGTTTTATTCTAGGCATGGAAAAATTACATATTGCTATTTCAATAGGGAAATAATAGATTATTTAGAGCTGGTGTAATTGACCAGTCATCTGGAGGAAAATAAAATTAAACTTCTCATATTATATACAAAAACACATTCCAGTGTCAAGGTAAAAGTTAGAGATATGACTCCCATACGAATATAAATTGAACACAAGTCAAAGATTTATTTGACTCATTAATGAGGGGAACAAGCAGGATGGTAAAACTGGTTCAAATGCTTCAAAGAGCATTTGAAGAGTAGAAATTTATGCAGTTAGTCAGGAAAGGCAGGCTGGAACAAGCTGACTAACTTAGAGACAAAATTGGCTTATGACCAACAGAGAAGTAAAACTGACTTATTTTCTCTATTGGTCAGAAATAATATAATAGTTTGTATCTTTATTGGAAAAAAACCTACAAATTCATATGAAAAGTCATGGAAGCTGGGTCCTAATTAATGGTAAATAGCAAATCAAAATGGTACATCACCCAGTCTCTAAGACTAGAGAATTAAATAATCCTTCAATGGCCCTTAGACAATGCCTGACCATGACAATCAAGGGCATGAATCATTCTTTTGCTGTATTTCCAAGTTTTGGATAATTTTCCTTAATACCATATAGATTAAAATTGTAAATGTAAGTAATAAAGCAATTTTAAAAAGTACCTGCAAGAAAACCTAAGAGATACCTATATGTACAGTCTTGGGGTGAGGAGATTGTAAACAAGATTGAACATTCAGAATTTATAAAGAAAAAAGCAGATATATAAAATTGAATGAGTTTTTTTTCTTTTGTGTGGGAAAAGATACTATAAACGATATCAATAAATAAAAATAGATTTGGAAGAATTTTTGGAATGTAGAGGGTTAATGTAAAAACAGTTCTTTACAGATTGGCAGGAGGATAAGCTCTCAAGGGAAGAATGGGCAAAAGATAGAGGCAATTCAGGAAACAGTAAAGATACTCAAAGTCACTAGAGGCCAAGGAAATGCAAATTAAAGTAATAAGGAGATGGCCTTACACCTAACAGAGTGCCAGAGCCTTGAGAGTGGTAGGCCTTACTGGTGGGCATGCTGGGAAGACTGTTCTCATACTCTGCTGATGGAAATAGGAATTGTTATATATATTTTTGGAATATTAGCTAGAAATAGCAATTAAAATTAAAAGTGCATATCTTCCACAACCCAGCAAATCTTACTTCTGAGAAACTGTTAGAAGGAAAAGCACCAGGACTTAAAAATATGTGTTCAAGGATGTTTACTCCAGCATTTACTGACAAAAACTGGGGGGAAATGAATGTCAGTAGGGGAATGGTGAGTAAATTATAGAACATTCACCCCACCTAATATTATGCATCCATTAAACAAAAAAGAATTGGACCCAAACCGGGTGACAGGGACAGATTTCCATGTTATTGTTGCATGAGAAAAGCAAGATGCAGCAAAGTTTGTGAAATATGATTTCATATAAAACAAAGGTGTGATCCTGCTACATTTTTATGTATACAGATGTTTAAATATAATTGTATAAACATGCAGAGAAATGTATGAAGATAAGTATCCCCAGTAGTTTCCATGCATGACAATGGGGAAGGAGGGAGAAAGCATTTATGGAAAATTATATGTGTGTATATATAAAAGGAAAACTTCTAAAAAGTGTCTTGACTCTCATGAAAGAGAAAGTTATTCACACAATGACTATCAGTGAAGGAAGAGTAAGGGCTACATGAACAAAGGAAGAGATGAACAGCTGTTATTGAGACTGGAAACTTGGGTGCTCTCCTGGCCTCCCCCAGACCCCACAGAGAAGGCTGTCCAGCAAACAACTGCATTAAGCTTTGAAATGGCAGCTTTGCATACTCTTGGATATTGTAAGCACTCTACTCTCTCCTAAAACAGTTTAGACCCCAGAGATGAGAGATGAATTCTTCTGCATAAAGAAAGAGATGGAAAGTTGGTGGTTGGGAGGTGTTAAGGGGTCCTGACAGGAAGGGATCCTAGAGGAAGGCAGAGCTGTGAGAGAGGAAGGCTAAGCGACAAGGCACAGCAGCCGAAGGTCTCAGTACAGCATGCCTCCAGCTGATTTCTCAATTCATTTGTTGTAATGAATGTCCCCCTACCTTCTGCACCTGTACATCTGCAAAGATAGCTATGCACCACCAGAAAAACATGGTGGAAACAGTTAGATGGATAACAAGGTGAGGAGGGGTGTAGAGGCTACGGGCTGGTATTAATGGTCCTTTTATGTCTGGGTAGTGTTTTAGAAGGTGAGGAGCAGGGCATAAGGCAGAGTTCGAATTTCTCTGGATGGAATGGTCTCTTTGGAGATAACTGTGCATGCTCCTGCCTCCCTTCCTTCTTCATTCCTTCCTTTGCCAGATACTCTGATAACACATGATCACAGGACATAATCCTGGGATATAGCAATTAATAAGACACTACTAATGTGTCTTCCTGGAATTTATACCCTATCTCCTGAAGGAAGAGTAAGGGAGTTTATACCCTATCAGAGAAGATACGAGGAGAATCAGATCAGGCCACATTGCTTTGCATGGTACAGCAGGTGGGTTTTGGGGAAAAGTATTTCAGAGTAGGGAGGAAAAGCTGGCCAGGCTGGAGGAAAGCTGGGGAGCATGGGACTTTTGATGTGGGCAAGAGATGAATTGCAACGCACACAGTGAGGCACAGGTCTCGAAGGAGAGACACAAAAGAGATTTTTTAGGAAACCTGTCTGCATGCTCTGCCAGTGGAATATCTTTCCCCTTTGCTCTGTGTCTCATGCACCACGCTTTTCTTCAAGGCCGTTAGATTTGTGTTGCTTGAGGGTGCTGAGATGATGGAGACTGAAGATGGGTACACAAATGCTGGTCTTTTTTGGGTTTTGGATGGATGAGGAAGCCAAGGTTCAGATGGCTTGAGTAATGTTCCAAAAGTCGCTTCACCACTCTGCTTCTCAGTTCCTTTCCCTGTAAAATGAGGGGTGGCCTCAGCATGATCCTCCCAATTTTTGTGGGGAGAACAAGCTGACTTCTTTCCTTACCACATGGGCCAGCAGCTGTGCCTTTGTTAGGCCCTTGTGGTTTCAGATCCTTACTCACCTGGCAGCTGCCCCTGGAAGAGTGAAAATAGCCCCGAGACACTGAAGTGGAGAGGTGCCTCCTACTCAGGGCCTGGGAGCCAGAGTCCCATCTCTGTGATCTTCAGGTTGGAGGAACAGCAGCTCTGAATAAGTTCTTTCTTCTCCAGAGAACCTGCACCCCTCCACTGCCCCCTCCCTCCCCAGCACCCCCACTGTGGCCAGGTGGCCTAATTGGGCTGGAGGAGACACTCCCTGCACTTCACCTTCTCCAGGGCCTCTCAGGGAAAATCTACTGATTGCTGTCGTGAGAACTTGATCACCTGAGTTTTCTTTCCATCAATACATGAAATACTCCTTTTCTCATAAAGCTTCTTTAAAGGCAATATTGCTTTTCTGACTATAAAAGTAACACATGCTTACTATAGAATATTTAAAAATTCATTAACGCCTATTAAGGAAAAAAATTAAAATATTCTGTATTTTCACATTGAGAGGTCATTGTTTTTTGGCATATATAGTTTCTGTCATTGCTCTCTGCCCACTTTATTGCATTCATTCATTTATAAGTATCCACTGAGCATCTGTGATGTGCCAAGCCATATGCTCAGGTAAAGCGGTGAACAAGGTGGAGAAGCCCTAGCCCCGAATGTGATCATATTTGGAGATGGGGCCTTTGGGAGATGATTCATTTAGATGAGGGGGATCCTCGTTATGGGATTATATAAAGGGGAATTAGAGCGAGCGCGAGATCTCCATGAGCACAGAGGAGGAAATACCACGTGAGCACAGAGCCAGGCGGTGGCTGTGGCAAGCCAGAGAGTGGGCTCTCACCAGAGCTCAGTCTTGCTGGACTCTGATCTTGGACTTCTAGCCTGCAGAACTGTGAAAAAATATATGTCTGTTGTTTAAGGCCCCCAGACTATGGTGTTTTGTTACAGCAGCCTGAGCCGACTGAGGGAGAGAGAAGCAGTCCTAGAGGAGCACGGGACCCCAGTGAGCCCAGGGCGGGCTTGTCAGCTGTCGGCTTAGCCAGCGGCCAGGCTTCCTGGCTGCCCAGCCTGCGAGTAGCTTGCCAATAGAGTCTGCTTTTACCTAACCTAGTTTGACTTGGGTTTCTGTCACTGACCATCATGAGACTTGGTTTACAATAAAGGAGGACCTACTTGTTCATTTATATTTTGGACATATTTTGAGTTTTGTTTAGTATAGTTTTTGTGTTTTTAGTATGAATGTGGGAGATAAAGGAATAAAAGGAAAGCCAGTAATGCATGAATAGACAGGCCACCCCATTTAGGTAGAATTTCTTCTAGTTCACAGGGATTACCCTCAGGTCAGAAGTTGTAGGACTAAGAAATACTTGGGGGAACTACCACTAAAATGACAAAACCACAGAATCATTTGAGATAACATCAAATCATTCATAACTCCACTTATGTTGAAAGTAATAGCAATTTACTGAAACCCTTGCCCTATATACTCCCCTAGAGTGAAAATCTAAGTTCATTAAAAATGAGAAATGGACAAGAAGAAATTATTATTATTCTCAAGCAAAATATTGATAGTGATAAGAAATAATCAGTTAATCATCATGAGTCCCCAGTAGATTCTTGCCAGACCCATACTTGAGGGAAGAACATGATTTGGCACTACTAGATTTGGTCCTGACCAGGACAGCAGCTCTTAATTTCAGGAACTTAATTCTGCCCCTGCTTTGCTTTCGCCTCTGCCTATATGCAGAAAGCAATTGGAAAGAATGTGTTTCTTTATTTGGTAAGACTGTGTCTTATATATGTGAAGCCCAAGTGCTCAGATACTCATCTCTGTCATTCTGGCTGGAATCAATGTGCATCAGTCAGTTCATCACAGGTGTTCCCCTGGAAAGCTGCCAGCAACCGCATAGCCACTGGGGATCCAGGAAGGTCCATTTTCTTTGTGCTCACATCATGTCTTTGAATGTAAAATGAGGTTTATGCTATCAAATTATTTAATAAATCGTGCAGTACATCACTGCTGTTGGAAATCCCTTGATCATGTGGAGTTTTATGATGCTATAGAAATGTAACAGAAAGAGAAGAAAATCCCTATTGATGTGAGTGGAAATAAATGACTCTGCTGAAGATTCTCAGCAGCCTGGGGAGAATTAGGCATTTCTAATGTGTAATGCCTTGTGGGAGAGGATTAGGTGTCTGATCTTCCTTTCAGAGCAAACACGCGGGAGCAGCTGTATCACGCCAGCATCAAAGGCACTCAGGCAGCTCCATGACCAGGCCTGCACTAGGAATGTCATGACACTAATGGGTTCCAGTCACTCCTAGAAATACATGTCAGCTTCTTCCCGAAGCTGACTATTTGATCCTCTTCTCCCATCATCATCAGGGGGCTGCGTTCTGTGGGAATGGCACCGTGTTTCCCACACCAGGTGACAAAGCTGGGGGAGTTTGTTTTCTGGCCTCCACATTTCCTTCCTCCTGTTTCTTTGGTGCCCTTCAAGGCCCTGTACCCTGGGTCTGTGGTTCCAGGCTTCCTGGAGCAAAAGGGCCAGTGCCCTGCCCATGTCCCCAGCCCTCAGATTAATGGGCTCAACCTTGGCTTTTGCTTGGAACAGAAGAGTCCACCCTACATGGACTCAGTAAATTGTTTTAGTCTTATAACTGGCAATACCCTGTTACCTGGAAACTCTTTCTATATGTTAGAATTGTTTCATTTAGAAGTTCTAAACTCATCTCAAACTGTTGTAAGCAAAAGAGGAATCTGTTGTTTTATTTTAGTAAAAGGCCCATGGGTACACTTTTCAGTCAAATCATAATGTCACTAAGGGGCTATCCCAAGAAGAACTGGATGCTGGCCAGGCAAATAGTGGATGCCCTTCAGTGTCTTCTATATGCTATAAAAACACCGTGAACAAGACCGGAGTTTAGAGTGTATTGGGGGTCCTCATGAATGTAGGTGCAATTGCAATAGGGCATGATGCATGTCAAGATGGCAAACTACAGGAGCACCCAACCTAGCTGAGAGCAGAGCAGGGTCAGGGAAACCTTTATAGATGGAAGTAAAATATGTCTTGGGGTTAGATGGGAAGTGATTATTGATAGGGGTTGAGGGGAGAAGATGATGAATATCTTCTTTTTCATATGAAACTGCCAAGTCATCCACCTAAGAATAATGGTGTTTTCTAAACAAGAAATAAGGATACAGGTAAAATATACTTAGTGAGATAAGGACTGTGCCAGGAAATCCAGGATAGGTACTGGCCATCTCAATTCCCTCTCCCCTGTTATTAGGAAAACAAACAGGCAGTGGCTCCTACTGCCAGTGGTGAAAGAACTAGAATGAACTGAGCACCAATCTGGTGTCAGATACTTTTCTGACATTTGCTCATTTAATCCTCACCACCATTCCATGAGATGAGGACTCTTTCCAATTTGAGACATAAACAAAACAAACAAAACAAAAACACCACCACCAAAACCAGTCCAGCAAACAAAAACCCCTGAGGATTCAGAGTTAAGCACCTTACTTAAAGTCTCACGGCTAGAAAGCATGGGAGCCAGGATTCAAACATCGTGTGCCTGCTCCATTCCATCATTCTGCCTCCCAGTGAATGTCCTAACATTCTAACTTAGAATACTCAGAAACAGAAAATATTCTAAGTGTAGTCTTCTAGAACTAATTCTCTGATCTTGGTTGTTTAACTGACACAAGATTCTAATATTAAAAATTTAAATTCCAGCAGGCAGAGAGGTTTTTGTTTTTGATTTTTTTTTTTATGTTTTGGGAGACCAATTGGAAAGGAATTTACCTACCTGGTCTAAGTGTGGTGAATAATGCTGCTTGTTGTATTCTGTGGCCTCCTGGGGGAAAGATTCTCAACTTGTGTGCCACTATGTTTTGCTCAGCGTGGTGGTTTGAATTGTTTACTTCTCCCTGACAGAACCGCACACCCATATACTAGCCATGGCTCATAATGTGTGGAGTATGAGTCTTCCATCCCCCTCACCCTGATTTTTGGGATTGATCATATGCCCTGTTTTGACCAGTAAGATGTGGTCAGATGTGACATGTGCAGATTTTTGAAATGCGGTTGGGCCTGTTTCCCTGCTTTTTGGTGACCACAGGGAAACATGCCCCTTTGGTCTGGACTTTGAAGTATGACATGTAGAGCAGATCTGTGGCTCACAGCCTGCAGCCATGCGCAGCTGGCCTGGAACGTGAAGCGAAGCTGCTCAGCTAAACACAGCCTGGATTAGCCAAACTGTAGCCTGCAATGACAAGGAGAAGAGAACAATTCCTTGTTACAGTGAACTGCTGAGTTTTGGGGTGTGTTGTTACAAAGCATTACTGTAGATGCAGCTGACTAGTGTAACCAGTGAATAATGTTTCTTTTGCTGGGACTGAGTTTAAATAGTATCTTCAAGATACCCATCAGATGTAGCCTTGAACTGAGAGGGTTGTGAGAGCTCATAGAGGGGAGCTCAGTTTGCTGTGAGTACAAGGTGAAATGGCACTAGAAAACCAGTTGACACTTACTGGAATGTGAGAACTTTGTCTTATGGGTTTATGAGGGAGGAAACTAAAGACAACAAAGAAATCTTGAATGGTGGTTCTTTGCTGTAAGACTGAGTAAATGATTGGACACCTGAGTGAGTTTTTATAAATCTAATGAGATCTTTGTCAGTCATAGTAATTATTATGCTATAATTGTTTCTGATTTATTTGGTGTTGCTCTGAGGCTTTTAATTCCTTCTTGCATGTGGACAGAAATTCCTGTATTC
Organism: Manis javanica; assembly: GCF_040802235.1. Lineage (NCBI taxonomy): Eukaryota > Metazoa > Chordata > Mammalia > Pholidota > Manidae > Manis > Manis javanica. Next base: position 113,698,735 of record NC_133160.1, read on the forward strand.
ATAAGGATGCCGTGAGGACAACAAGGTTGAGCGCTACTCCTCTAGCGTAAGATTTTTAGAAGTTGTTGCAAAAGCTGTTCTTAGTTTCTTTACTGATTAGAGAGAATGATCTGCTTGTTATTTTACCCAAAACAGTACAACAGTGACTGCAGAGGCACACACTTCCATTGCTTGGTCGTTCAGTGGGAAAACTTTGCAATGCTCAGCTTTCTGTTCAGACTGGGTTTTTCTTGGACACTCCAAGTATTTATTGTTAATTTACCTCGGTATGTTGAACAGGTAGACCTTGTTTTATTCATTTAGTTAACATATATATGGAGTGCCTTCCCTATACTGAGTACTGGGCTATGTCCTAGGTATGCATGGGTGAACAAAACAAGAGTGGTCCTTTGCCCAGAAAATACCTTAACTGGCTTTTAACCTGACTGCATATTAAAATAACCAAGAGAGCTTTACAAAAATGTAGGTGTCCAGGCCCAGCCCAAGAGGTTCTGATTCCATTGGAATGGGAGGGGGCTTGGCTATCAGTATTTTGAAGAGCTACCCAGGGTCCAGTACGTAGCCAGAGTTGAGAGGTGGGGTTTAGTGGGCAGTTAACCTTTCTTGGATTTTACTTTGGACAAGCCACTGTACTAGGCACTGTATGAGCAGGACCTTACTTTAGCCTCACTGGAGTCCAAGAGGGGAACCTATTACAATACTACTGTATGGGTGAGTAGCTAAATAACTCCTATAAAGTACACAGAATATGCAGCTGAGCCAGAATTCTAACACAGATCTGTCTTAGATACTATGCTTGCCATCTTTGGAATGTAGTTTATGTGGAAGCTTTACAAAAAATTAAAGTAAAAGCTAACGCAATACGAGATTTGAGGCATTGAAATCCAATCAGAAACCAGATAAAGCATTTCTGATATAATGCTGTAAATTGATGGAGAAATATAAAGTGATTTCCTAAAATTTGACTTGTACTTAATTTTTCAGGAATTTTATCCACTTTGGAAGTTTATGTTTTCATGGGAAAACCTCTTCTTTCCATTCTTTCTTTTTCCCTTTGTTCTTTCTTCTCTCCTTCTCTCCATCTCTCTGTCCTGACACTGCTCTCTCTCTTTCTTTCTGACAGAGCCTGTACTGGAGAGGATGGGTGGGTCTGTGGGAATGTTGAGCAACTCTGGGTATCTGTGCATGTGTGTGTGTGCACACATGTGAGTGTGCTCATCACTTATCAGTGTTAGTCATTGAAAAGCTCCACCAGTCAACTGTGACTTGAGAAATGTTTAAGTCGCCATATAAATTCTCAGGCTGAAATCTGTAGGTGTACTAACTCTAATTTAATATAACCTAAAGTGATGGCTTCAGGCAAGAGCACCAAGGGACAAAATTCCCTTCCTTACCTATTCTTGTGTTCAAGGAATTGAGAATTTACAGCCTATTTCAGAAACAAAGTGACTTTAAACCAAATGTAAAACTTCAAAGTGCTTTGAAAAATGAGCGCTATACCTTTTTCAAAAGAGGTGCCTGTCGGGCAGACCATGTGAGTCATGATCATTCTTTGGTTATCAGCTGCACACCCTGCCCCATCTGTTGAGTAGGATATGTCACTACTACAGAGGGAGACAAATGGACATGTGCTTAAAGGGTTACTCTGAGCCCAAATCAAATTTTCACCCAGACCCTTGTTACTAAGCCTGCCAGACCTACATTTGTAGTCAAGTGTGTCAAATATACACCAAGCTTGATATCCAAGATAGAATTGTGTGTTTCAAAACACTGCTGACAAGTGTTTTTCCATCAGTTGCTGGCTAAAAATTTTGTGCCCACATGCTTATGCATGATCATGGAAGCACCAGCACTCACATTCAGATAAACCCTGCAGATGATCTGTGGCCTTTGTGGCCATCTTAGAGATTCGTAGGAAAGGGACTTTAAATTCAGTTGACAGATTGGAATTGTGGCTGCTTCCATGTTCCCTTTCTTGGGGCAGTAGATAATTTGTAATTTCATGTTCTTTCTTAAACTTCCCAATTTCATTTGAGATGATAAAATCTCTGTCTCTTAAGAGAATAATTTTCCTTTTACCCTCTCGGCAAAAATTACACCTAATTTTTCTTGGGTCTAATTTATAAAACAAAGTGTCTGTTTTTATTTTCTGTTCTTTTCAGTGATGATAGTGTCACATGGGGATGGGAGCCATTGCAGTGGAAAAGTTTTCAAGTCAACAGCAAGTTTTCTACTGTGATTCTTCCTTACAGGGAAATACTACAGCAGCAAGTCTTAACCTGGACAAGTAGAAGTAGCCACTTGCTTCTGAAGAATCTTTTTAAGCAACCTCATATGTTCCTAGCACTGCATATATAATGGTGGTCAAAGTTTTCATGAGAGTTCTCTGAGAACAGTACAGTTGACCTTTGACCCATGTGGGGTTAGGGGCACTGACTCCCAACGCAGTTGCAGATCTACATATAACCTTTGACTCCTAAAAACTTAAGTACTATAATAGCCTACTGTGGATGGGAAGTCTTACCAATAACATGAACAGTCATTTAGCATGTATTTTGTATGTCATATGTATTATATACTATACTTTTACAATAAAGTAAGCTAGGGAAAAGAAATTTTTTTTTCAAATTGTGAATCTTCAAGATATTTTCCTATATGAATAAAAAAATATCCCCATGTGAGTGGACCCATGTAATTCAAATCGTGTTGCTCAAGGGTCAACTGTAGTTGTTCCTTATATAATTTTTGTTCTAATGTGTCAGTTTGTAGTATTTATTAAACTACAGTCTCTCCCTCAACATTAATGTTTTTCCCTTTCCATATGCCCTCCTCTATGCCATAAGCATTTCTTTTGTTGTTGGGCATACTCTAGCTTTTGGCATACCAAAACCAAAAACAGGAGCACCTACCATATACCTGGCAAAAAGTGAGTCACCAATACATTAAAAACCAATCAGTTCATTCATTAAGTGAGGAAGGCAATAGATGGGAAAAGCACATCTGGTCTGCGGTGCTATAATTGGTCTATGAGGGCCACTACCAAACACCTGATTGAAATTTTCTAAGTTCTTTTGATGCTGCACTTTATGTGAATTTAATTTTCTCACCTTAATTTTGGATTAATTCCAGATGTAAGCTAGATTAATTCATGATTAAACTTACTAAATATATTTATATTTAGCAATACCTGTGGCAGACTCTCAGATGAGGGGAGAGCATCAATTTAGTCCCACTTTGCACATGCTCTTGCTGCATCTTCACTATCACCGTCAATACCATTGCTAATTTTATCATTGTTACTATTCATTGAGCAACTAGTATGTCCCAGACATTAAACAATCATTTACAAATATTTCATTTAATGCTCACCATTGCCTCTGAGGTAGGTAGTATTATTTCTATTCTACAAATGAGAAAATGGAGGCTTTGTAAAGGTTAAACCATATGTCACAAGAAAACATCTAATAAATGGCAGAACTGGAACTGGAACAACATCAAAACATCCTCATGGACAAACAGTTGCATGAAAGAGGCAAAGTCATAATGGCTGGTCAAAATCACTCTATCAAACTGTAATGCTGGCTGTGATATATGAGCTGTGGGCAGGTGTTTCCCGTAAGTGCAAGGAAAAGGTTTCTCTGGTGCTAATTAATTTAAAATTATTATATCTGCTACTCGGAAAATGACTCTTTAGAAAAAATTTGAATAGTAACTTGAGATACAAGCTCAAAGAGAACTCTGAAAAGATGAAGGTGCTATTTATGGGGATGTTTTTGCAAACTGGAACATTTAATACACTAAATCCTTTTAGTGCTACAGCATTATTCACAACAGCTTATAGATGGAATGACTGTCAAAGAAATGGTCAAAGCAAACCTGGGTATGCGTGGGAAACTAATGCTATTCTTATTTCACATGCTGGGCTGGAAAGGAATTTCACCAAACATTACACTTCAGCCAAATATTGTGTAGGTTCACATTTACTAATATATAAGCTTGATGAATGAACTTTAAATTGACAATATTACAAACTGTTTTTTTTCCTGTCATTTTCGTCTATCAGTTGGCATAGGCTAACTTTCTAAATAGTTCAATTTGCTTTCCCAAACAGTTCAACTTTTAAAGTTAAGCAGAGTAACTTGTCTTGTATTCTTTTATGTATTGCAATAGAAGAAAGAAATGTTTTAAGATAAATACCTTGTAAAAATGTGTGTGGATGTTAATGTAAGAATGTTTAAAGGACTATACCCTGAGCTATTAATAGCAGTTATCTCAGCATGGTATAACTTACATTTTTTAGTATTTGCTAATTAGTACAGTTGAACAACAGGGGTTTGAAATGTGGAAGACCACTCATATGCAGATATTTTTCAATAAATATTTTGGAAAATATTTTGAGATCTGCAACAATTTGAAAAAAATTTTCCTTTCTCCAGCTTACTTTATTGGATGAACACGGTATATAATACATATAACATACAAAGTATGTGTTGATCAACTGTTTATATTATCATTAAGGTTATCAGCAAAGTTTTGGGGGAGTCAAAAGTTGTATGTGGATTTTTGACTGTGTGGGGAGTTAGTGCCCCTAATCCCCATGTTGTCTAAGATTCAACTGTATTTCCTATTTTTCTACAATGAATTTAATTGCTTTGAAAATAAGGAAAACTCACCTCATAAAAATCTTTGGGAAAAACTGAGTGAAAAGTAAATAATAGGTTGGGGGAGAGAAACTGGAGCTGACATACATGTTAGAGCAAGAGTATCTATGACTTCAAAGTCTGGAATGTGTCCTTCCAGCTTGAATTTACAGCCCTATCTAAAGGGGCCTTTGCTGGTACCTCGGTCTGGGTGGGAAGCACTCACTACCCTTTCCCACTTCCTGTCTCTCACTGGGATAGGTGCCTAATTCCTTGCTAGAAGTGCCTACTGCTCATTCTAGAGATTGGAAATTCCAGTGCTTGTTTCCCTGCCTCCTTGCAGCTTGATGTGGCCATGTGAACTGTCTTTGCTGGTGGTCCTTGAGGGGAACTTCTGGGAAAGTTCCCAGGGAGAGACTTCTGGGAAAAATTATCGTCCTGCTAAATTCTCAATTCCTTGAACATGGGATTATGTAAGGAAGGGAATTTTCCTATTGTTGCTGATACAAATTACCACAAACTCAGTGGTTTAAGACAATACAAATCTATTATCTCACAATTCTGGAGACCAGAAACTGAAATTGGTCTTCCTGGGCTAAAATCAAGGAGTCAGCTGGCTGTTTTCCTACTGGAGGCTCTGGAGGAGTTGAGAATCCTTTTCCTTGTCTTTTTCTAGAGGCTACCCATATTCCTGGGCTCAAGGGCCCTTCCTCCATTTTCAAATCCTGCAGCTTAGCATCTTCAAATCTCTTTCTTTGACCTTCTGCTTCCCTCTTCCATCTTTTAAAGACTCTTGTGGTTATGTTGGGTCCACCTGGATATTCTAGGATAACCTGTATATCTCAAGATCCTTAACAAAGTCCCTTTTACTATTTAAGGTAACTTATTAACAGGTTCTGGGAACTAGGATGTGGGTGTCTTTGGGAGGGGGGGCATTATTCTGCCTCCCACAAAGGGTATTTTTGATTAATCCCTCCTTGACTCCCTGATATTTACTTATTAAAACTATTCCATTTTACTTATTAAAATGGACTCACAGACAATTAGTTATGGCTGTTTTATATTTCACTGTAGCCCAGTGTAATCCAGGCCCAAGGCTGAGGCCTGACCTTTGTTTCCTGGTCATTAGTTTTGCTTGCAATTGTTTGGCGAAAGGTTCTCCCTGATGTGGCATCAGGCCAGGTTGTACGCACCAAACACATAATGACTCAGGAAAGTCAAAGCTCCTTAGTGGAGCTGCCACTTGTGTGTGCTGCAAGTTAGACCTTTGACTTATCTCTTTAAAGCCAGTTTTCACTCCCATCACTCTTCTAGATGCTATAGGCAGGAGTGACATAAATAGAAGGGCACATGCACACAGGTGTGTTTGTGTAAATGTGTATGACTTTTGAAGTAAGGAGTCAATCCCACATATTTATCATGTATTTATTTTCTAGGAGGGATAATACTCCCCATGTCCCTTCTCCTGGAAGCTGGGGTGTTCTGACTCATAACTGCAGTTGTGACTCAATAGCCCCTCCTATCCTGCAGATGATTTGGTTGGTCACAATGGGTCCAGTGTAGCAGATGGATAGCTTTTCCACAGAGAGAGTTGTAAACTGATAGGAAGATAGGAGCGGTGTCCATAAGGAGCAGATGGCAAGAAAGAAAGAAGGAAGGGGAGAAGAGAAGGAAGGGGAGGGGAAGGGAAGGGAGGGGAGGGGAAAGTGCTGCTAAGAGTCTTACCCTAAGGCTGGGGTGAACGGGGAGGGATGGTCACCTGTGATTAGCAAGTAGGGAGGGACAGAATACCAGAAGCTCAGCTACTGAAGATGATGCAAGGATGGGTTGCCAAGATAAGGAGGCGGGAAGGTGGTGGTTGAAGGATATTCGTAGGTAGGATTACTGAGGCAAAGAAAATGATGCTATTTACTGGGGAGCTTGAGAACTGTTGACTGACTCTAGACAGGCCATGGATGAAGCGTTGGTGAGGTTACTCCGCTTGCATGGTGCCTGCGGCTTGTCTTTGGTGGAGAGGATGCAGAAAGGTGCTATGGTAGATCGAGTACAAAGAATGAAAGCAATGAACAGCCCAGGGAGGGCGCTCAGAGAGGAGTCCTAGAGCAATGAAACCTGATGTAGAATATTAAGTTACTTCCTGCCTGGCATTATGATTGCTCTGTATTCTCAGAACAGCCTTAAGAAGTGAAGAAGGTGCTGCATCCATGGTTGGGGGAAGTATGGCAGGGGATGGCAGCATTAGCAAGAGGCACTGGGCTGGCCTCAGCTGATGGGGCATTGGCGGTAGTAGAGGAGATAGTAACCAGAGAGGACTATGTCTCTACTGTCCCAGACCTTTGAAAATATTGGGGATGCTGCTGGATTTCCTGTGATTTTGTGGGATGGAAACATAAGTTATTTTGTTTGAATAATAAGGAAAAGGATGATTCCCCAAGGTGGAGTGGTTGGGGGCATTTGGATTATATTACCAATCTCCCAATGATAAGGGACTGGAGGTTAAAACCAGTATGTTAATATAACTGCTTACTTGTAATATATAATGATGTAGTAAAATCATAAATTTTACTAGCCCTAACCAGGTCTACTGACCACATTTGCCAAATTATGAGCATCAAAAAAAAATGACACTAATGGATTATGTTACTGAATTTTAAAAGAATCATTAAATTTCACTGTGATTTTTTTAAGATGGTGGTGGTGGGTGCAATGAAGCTTTTTGTAAAAGAATGCAACTAATACATGTGGAAGGAATGATTGCATTGGAAAAATCATCATTTTACCACCAACATTATAATTACCAATGCAGGCAGGAGTTACTAATGGATGCTTAAACCAGTTGGTGAAAATGTATAAGGGAGAAGAATATTCACCATATGATCCATATCAGTTGTGCTCCTTGGTATTTATCCAGAGGAGTTGAAAACTTATGTCTACATGCAGGTCTTCACATGGGTGATGAAAGCAGTTTTATTCATAATTGCCAAAATGTGGAAGCAACCAAGAGGTCCTTCAGTAGGTGAATAGATAAATAAACTGTTATTACAGATAATGAAATATTATTCAACACCAAAATGAAATGAGCCATCAAACCATGAAAAGATAGGGAAGAATATTAAATGCATATTACTAAGTGAAAGAAGCCAATCTGAAAAGGCCATATACAGTATGATTCCAGCTATATGACAGCCTGGAAAAGGCAGTACCATGGGACAGTAAAAAGATCAGTAGTTGCCAGAATTAGTGGGGAGGGAGGGATGAATAGGTGGAGCACAAGGATTTTTAGGGCAGTGAAATTACTCTGTCTGGTTCTACAATGGTGGATAGATGTCATCATATATTTGCCTAAATTCATAGAATATACACAAAGAGTGAACCCAACATAAACTATGGACTCTGGATGATAATGATGTGACAGTGTAGGTTCCTCAGTTGTAATAAATGTACCCATCTGGGAATTGTTGATAATGAGGGAGGCTGTGCATGTGTAGGAGTAGAGAATACATGGGAAATCTCTGTACCTTCTGTTCAATGTGGCTATGAACCTAAAAATGCTCTAAAAAATAGTCATCTATGTGTGTATGAATATTCACATCATCTCAAAGTGTCATTTGTTATTTTATTTACTACAAGGAGTATAGATACCTTTACAATGAAAAAATATGGCAAATTCTTTAACCAAGTGACTAGACTTAGCATCATCAATACCCAGACATTTTATATCTCCGAATATGATGTAGGTATTGCCAAAATCTTGCCAAAAATGTTTAACCTAAATTGAATCATACAGAAATAATCAGTTAAATCCAGGGCTGTGGAATATTTTACGCAATGACTGACCTGGACTCTTTAAAAATGCCAGTGTGATAAAAGACCAAAAAAAGGGTGGGAAAGGATAGAGAAAGGAGGGAGATGATGGGAAGAACTGTTCTAAATGAAAGGAAACTAGAATGACATTGTTAACAAAATACAATGCATGAGCTTTGATTGGATCCTGGATTTTAAAAGAGAAAAACAGCTTTAAGGACTTTATCAGGTGCGCCGAAAAGATTAAACATGGACTATTTATTGGATGATATTGTATGAAGGTTAAATACTTTGAGTACAATAATATTATGCTTATGTAGGAGAATGTTATTATTGAAAGATAAGTGCTAAAATATTTAGGGTTGAAGTATCATGAGGTTGCAATTTATTTTCAAATGGTAGTACAAACCCCCTCTACACCCCAGGAGAGAGTGAGATGAAACAAATGTGACAAAATGTTTAAAACTGGTGAATCTAGAGTAAAGGTGTATGGATGATACTGATACTACTTCAATGTTTCTGTAGGTTTGAACATTTTCACACTAATATTCAGGTATTATCCAGAGCAGGATATCTGAACCCAGGTGGTTTCAATAAATTATCAAGACACAATACCAGTATCCTGTCAAAATGTTCTTGTCATTCTGCAAGAGTGTCCTGACAGGTATTGCATTTCATGTCAGTATCCCCAAAGGGGAAAGTGTAGCAAATGGATTAGTTACTGTCTGCTGAATGCTCAGTGTACACTTCTGTTATGGCTGGTTTGCAAATGCCTGGATTAGACGGCTTAGACAAAAAAACCCAAAATCCCCAAATGAAACTTCATGTGTTTAACCTAGTAATGTTAATGACAGCCCCAGCTGCCAAAGGCCTAACCCTAATGAGACATTGGAGAGACTGTACTGGCAACAGTAGCTAGTAGACAAGGTCCTGTTTGTGTCAGAAGGATGGGTTTCATTTGCAGGGGCACATGAAACATACTTACGATAGGTAGCTTGAGAGACATAAGTGGTTAATTCATCAAATTGAATAGCGTCACTTATAATAGATACATTATTATTTTTATACTTAGCTGAGATCTATATTCTTTCTGTGATACAGATTCTGAGTAAAAGAAGTTTAAAAAAGTAGGTGGAATTTGCCTCTTCACTTATTTTAAACCACCGTTTTACATACACCATGAAAGTCAGTTAAGAAAAGAATGAAGAAATGTAAAATAAGTGGGCCCTTTCTATGTGGATTATTATCTTATGTAATCAACTATCCTGTACAAAAGATCTGTGAGAGCTGATGTAGTCCAGAAAAGTGTCACAGTGTTCTCCATGGTTCCTCAGGGAAGTCTGGCTGGGTCTCAAGGAGCAAGACCAGCTGGACACGATGGCCGGGTGCTGGCTCTGGATTAGAGGGAAAAGACATGGTCCATGCTCTTCTCCTGCTGGCTTCTCAAGCTGGTCCTGAACGAATCTGTGGGCTTAAACCTTCTCATAAATTTCTCTTTGCAGGTTCAGGGCTGTCCTTGTTCTGAGGGGGATTCTGACATTTTTGGTGGGGCTTGACAGAACCCTGTTGGCCAAATTATCATCTGGGGATTTGGCCTCAACTCTTGGGCTCCCAAGTGCCACACCCTCTATGGGAGGCCTTTTAGGCCCACCTGTCTGGGGCTCTAGTGTCCTGGAGAGAGTCCTGGTAAAGCAGAATGTCTTGAAATGACCTTTTTCAATGTGGTTTATTAATATGAAAAAATTAGTTTTTATCTCCTTAAATGATCAAGTGATATGTGCCATGGTATTCCCAATTCCCATCCCATGCCACTCTTGACCCTCACCTTGGCCTTGAGCCTTACTCTAGGTTCTGTGGTGGAATGAGGATATCTGTTGCCTACATTACTTTGTCATTTTTTAAAGACTGAAAAGATAAGTAGGTAATCTTTTTTTTTACAATGGGCAATAAAAGTATATGTACACCACAGAACAATGACAGGACTCCATGTAGCAATTCTACATTTCTTTTTCTTTTTTGAAAAGCAGCATCATTGAAGTATAGTTGATATACAAAAATAAATAAATAAAAAGCTGCACATAACTAAAGTGCATGATTTGATAAGTTTTAAAAATTCATTCCTTTGCTGCTGTTGTGGTAAGAACACTGAACATGGAGATATACCCTCTTGACACATTTTTAAGTGCCCATAGAGTATTGTTGAATATAGGTACAGTGTTGTACAGCAGATCTGTAGAACTTCCTTGCCTTATTTAACTGGAAATTTACACCCACTTATTAGTACTTCCCCACTTCCCCCTCCCCCAGCCCCTGGCAACCACCATTCTACTCTTTGATTCTATGAGTTTGGCTACTTTAGGTTCCTTATTGGAGTAGAAACAGGTGGTACTTGTCTTCCTGTGACTGGCTTATTTCACTTAGCATAATATCCTCAAGGATCGTCCATGTTGTCCCCTTTTGTACAATTTCCTTCTTTTTTAAGGCTGAATAATATTCTCTTGTATGTCTATACCACATTTTCTCCATCCATCTGTCAAAGGACGTTTACATTGTTTCCATTTCTTGGCTATTGTAAATAGTCCTTAAATGAACACAGAATGCTAATAACTTTTTGAGATCCTGATTTCAATTTTTCTGGAAAAATACCTCAAAGTGGAATTGTTGGGTCATATAGTAACTCTATTTTTAATTTTTTGAAGTATCTCCATACTGTTTTCCATAGAGGCCTCACCATTTTGGATTCCCAGTAGTAGTAAACAAGGGTTCCAATTGCTCCACATCCTTGCAGATACCTTTTGTCTTTTATTTTTCTGGTAGTAGCCATCCAGACAGGTATGAGGTGATATGTCATGGTTTTGATTTGTAATTCCCTGATGATTAGTGATGTCGAGCATTTGTCCATATACTGGTTGGGCATTTATCTTCTTTGCAGAAATGACTATTCAGTCCTTAGGACATTTTAAAATCAGGTTATTAGTTTTTTTGCTATTGAGTTGTAGGAGTTCCTTATATATTTTTGAGATTAACCCCTTATCAGATATATTGTTTGTAAATATTTTCTCCAATGCTATAGGTTGCCTTTTTATTCTATTAATTGACTTCTTTGATGTGCAGAAGCTTTTTAGTTTGACACAGATTTATTTGCTTATTTTTTCTTTTTTTGCCTGTGCTTTTGGGGTCATATCCATAAAATCATTGCCAAAACCAATGTCATGAAACTTTACCTCTGTGTTTTCTTCTTGAAAGTTTTACAGTTTGAAATCCATTAATCCATTTTGAGTTGATTTCTGTGTGTGGTATAAAATAGGGGTCCAATTTCATTCTTTTGCTTGTGGATATACAGTTTTTATAACACCATTTGCTGAAGAGACTATCATTTCCCTACTGTGTATTCCTGGTACCCTTTTCAAAGATCAGTTGACCATATATGTGTGGAATTATTTCTGGGCTTTCTGTTCCATTGCTCTGTAATGTTGTCTTTATGTCAGTACCATACTCTTTTGATGACTATTTGTTTTGAAACTGGGATGTGTGATCAGTTCCACTTACCCCTTCAACTTCTGATTGACTTCCTCAGGAATAACAAAAGAAGTAATAAAAGAATAAAAGGAAGGCAGGAAGAGAAGAAAGCAAAGAGAAAGAAGATATAGGAATGTAATATTTGTGGAGGTTTTGAAGTTATTGATCCATGAATTAGAGTTAGAACTTCAAAAAATGGTGTATCAACAGGGTACCATATTGCTAATTTCCACCTCAAGTATTGAAGAGCAAAACCTGATAAAGCCTGGGCAGGTGGAGCCAATGCTGGAGGTAGAGGCCACTTATAATCACTTTTGATTCCTTTTCTTTTATCTCTAGAAGGATGGATACTTGGGGTAAAGTCCAGCTCTTCCACTTGGTCCTTCAAGGACCAATAGGAAATACTCTGGCTTCCAGGAGAAGCAGGGTCTAAACAGTGTAACAGTGTACAGCCGTAGGAACCAGCTATAGCTATTTCCAGCAGAAAGAGGAAATGGCCTTACACAAATGAAAAAATGATAAATGTCCCCAATAATAAGATAAATGAAATTTGAAACTACACTAAGATATAATTTTTCACCCAATAGATTGGCAAAAATCCCAAAGTTGGATAACATACTCTGTTGGCAAGACTGTGGGGATAGGCACTCTCAGACATTACTGGCAGGTGTGCAGAATGATAGACCTCTATGGAGGGCAATTTGGTAATATCTATCAAAATTACAAATGTACTTATCTTTTGACCCAACAATTTTGTTTCTTGGAATTTCTTCCAAAGGCATGTCCATGTCCATATACATAAAAAATGATAAAGGCAGTGCTATTTAAATAGCAAATAATTGAGAATAAGCCAAATAAACATCAATGGGTACTGATTAAAATAAACTGTAGTACATCCCCACAATGAAGATCTATGCCACTGTAAAGAGAATGAGGAAGTTTTTTGTGTCCTCATATGGATATTTTGTTAACTAAAAAAAACTAAGGTATAAATGAATGCACATAACACACATAGTATGTATAGCATGCTACCATTTGTGTGAGAAAGGAAGTGATGAGACTATTTGTATTCATTATGTCTGCAGAAAGAAATGCTGGGAGGGTACATGAACTTTAGGAGTGGCTTCCTAAAGATTGTGAAAAGCAATGGGGTGCAAAGGAAAAAGGAGTGAAACGCCTTCCTGCATACCTTGTATTGCTTTGAATTTGAAATGATGTGAATGAATCTAGAACATTAAATAAAAAGACGATGTAATTTCCTGGAGGGCCTGGATAACTAGGCTTGGAGGCTACTTATTGTGAAACAACAGAGCAAATCAGTCCTCCAGTGCTGTGAGACAAACTGCTCACAATCCTGCTTTGAGGTGGCAGCAGTGGTGGCTGCAGTGACATCATGTTCCCAGAGGCATGGAGGCCGTGGTTCTAGTGGCAGCCTCCTGTGTCCAGTGTTTAGTGTCAGAGACATGGGTAGTCTGTGCATGTTCTATTTCCAGCACGGTGTCTTCCCTGTGCCACACAAACGGATGCCAGTGTGCCCAGATACCGATCCCATCAGCATTTAATCTTGCAGATGATGCAGAGCTGAAGCCCCTACATTGGTTGTCTGTGGTGGCAAACAGCCTCCACTGTGTGTTTTGAGTGCACCACACACGGTACACATTCGCTTGCTCTGATGAACTGAGAGTAGACTTGCCTCTGTTGATGTTCAGGTACTCAATGCTCTTCACAGGGGCTGCTTTCCAAGGAAATGAAGGCTCCCTTAAAGTTGCTTTCCACAAAAGTGTTGGAGTGCTTATCTGAGGTTTCACAATTAAAGTCTCTGCCAGATGTACCGGGCAACTGTGGGAAGGGTGATATTTACTTCTATATTCTCTCACTTAAAGGAACATACAGAAAAAAATACATTTTGTAGGAAGGGGAAGAGGGGAGCCAATATAAGGTGCCCCAGAGTGGCCTCAGTATTCTTTATAAGTCCTTTGATGTCATCCATATGAGTCAGCTTCCTGGGGTACTAAGTGGGAGGGAGGTAGATGGATATCTGATCTGGAGGGGCAAATGGAAGGTATCCAGCACAGCCTCTAAAAATACAGGGCAGTGTTAGTTGTGTACAGTTGTGCAGGCTTCCTGAGAGCATCCATCTTTTCATGCATTCATATAACAAGCATGTTTTTCAACCATTGGCACAAATTTTTTCATACCAGGTCTATGCTAAAAACTGAGTACAAAGAGGGGAGTATATCTGCTTTCAAGAATCTTGCAGTATTATGGAAGACAGAAATACAAATAAACTAATACAATATGAAAAGTATTCATTATGGGCATGTATATAAGATTGTAGAGAAAGGAAATCTGAATATGAATCTAAATGTTAATCAGTCTGCTTAATCTTCACAGTGTAGGAAAGATAATTCTTAGCCTTAGACTCACACTAGAGCAGAAGCTTCCTATGTGGCCCCTTTCAAGTAAGTAAAAAAAGGCACTCTCTCTCTGAGCAGACAAAGAGGACAAAGGGGGCCCCTCCAGATGAACACAGTCTTGAGCCAGACACATGATTGGTGAGTTAAACTTAGGCTGATTTCTCCTCATTGGCTAGGAGCTTTTATGCATCATTCAGACTTCCTAGCCTTACAGGACAGCCCTGTCCCTTAGCTGTCATTTTCCAAAGGCTGCTACATCAGAATTGGGGCTTCTGTTTCACTGCTTAAGCCTAAGGTTTACCCAGAGAAGAGGATGCATGGTGAGTGGGGTGGTCAAATGGTTGTGGCTTCCCTTGCTTAGGAAGGCAAAGTTTAACCAAAACCAGAAATCAAAAAATTTTTGGAGCCCAAGCAGTACTGCCCAGTGCTGCATGATTATTCTTTCTGCTTTATGAGTGTGCCAGCAGGTTGTCAATAAGCCAAGCCCACTCTCTTTCCCTCATCTGCCCACCACAGATATTACAATAATAAATAACTTTGCAAATTTCCAGTATGGCAACTATGAGTGAATTCACATCTCAGTATTTCTGGTGTTTCTTCTTTTTTGCACTTTGAAGATTTGGAATACTAGCTTCTCTAGCATGAAGCAAATTTTCTATCTTTGGTTTTATTGCTGTATTGTCAATATACATAATAGAAAGGAACTTTTTGACAGGGTGTTGTCGAAAATGTGTGCTAGAGTTAAAAACAAAACTAAAATAAAAAAACAGCCCCTGCATTTGGTTATGAGTGTGGTGAGATATAGTCTTCCATTATTTTATTTTGCAGGATTTTAACATTTGAGTATTGGGGAAGTGCTCAGGTTGTGCAAATTAACAGCTCCCATTGTAGTGTCCTGGTTAGGAAACAAAAATGCCATTTGAAACTGGTAGTCATTTCTTACACATTTCACTGTACTTGCAGCAGCAAGAAACTGGGACCCACTTTTGAAACTTGTTTTGTTATTAAATATATTTCTGACGCAGGGTATCATTCACATGCATGGCTTCTCTAGACATGGCACCAATAATCAATAATCAGTGTTTTTTATTTTTATTTCTACTTCATTTTTCTTTTAAAAAACTTGAAGGGATGCAGATCAGTTTTCTAGCCTAAGGAATAGGAACAGGCTGGTACGGTGAGGACCACAGGACGGTGGAGGAGCAGGGGAGCCAACGGGACAGAGGTGTAAGGACTGTTGCTAAAGGCTGCCCGGGCAGCAGACCGCTTCCTGTGAACGAGTCACAGGGGTTCTTGAGCAGAATTACCCAAATGATGCTGGAAGCCACTGCTTCTCACTGTCACTGGGTTGATGCCAGCGTCCTCCTCAAGAAATCTGCTTGGGAAAAGCAAGACAGCAGTCAGCAAATAAATGGATTCAAATCTGGGACAACAGGATCCTTAGTTTATTTTAGAAGGTATAATTTTATGGGGCATTCTTGGTATAGTTGGGGTTCATTCATGAGTTTTGATGATGCTCTATTAAGATCCTCTTTCCTACCTTTTCTTTTGAAAGTAGTTCGCTCCATACTTTATGAGTATATCCACTGTACAAGGAATAAGTTAGTCATTTCCTGGTTAATTTGCTCATTGACAACAAACAACAGCTTACATGGACCAGGTGGGAAGTCTGCATTGACCAAGTTACCTGGAGAATCGCAAGGACTTCACCTCTCCTGAAGCTGTTGGATGACCCTCTCAGTGTGGGCGAATACCATGAAAAAATGAAATAGCGATGTGCTGATGGGAGGCTACCTTAGGCTGGGTGGTAGGGGAAAGCTTCTTTCAGGAGGTAGCTTTTGCATTCTTAAGATTTGCTTTCTTATGATTTATTGGGTGCTTCCTATGCTAAGGCCTGGCCTAAGGGTTTTATTTGTATTTATTCATTCAATCCACATAGTAACCCTATGAGATAGTACAAACATCTACTTTCTACAAATGAGGAAATGGAAGGACAGGGCCATTTTGCAGACTTGCCCAGAACCCTACAGATGGAAAATGGTAGGATCAAATTTGAACTCAGGGAGCTTAGCTCCAGAATCTGTGCCTTTAATTACTAGATACTGTCTGCCTTATGCTGGAACCAAGAGGACTCAAAGAGGCCAGCCACATAAGGCCGGAAGCCCCTGTGCTAGGTAGAGGGAACAGCAAGAGCGAAGTTCCTGAGCAAGAGGGAGCTTGGGGAGTTGGCGTTGCAGAGCAGGGCCCAGTGTAGCTGCAGCACAATGAGCAAGGGCAGGGCGGTGGGTACTGGGGCTCCCATACAACTGGGCAGAAGCCAGACCGCACCAGGCCTCGTGGTTGTCTGTGAGGGATTAGGTTTAAATCTAAGGAAGCCACGGGAGCGTTGTCAGGAGGGAAGCAGCTCTGCGTTTAGACTGAGTAAGAGGGCTTCCTGCCCTGGACTCCAAGTTTTAGTGAGTCCCACCTATGTCACAAACATACACATGCACACACAAGAAACAGATTCTTCAGGCTCTTAGGTGTTGTTTATGGTGAAAATAGTGATAGAAGTGGTAACAAGTTAAATGATAAAATTGAAATGTTTTGTAATGCTTTCTGCAATTAGAGTAATTATATGTAACCCCACTGAAATATTTAAGCATGATATATAAAATTCGAGGCTTACTTTTGAATTTAAATGTCAGATTCCTTATGAAGAATTTTAGGGACAGTTCTGGCTGCTTTTTGGGGTAAGTTTCTCCAAGTTGAAATTAATTAAAAAAACTAATAACTGTAATAAATCAAGAAAGGGGATTTAATTTGACATTACTGTCAACAGAACACAAATTATGTGAAAATCTTGATTATAATAATTATTATAATTATTGATTTTACTGAAATGAAGGCAAGAAAAATACATTTATTCCATAAATAGATAATAATTTATGAGCTACATATATCTTTATTTTATTACTCATGAAACACTTCTGGTCCATCAGTAAAAGACTCAGATGTATATAATTAAATTCAGTCATCTTTGATGTTTAGCCAACTTTTAATTATGTAAAAGTGCTATACGTATCTTTTGATTTTTGTTTTTGTACATACACATTTATTAAACTAGGAGGATGGAGTGTGTTTTATTTAACAGGTTTTTAGCTTTATCTATCGATTTAAACATTTAAATAAAGAGTACATGACTTCCATTTGTCCCCTGCAAATAGACAGAATGGGCCTTGAGGGAAGTGGCATGATGTGATTCAAGTTTTTAAAGGATGAAAAAAAGCAGCAAAGCTTTTTTCATTTTTAAAGTGACATAGGGTGATTTATGTTTTTAAAAGATAAAAAACCAATAAAATGATATTCATTTCTGGAATGCAGAATTTTTTTAAAAAGTGCTTTTCATTCAACGATCTGTTTTCTTTAAAGTTCAGCTGAGAGAAGTTAGACATTTTAGTGTGGGGAAGAAGACACAGGTAGCTTGGAATAATTCTTGTCTACACATGTCAAATATGGATCCTTGGATGCTGAAAATTCCACATCTGTGATCTTGTTTCCTAAAGCAGCGTTTCTCCACCCTGCAAGTTAGAAATGCTTTTAGGGTTTATTTTTATTTTTATTTTGGTATCATTAATGTACAATTACATGAGCAGCATTATGGTTACTAGAGTCCCCCCACTCTCATACCCCATTACAGTCTCTGTCCATCAGTGTAGTAAGATGCTATAGAATCACTACTTGTCTTCTCTGTGTGCTTGCAGAGTTTTTAAAGCATACCTTTCATTGCCTGGGGTGCCACCTCAGAGCTTGAGTTAATTGGTCTGGGTGGGGCTCCTTAGGCTATAAGGGCTCCTCTGTGATTGTAAGGTCAGGTTAGGGGTGAGAACTGTTGCTTCAGTGCTTCTTGCTCTGTAGAACTGGCCTCTTCTCCCTCAATAGGAAATTTCAGTGACTGGCTTCCTTATACCCTTTCTTTTGTAGGCTTTCATGGCAGGCATCATCTTTTTATTTCCTTTGCAATTTTCTTCCTTTAACTGGATACAAGGGAACTTATTATCACTTTATTGGGCTGTGATTGAGGTTGCTTAAAAAAATTATAAAGTCATATGAGCATGTGTGGGTTAAAAATATAATTGACTTAGTCAAGAGACAGCCCTAGTGGAATTTGAGCTCATAACCTTTTGTACTGGCCTTAGGGAGATGACATATGATATGATTAAAAATGTTATTGGACAGAATAAATATATTGTGTGTATATATAAATCCACAAATCTGGATTTACATTACCCATGAGAGGCTGTTGACAGAATCCCAGGACTAAAATGTGGCTATCCACGCCAAGGTTTCTCTGAATGCATTTCATGTTGGACTCAAGACCACTTTCATTCCCAAGCTTTATAGCAGACTGAGTGATGGTGCTGCAATGAAGGACAGAGCACCTGAGCCCATAAACCCACTGCAACATAGGGGATACGGGGCCAGTTGGGAAGAACTTTCATGGGAGAGAATCATAAAACTGCTTTTGACAGTCCTCTGCTGGAAATATGGCTGCTGTTAGTATGGTCATTGCCCAGATTCTGGGCTGAGCAGCAGCCTTTTATGATCTGAGGCAGTAAATTTCCTTTATTAACGTAAACAATAAATCTCCTGAATGGACAGTGTCAGGGAAGCTTCGGAATACAAGTGGTCCCCTGGGTGAGGAATTCTCCCTTGGACCCCAGATCACTATTACTGGGGTAATGCTGATTTCTTTGTTTATAGACTCTGAGCAGTTAACATTCTGCTTTTTTGATATTTTTCCATTTCTTTGAATCCTTTCACTGTGTATTGTCTCTTCATGTATGTTAATGCTTTTTTTTTCTGAGCCTTTCCATCCCTACCACTACTAGTGTAATCCAGGCTACCAGCCTCTGCTGCTTGGATTGCTGGTAACAGCCTCCAGCTGCTCTCCTGCCTCCTGTCTTTGACTCTTCTGGTCTGTTGTTTACATTCTACTATCATGATCTTTCTTATGTCTGAATCTATTATGTAACTCCCTTGCTTAAACATTGGAGTTATTCCACAGTATTCTTAGGATAAAATTTAGATCCCCGAGAGGGCTTACAGGGTACTGCCTGAACCTGCTGCCTGCCTCTGCCACTCTTTTCCTCTCCCCTGAGTTCTCCCCTCTCCCCTCTCCCTACCAGTTTAGAGAGATCCAGTAACGTCCTGCCTCAGAACTACCCTAAGATGCTTGTTAAGAGATCCAGATCCCTTCCTTCCATCCAGTACTCATTTGACCAGAACCTTTGGGAACTCTCAAAGGGAGGCTTCTGAGTGCCAGTTTGAGACCTGTTTGCAAGGCCATTGCAATTGCTGAGTAGGGATGAAATGCAGGCCACCTGGGTTGCCGTGGATGAACTCTGCTGTTAGCCAGGTCAGCAATCAGAGTATGATGTCCTTGTCTTTACTGTTATTTTAATCTTGGCAAAGTTTGTTTAATCTTTGAATTAAATTATAGTTTACTTATCTGTGGAATGGAACTAATAGTATTGTTAGGTTAAAATGAAGTGAGGAAGTGTTTTGTAAACTGCTAATTGCCATCAGTGAGGTTGGTAGTAATTTTTTTTTAGGCCTTTTTCTCTCTTTTTCTGGCTTTGATTGAAGAAAGAGGAGAGTAATGGACCCAGAAATGGGATACTTAGGACTCAGAAAGTTTTTTGAAGTGAATTCTTTTGACATCATCATGTATCAAAATTTGTGGGATACAGCTTAGATGGAAATTTATAGCACTAAAATTGAAAACATTTGCTCTTCAAAAGGAAACTTACGAAAATGAAAACACAAGGCACAGGTTATATCAAGAATATGTAAATATTCCTACAACTGAATAAGAAGATTGCAAATGACCCAGTAAAAATGGGGAACAGATTTGAACAAATACTCAAAGAAAATACATGCATGTCTACTAAGTATATGAAAAGATATTCAACATCATAGGTTATGGAAATGCAGGCAGAAGCCACAATGTGATACTACTAGTATTTAGCCACTAAAATGGCTAAAATTACAAAAATTGACCACACCAAAGTGTTGACAAGGATCTAGAACACTTATCTCCTGCTGGTGGGAATGTAAAATAGTACAACCACTTTGGAAAATAGCTTGGCAGTATGGGGACCCACTTGGCACCCAGAGTTGGTATAAAGATTATTTTAAAATGAAGCATTTGGAATTCAACAGGTGTAGAAAGAAGCTTCTTGGAGCTTCCTTTATGTGACTAAAAGCGTACTTCTGAAAAATGAGAATTGCCGTAAATTTCCTGTTTAGGGCAGCTTCTATTCCCAGGAGAGAGACCAAGAATAAACCTGCCATAAATCGCCTTTCTGGAGGACAATTATAGCATCTGGGAACAAGAAATAATAGCAAAATTTATAATCCATTGAATAAAAAAGGGATCCATGAGTCCATACTGAATGTTAATAAATAAATACAAATGAAAAGATTGGTTAGAACAGGTTTTACATACAGAGTTTCAAAGTACTTCCCCCCAAAACACCTAATAATTACAGGGGAGAAGAGAATAACCTCTGGGTGTAAAAGGCTGGTAGACACCACCTTCATCAAATATCTAAATGAACATCACCAGCATGAGGACAAATCAAAAGTGTGTGGCACTTTATAGAATGTGATTAAAAGTATTTCTGTGATATTCCTGCCAAAGATATGTAACTTGAATTTAATCATGTGGAAACATCAGACAAAGCACATTAAGGAACATTCTTTAAACAAACTGGCCTATAGTCTTCAAAAGTGTCAAGGTCTTGAAAGTCAAAGAAAGACTGAGGAACCATTCCAGACAGATGGAAATTAGGGACATAACAAATAATGGCAACACATGATTCTTTCTGGTTGTATCTTTTTGCTACAAATGATTTACTCGGAAAAATGGTGGATCTTGAAAGGGGTCTCCAGATTAGATGGTAGCAATGCATTAATGTTAATTTCTGGGTTTTGATAGGTGGTTAAATACGTAGGCTAACTCCCTAGTTTGTGGGAAATGCACACTAAGGTGTTCATTAGCAATGTGCATCATAATGGCAACTTATGTTAAAATGGTCCAGAAATAAAGTTTGTCCTGCAACTTGTCTATAAATATGAAATTGTTCAAAATAACAATTTGAAAAATATTTCACAAAAGATACTATGTTTTAGAATGGATGCTTTTCGGCCAAAGAAATCAGAACAGTTGATATGATCCATTTGCAGCATACTATATAAAAAAGACAGTTGTTTTCCAGAATAGTAGCAATATAAATGGAATAGAAATGGAGAAATTTTTCATATGTTTAGGAGAGGCAACTGATGGTAAGTGGAGGTTGAAAGAAAGAGACAATTCAAGGATGAGTTCTAGGTTTGGGGGCTAAGCACCTGGGTGGTTAATGGTGCCATTTTCTGAGATGAGAAAACTGGGAGGGGAACAGGTTTGGGAATGAAATTAAGAGCTCTGTTCTGGGCCTGTTAAGTTGGAGATGTCCGTGAAATGTAAGAGTGGAGATGTTGAGTAACAGTTGGAATTATGAGTCTGTCATTTATGGGAGAGATGTAAATTTTGGAGTCACTAACACATAACATGGTTTCAGTCACAGACTAAGATTACTGTTTCAAACAGCATTCTAGGTTGAAGACAACCTTATCTCCTCTAGCATAAAGGTCAAGTAGAGTAGGGCCAGCCTTCTTACTTTGTTCTTTTCCTTCAATATTGTATTGGCTATCTGGGTAATACAACTGTGTGTGTGTGTGTGTGTGTGTGTGTGTGTGTGTGTGTGTGTGTGTTTAGGGTAGTAGGTTTTCCCTCCTTGATAACCTCAGTTTAAGCATTTGGACTTAACTCTTTTTTCAAACAGAAACTTTTGCATTTTGACAGAAGAGAGTGGGGGAGGCTGTTTCTTACTTTTATATTTGTATTAAATCCATAGATATGAATTTCCTGTGATCTGTGATCCTGAGAACATAGGGTTCTTGGAAGGGTACCATGCAAAATCAGTTCTATGGGTGGCATTTCCACCCTTCTCTTAGAGAATTCAGTATGAGAAGTGTCTTTTAGAGGTATTTCAGGAAAATCATTTTTTTCCCCTATTCTGCTATTTTTGCCTCCAAGTGAAGCCACAGTTCTCCTAGGCTGACATCATAGTCATTTCCCCACCTCAGGTGTAAAGACCTCCAAGAGAAGATTATGTGATTTTATGCATAAATCAGGCAGAGGGGAACAGATCAACTGTTTGCACTCAAAAAGGCTGTTTCCATGGAAGATAAAAGACAGACAAGAGAAACATTTCTATAGTTCAGAAACATGTTCTAAAAGATAGCTTTATTTTAACATTTCAACAGGGTTCTTCGGAGTCAAAACCATGGTCCCTTGTGCCCGCTACTCACTTCTTTAGGCACCTGGAACAATATTTGCCTGATGGCTGTTTCTGTCTGTCTTTTATTCTATATGGGTTCTTAAGAAAAGTGACTGTTAGCTTTGTCCTACGTGGTATTTACCTCTGCTTAAGTTGACCTGGGTTTGACTTCTTGAACAAGGGCTTCACCAATTGATCTCTACCTGAAATATTCCCAGTTCACCCTTACTGTAAGGAAATGACAGGAAGCCTCCCTTTGCTGCCAAGCAGCTCTTTCAGCCTCTCTATCCTTAAATCTGACAGTCTACTTTTTTCAGAGGAATCAACACCTCAAGTTTCAGGTACAGGCTCTGGAATCAGATTGTTAGGGTTTAAACTCTGTTCAATCCTGTGTGATCTTGACCTAAGTTACTCATTTGTTAAAAAAGGATATCGTAGGAATCAGGTAAAGTAACCCTTGGAAGTCCTTAACATAGAGCCAGCAGATGATATGTGTTAAATATAGTAATTTTGTCATTATCTTTATTATAATTGAACTTACTAGTCTAAAACCATCCTCCTTAAAGGGCCAAAATTCTGACCATGTAGTAGCTTGAGCTGAGTGTTAACTGGCTTTTTCAGAGCTCTCACAGCATCTTCTAGAGACCTCTGCTACCATGCTTAGTGGGCAGTGCTGGCCTGTAGCTGGCATGCCCATGTGCAGTGGCCAAGATCCCTTCTGACTGGTTGGTGTCCATGCATGTAGTTATATATTTGGAGTATCTCCCTGACTATAAAGTTACGTTTCTGTCTTCCTGTTGGATTGAGAGCTTCCAAGGGCAGGTACTGTGCCTTATTGATACCCAGTGTTTAAGACCAGGCTCGGCACACAGTAGACTCTTGATATCTCTTTAAGGAGCCAAAATAAATTGTGAGACTTTCAGTATTATACAAATGCTGGCTGGAACTGTCAGAACAAATGATACGGAGGAGCTTCACCTAGGGGAGGAGTGACTGTGAGGCTCCCCCAACTGAAGTCAGGTCCATACAACTATCATCCAGCCTTGTTGTGCTCATCCTATAGCAATTTCCTGATCATCTTTAACCATAATCAGGACATGTGCTCTCAGGCTATTGTAGGTTTTCTTGGGAGGCATTTACTATTTATCTCCTTTTAAAGGTGTTGAGCAATGCATACTGGTCATCAGCTGCTGTTTAATGAGCTGTCACATTTTCCCTTCTTGCCTCTATTCCCAACTTCCCTTCCCTCCCACCATCTCCAACATGTAATTAATTTAAGGGTTGCAGACAGCATGTGGGCTTTTTACCTTCCATAACCCCAGTGTAGCTTGTGGATAGTAGAGAATCCAAAATGGTTTTCAAACATAAATGAGCAAGAGATGAAAAAAACCCAGTTTGGCAAAAGGATGAAACCAGACTACTGTCTTACACCACACACAAAAATAAACGTGAAATGGATTAAAGATCTAAATATAAGACCTGAATCATAAAATTCCTAGAAGAAAACTTATTTAGGCAGTAAACTCTTAAACATCAACATAAGTAATTTTTTTTTTTGGCTATATCTGCCCAGGCAAGGGAAACAGAAGCAAAAATAAACAAGTGGGACTACATCAAACTAGAAAGCTTTTGTGCAGCAAAGGAAACCATCAACAGAATGAAAAGGCAGACTACTATATTGGAGAAGATATTTGCAAATGATATAGCTGTTAAGGGGCTAATATCCAAAATATTAAAGAACTTACACCATTCAAATCGATTTATATCTATTTAACAAAACTTTATTCATAGGAAGTAAAAAAAGGGGCAGTAATACAAAAAAAAAATGAAACAGTCATTTTTGGTCTCTTGAGCTCTTGTACTGTTAAACCAGTGCAGAATAATTCATAGAGAAAATCATAAGCTCAAAGTCATTGTAATTATAATGTTCACATTTGCATAACTCATCTTAGTCTATTATAAATTCATTACAGCAGGAGGAGTACTTTTGTCCCAAAACATTAAAATATTCTGTTTTAGGAAAGAAAACAGCCTGGTGACATGACAATGTGCTATGTTTTTGAAAAAGTACCGTCTTCGCCCTAGCACCTTCTCAGGCCCCTGATATATCCTACAAGAAGGAACTTCACGCCAGTGGTCAGGAGCAGCAGCTTCAGCAGCAGCACTGCCAGGTTTTACTCATTTGCTTTATGTTTTCTAACAAAATCAGCTTGCTCCCACTAGCTCCCACTTTGTTAGAGAGTTCATAAAATTTCAGTTTAATCACGAATATATTGGTAAATTAACTCTGTCTTCTCTTACTTGTCCATTACCACTTTTCATCCATTCTTTTCTTTGTTCATTCATCAAATATTTACAGAGTTTTCTATGGTCAAAGCCCCAGGATGGCAAGCAGGGAGCACGGTGCCTGCCCTCAGTGAGCACTGCGTCTGATGTGGGATGCAGGTCTGTGTTACTCCAAGTACTGTGGAAATAAAGAGGAAGGGGTTCCCAGAGCAGTGGTTTTCATTTTGGGGCTGTGGAGGCAGGGCCTAAACCAAAATCCAGTCAAATGTAAAAAAAGAGTGTCTACAAAAAGTACCAATAAGGTAGAGTAGAAGTTTATTTATGTTATAAATGCCAGTATAGATGCCATTAGATTATAAAAATTAATAATAGCATGAATACCAGAATGACCATTTTGAGGCATCTCCCACCTTGAAAGACAATCATCACCAGTGATAATGAGACCACCTCAGGTCACATGAATAGGGTTAAAACCAGTTAGGGGCAAGTTGAAACCTCAGAACAAATTCAGATTCTTGCAAAGCAAGATAAAAATATGTGGTATGTGTGTGTGTAAAAGAAACAGAAGTGGGGAGAGAGACTGACAAAGAGAAAAGCTGAAATATATTTCAAGGCAATATTTTTCCTCATGGAGGAGACTGAATTAATGGAAAGAACACTGGGCCAGGAATTAGGAGCCTTGGCTGTGGGCCTGCAGCTTGGTCTCCCTGACTACATTGCTCAGCCTCCCTGAACCTTGGCTCCATAAGCTTTGAAAGACCTCCAGGGTTATTGTGAGGCAGTAACATAGGTATAACTGCCCTGAAAGTAAACTTGACAAATAATGCCAGCAACCATCACCATTATCACGGGAGTGAACGACTACAGTGAATAATTAACTAAGGGTAATGTCATGGACCTGCGCATACCACCATCTTAGTCAGGACTCTGTACACAAAGCTGTATCTCTCATGACTGAAGCACATGCCAAATCTTGTGGTTGCTAGATCATAAGGAAAAAAAACTAACTCAGCACTCCAAGAACAACTTGAATACATTTTAGAAAGTAAACAATATAAGAAGCCCTGTGATAAAAATTTAATAATGGAGATTGTGTTCTCCCCTTTCTCTCTCCCTTCCTTCCTTCCATCTCATCACACTCTTTAACTCATTTTTTTGAACAATAATTGAGCACTGTCTCTGTAAGATGTTGTGCAGGGATATGGGAGGACTACCAAATAAGTTGGGCATGATCCCTGCCCTCAGGGAGCATCCTGTCTACTCTGGGAAGCATTGGAGGTAGAGCAACTGGTGTTAATGAATCACTTGTTCCCCTGCTGTGGATTGGTAAGGGCCAAGGCACAACATACAATCATGCCTTTGGCTACATGATTTCTTCTGCCATAAATGCCATCCCTTTTCCTTATTACTTGGTCAACTCCTTATAGGTCAGGTTAAGCAGTTGCTCTCCTGAAATGCCTTCACTGTTAACCTAGAGTTAGCAACCCCTTCCTCTTCATTTCCACAGTACTTGGAATAACACAGACCTGGGTTCTGATATGGGCTCTGCTCATTACCAGCCACTTACCAATGACTGTGGGTAAGTTACTTGAGCTCTCTGATCACCAGTTACACTGTCTATAAAATAAAGCTAAAAATGCTCCCCTTTGAAGTGGTGGTGGTGTGAAGATTAAATGGGATAATATAATGTAGATGCCTAGGACAGTTGGTAATCCTGAAAACATGGGTTCAATGAATGGATAATAATAATAATAGTTATAGTCTCTACTGAAAGTATGTGTAAAGCTTGCATCCCACATCAGACGCAGTGCTCGCTGAGGGCAGGCACCGTGCTCCCTGCTTGCCATCCTGGGGCTTTGACCATAGAAAACTTTGTAAATATTTGATGAATGAACAAAGGAAAGAATGGATGAAAAGTAGTAGTAGACAAGTAAGAGATGACAGTTAATTTACCAATATATTCGTGATTAAACTGAAATTTTATGAACTCTCTAACAAAGTGGGAGCTAGTGGGAGCAAGCTGATTTTGTTAGAAAACATAAAGCAAATGAGTAAAACCTGGCAGTGCTGCTGCTGAAGCTGCTGCTCCTGACCACTGGCGTGAAGTTCCTTCTTGTAGGATATATCAGGGGCCTGAGAAGGTGCTAGGGCGAAGACGGTACTTTTTCAAAAACATAGCACATTGTCATGTCACCAGGCTGTTTTCTCTCCTAAAACAGAATATTTTAATGTTTTGGGACAAAAGTACTCCTCCTGCTGTAATGAATTTGTAATAGATTAAGATGAGTTATGCAAATGTGAACATCATAATTAGAATGACTTTGAGTTTATGATTTTCTCTATGAATTATTCTGCACTGGTTTAACAGTACAAGAGCTCAAGAGACCAGAAATCACTGGTATTTTTTTTGTATTACTGCCCCTTGTTTTTACTTACTATGAATAAAAGCTTGTCCAATCGATATAAACCAAGGTGAAAATGTCTTCACATTAAAAGCTAGTGTTGTAGTTTCTCATAGGGAGAGAACTATCTTTGATTAGAAAAATATCCTGATAAATCACTTGGAGCAAAGGGAGATCCTGTGAGTGCTGGATGGCTCTAAAGGAAGTAAAGAAACAAAAAATACAGCAAAATTGGACAGGAATTGGAAGGTGGGAGGAAAGAGACGGGCAGGAGAGGGGCCGGGGAGGGACAGCAGAGGAGGGCTGACCACCAGGGCCGGAGGCTGGAGCCCAAGGTGCAGAACTGTCTAGGCATCTGTGGAAGCAGAATTGTTTGGAGCTGAAATCCAAGTTGTTTCCACTGTTGGGTTGTCAACCCTCTATCTTGACACCTTCAGAAATCTTTGGGTGGAGATCCTGGCAGGCTGAACCTCTTTCTGGGTCGGTGTGGTCTCCAAGAGGAAAGCCACGAGCAGGAGACGAGAGCCACAGGGAACCTCGGGCAGAGAAGGGCCTTTTGCGATCCCTACGGCAGCCTCCCCCACAGATTTTTCAGGCATCTTGGGAAGGGTTTGGGTTTTTCACAATTCCCTGGAAAGTTTCATTTAACCTAGATGGTAAAAGAAGGGAGAATAAAGAAGTGGCTAAGAGTGTGAGTTCAAATTTCCACTCCTAACTTATATTACCGGGTAAGTTACATAGCTTTTATAAGTCTCGTCTATAAAATGAGGTAAATCATCATAATAGCACCTATTTTGCAGGGATGATTAAATTCGATAAAGCTAATGAAGTGCTTAGAATACTGCTTGGTATGTAACAAGCATTTCTTAAATGTTAGGTTATAGAATAATTATTGTATATGTGAAAATAATTTGCATTGTGTTTCTGTTAAAAATTCCTTTGGTTTCCCTTTGTTGGGTCTCTTTATTCACATTTTACTTTTATGTATTTGTTTATTGATATATTGTTCACATACAATATTATATTGATTTCAGTAGTACAACCTAGTGATTCAACAAATATATACATTATAAAATGCTCACCATTTAAGTGTAGTTACCATCTGTCATCATACAAAGTTAATACAATATTATTGAATATATTCCCTATGCTGTACTTTTCATCCCTGGGACTTAATTTATTTTGTAATTGGAAGTTATTCTTTTGCTTAGGGGATTCAGGCAGTGAACCCCACCAGGTCTTTCACCCTCCAGAGCAATGAGCTGGGGGTGGTCTCTGTTCTTGGAAGAGTTGTCTTACCATCTTTTCAGGGTGGCAACACATATGCCTTATATGCAGAAAATATCTACCTTCCTTCCTTAGGCCAGCAGCTCTGACTATGGCTCACTAACCCGTAAGTTCCCAGTTTTTGATGGTGATGATAGTATTTTGGAAATGTACCTAGATCATCATGCGAATGGTCCCTTATATTTATGTAACCTTTTAAAGTTTACCAAGGGCTATGCAAATAAGTCTTGTGAATAAAGCTGCCCTTATCCTCATTTTGCAAATGAGAAACTGTGTCTTAGAAAGCCTGGTTGTCCTTATCTACAGATACAAGTTGGCTGGAAATTAGAACCTAGGCTTATTGACTCTTTTTTTCATTGGTTTTGGGGATATGAAGGTATATTCCTAATCATCTAAAGTAGCTCTAATAACTGCAAACCCCTGCCCAGAGAGAAAAAAGCAGAGGAAGATAGTTTTGAGCTGTTTTTCACATTAAAGGACTTAGTTCTCCCTACTTAGGATCAGAAGTTTATCTGCCCAATTAAACGCAGACTTCTAGTGCTGATTTTATGTATTTCCTTTATTTGACTCTCTTTGGCATATGATGTGCTTTCGTCAATCAACTAATTTAAGGAAAAGAAAACCATAGACTCCATCCTTGGAGAAATTCTAGCAAGATCTCCTTTATGAACCAAACGACACTCTTCCCTTGAACTTTCCATCTCGCCTCTTCTCGTAGCTCAAAATATCACCCTGACTCTGGTGCCAGAGTGCATGACCTTTCTGAATTAAAAGGGAAATGCCAGTGGTGCTTCAGTAACTCTAAATCTTCTTCCCCTTATTTTTATCTTGTTTATGTGAAAGCCATGATGTATAATGCCTTAGAAGACAAAATATTTAGGGAGTGAGGGCTGGTGCAGGGTGGACTAGAGGGCAAAGGAGAAAAGAGGCCACAGTGAGGAAGGTAACTTTAACTGGTGCAGAAACCTGATTGGCAGATAAATAGAAAACGTGTTTTGTAATCTTACTAGAAGTATCTGTTAAGGAAACTGGACCTGTAGCTTCAAAAACTCTAGTTGAGCTAGAATCCCAGGGCTAGGATAAGTATCTGTTGAAATTATTGTCTAACATCTGGACAGTGTAGTGTGAGAACACTACAGTAGGCGGGCTGGCTGCCTGGTAATTGTTAACACCTTTACCCTGGTGGTCTGAATAGGTTAGGACAACTTCAAACAGGTTCTGAAGGTGTCATTGCCATATCCTGGAGTGTCTGGCTACTTAA
Source organism: Manis javanica (assembly GCF_040802235.1). Taxonomy (NCBI): domain Eukaryota; kingdom Metazoa; phylum Chordata; class Mammalia; order Pholidota; family Manidae; genus Manis; species Manis javanica. The sequence goes on from NC_133160.1 coordinate 113,728,717, forward strand.
AGACCTAAAGTAAGTGTGTGTGTGTGTGTGTGTGTGTGTGTGTGTGTGTGTGTGTGTGTGTAAGTGTGTGAGTGTGAGAGCAGTGGGCTTGCTCACACTGAAAGAGGGAGTGGTTGTGGGAAAGGGTTAGGGAGGCCTGGTCAAGTGGAAGTACAAGAAGTTAAACTTAACAAATTCCAGAGAGCATTTAACTTCTTTAAAGGACATATTACTTAGAAGTACTTGTTTACATTCATGCTGTATTTTCATTTAACACCTTCCCAGGGTTTCTCTCTTTAGGGATGTGTTAATGTGTGGAGAATGAGAAACCAGACACTGATGGACAGAGTTTCATGTTGTTGTTTTGTAGCTATGTAGTTATAAAAGGAATATCTTCTAACTTTGTCATTGCAAACTGATTTGCATAATCCTCTTTACTCTCCCAGCTGAATGAGGCAGAGGAAAGGAGAATGACCCCAGAACAGAATGCTGTTCTGGCATCTCCTGATTCCAGCAGTACAGAAATGGCTTAATGCATTAGGATTCTCAGAGTAAATTGAATCTGTTCCCATTGCTCTGAGTATGTAATTAATGACTGAAAAGCCATTTGACCAAAGAAAGATGGCAATACTTGGCAGTTTTAATTAACAGTATATAGATTTGAAATGTGCTCTCTCTGAGCTTTCAAATCACATGCTAAGTGATGCCCAGGATCTTCCGAAGCAATTAGGAGAAAGAAACATATCAACTTGACCTTCATCATCTTCGCTAATTAATATTTATTGGGTGCCTAGACATCTTGCTTAGTGTTGAAAAGAATCTGGAGTTTTATCATAGTTGATGAAACACTTATGAGTTCAGTGACAAGGTAGAAAAGGGAATTAATGAATGATTTGAACATATAGGAACTATTTGAAGAATTCTGGAATTTACTGAGATCTCATTAGCAGGATCCTGAATATATCTTCTCAGAACTAATGGGTTATGCTTCTGAAGTATCAGTTTATTCCTTTAAGAAGAAATGTAGTTAAACTATTGGCAGGATCTTTGGTTAGTACCTGAATGTCAGCAACTGCCCCTCTCTGCTGTCTATAATTCAATTCAGTTCACCTTTATTATATGCGTCATCTCCCAAAGTCAAGTGCTAAACATTTGTTGGGGAGACAGAAATTCGTAAAATAAGGTCATTTTCTCAAAGGAAAAATCTAGTGGTTAAGGGACTTGGGTCCTGAGGAGTCTGAATTCTGGCCAAAAATGTATGATTTTTGCCCAACCATATGGAATTTCAAAGGCTCTGTGTGTCAGGCACCACATCAGGTGTGGCTCACAGTCACTGCATTGCAGTCTCTGGAGGAAGATGCCCTCAAGGACTCAGGCCTCTGGCTGGTCATGCTCTTTGCATATTTGCATCCATGGCCCAGGTACCTTCATTCCTACATCTCTTTAACTGGGGTCTTCTTCCGATGCCTCTGCCAAAGCCCCCTTAAGGATAGGAGTGAGAGGAGGGGTTGCTCTGAGGGCTCTGACTCTGTACTCAGTATTTTCCTACTCCTAGCTCTTCCCACCTCCCCACAGCCTACAGGATCCATAAAAGTGCAGGAGTCTTTTGTTTGGGGTCCCTCAACTGTGAGACAACTCCCACATCCATACTGGTTCACCTAACTTTTGACAGGTGTGGCATTTCATGGGGGAAAGCAGAATGGCTGGGAAGTACTTTCTCTGGCTTTAGCCTCTTAATAGTACTGTCGTAAGTGATTAAACGCTTCACTGTTACTTCCATTTTGGCTTATTGGTTTAATTGGGCTACTATGACACCTGAGCTCCTGATTGGTACTATTCCAGATTCCATCATTCCTACTGTATATGATTGGGCAAGTTACTGAATTTTCCTAGCCTTCAGTTTTTCCTAATGTAAAATACTAGCGTAGTCAGTACTAGTGTAGTACTGTAATAATATGGATTTTGGAGGTTGTTGGGAAGATTACATGAGATGATGAATATGACTGGCATACAGGGAAGTTTTTAGTAAATATTATAATATATCCTATTATAAGAATATTAGTATTGATAGAAATTTCACAACCTTCTGGGGGAGATTGAGACATGAACAGTTATTCATTCAACATGCCTTCCATACCTACTCTGTATCAGTTCCTGGCTCTAGAGAGATAAGATGCACTGTGACCTCTTGGCTTTCAAAGAGCTTGGAGTCTAGAGGGAAGACAGCTGTACAGACAACCATGACTGAAATGAAGATATGTACAAGATGATACAGGAATTTTGGGGTAAAGGCAGTTTATTGGTGGGGATGTTTTTGGCTGAAATAGAAACCTAATTCAAATTGTCTTAAGTAATTTTATTTATTTATTTATTTATTTACTTATTTATTTATTTTGGTATCATTAATATCAATTACATGAGCAACATTGTGGTTACTAGATTCCCCCCATTATCAAATCCCCATCACACACCCATTACAGTCACTGTCCATCAGCATAGTAAGATGCTGTAGAGTCACTACTTGTCTTCTCTTTGCTATACTACTGTCTTAAGTAATTTAGGAATTTACTATTACATATAACTGTTGAGAGATTCTGCTGCACAATGATGTCATCAAGGACCCAGATTCTTTCTAACTTTCTGCTCTGACAGTTTTAACTTCCTTCTTAGACTGTTACTAAAGAGGCACAATATCCAAGTACATGCAAATATGATAAATGTAGAAGACTAAGAGAAAACATTTCTTTCTGTAATGCTGTTTAGGAGTGAAGAAACTTTTCTGGAAGTCTACCAGCCAACTTGTCTCATCTCATTGGCCAGACATGGGTTATATGCCTATCCTGAAAAAATCCCTGCCAAGAATAATGAGATTACCCTTAGAATTTGAAGCAGGGATGAGGTTAGCCTCCGTCAAAGCACAGGGATGCATAGGGAAGGGTGGAAACCAGAATCAAATAGAGATTATGTTTGAAGTCAGGACAGGATGCATGTTTGGTTGGAATCAACCACATCCACTATAATGACCCACATGCATGAAAGAGTCAAGAAAAACCTAACATAGGAGTTAGTACCCTGAACTGATACTCAAAAGATATAAACTTTGACAGGTAGATAATAGAAGGGATTGTTTTTGTGGTAAAGGGTGTACTAAACAGAAAGAAGAACAAGTGTTTGGAGATGAGACATGAAGCAGCGTGGGACTTTCAGGTCCTCCCAACAGATTTACTCTTCCACCAGGAAGAACCAACAGGCCCAGAGAAAATACATGAAATAACAGTTTTCAAGACATTGAACATCATACAACAAAGGATGGTAATCCCTGAGAAATGGAAAACTAACAAGGCCACATGTATGATTGTTCCAGCTCACTATTTTGAGTTTTCTAGATCGTGACAGAGGGAAGATGAGGAATCACACAGAAAATATTTTTATGTTTATGCAAAGTTAGGAATCTGAACAAATTTTAGTGAAACTTGGTATCTGATTTTTAGTGAAAGCAAATCTTACAAGTTAATTTACAACTGTATAGAGAGTGAGAACTACAGAGAGATTTACCTAACCCAGATATATGTGTTTATGTTTCAAGAGGAGATAAAACCTGGAACTTGGAAACATCTCTGAGTTGTAAATCTGGAGACACTGGGATTATTTTTTCCCTGGAGATATTTGTTTACATTCTAAAAGGTTAGAGCAATACATTTCCAAGGAGACTCTCAGATGTGGAAGGGGAGGCAGCTGTTCCTTGTATACACATGTAGAAAATTGATTTTCCTATGTCGTGAGCTTGTCACTGATGTAAGACATACCTGGCTCTCATTGTGGTGCTCTGGAGACGTGGGGGAGTGACATTGCAAAGTTACTCTGACTGTTGATGTTGCTGTGAGTATAATAAGAAATCTGTCTCTTGTCCAAAAACCTCAATGTGCATGAAGGACTAAATTAATAAAGATGAACATTAAAAACATAACAGAGTGGGGACCCAGGAAGAATTTGGCAGACTCTAAATTGAGAAGACGGAACTAAGAGTCTTAGGAGACCAAGATAGCCAGACTTTGCAAGACAAAGTAACAAGGAGGAGATAGCTACACAGAGGAAGAACCAGGGAGATTTGTAGAAGCTTCTTTTTGACTAGTCAGCAGATTACTGGTCAGTAATGTGTATTAGAAAACTACATGGGGGCTAGCGGAGGAAACAATCCAAAAGAATTAGAAAACAGTTCTTGGCACTAACACAGTTCTGGGAATGTTTTTATTGAGAACAGTTTATGGAGGATTATGTTGAATACTAATTAGTGGGGAATAATTAGCTATAGACGGACGTGCCATTTTTAAAATGGATAGTAAATCATAAAAGCAAGACCCAATAATACCAAACTGTTTCTAAAAGTAACTAAACTACATCTCAGTTACAGTTCATGACCATTTATATGAGTGCAAAAGTATTCAGTACTCGGCAAATTAAAATTCACAATGTCTGTCATTAAAGCAAAGATTACCAGGCATACTTAAGAATCAAGAAAACATGACCTCTAAAGAGGAAAACAATTAACCAAAGACAACCAACCTGGAACTAGCAAAGATGTTAGAATTAGCAGACAAGTACCTTTAAACAACTGTATGTTCAAAAAGCTAAGTAGAGAAATGAAAGATATAAGCAAGTCCCAAATTGAATTTTTGGAGATGAAAACTGTAAGGCTTGAGATAAAAAAACACAATGTATTTAATAGCAGATTGTACATCAGAAAAAAAATCAGTGAACTTGAAGACACAGCAGTGAAATTTTGGAGAGAAAAAATTATTTTAAATGAAAAGAGCATCAGTGAGCTGTGGGAAAACTTCAAGTGGATAATATACATGGAATTGGAGTCCTGAAGGAGAGAAGGGGTTGGAGAGTGGGGGGGAAAATATTTGAAGAAATAATTGCTGAAAATTTTCCAAATTTAATAAAAATTGTAAAAATCTAAGCACAAGAAATATGAAAAAAGCTACATGCTGACACATAATACTCAAAGTGCTCAAAACAAATGATAAAAACAAAAATCTTAAAAGTGGAGAAAAAAGGTTAAATATAGAAGAATAAAGAGTGACAGCAGATTACTTGTCAGAAACAGTAAAGGAACATGGTACTACTACGTTTAGGGAAATACAAACAATTGATGTTGGTAACACTTTGGGCATGGGGAGGGCATGAGGGGATGGGCAGGGGACTGTGACAGGAGATATGTCTGCCCAGGTTTCCTGAGATCAGATGGTCAAAAGTGTTGAGTCCCCTATAACAGATACTAGAATTTATGTTGGAGGTTACAGGAAGTCATTAAATAATCTTGGGCAGAGAAATGTCATCAGATTTGCATATTAGATCACTTTAATGACATTAATTACACAAATGTGCTAATAAATGGATGAATGAATGAATGGAAAAAGATGGTTTGGAAGGTTGAGAGCTTGGAGAAAGGCAATAATATGGAAGCTATTATATTCATTTTGTTTCATTCATTCATTCATTTATTCAACATATATTTTTTAAATCCTTCCCTGTACCAGATTAAGCCAGCTCTTTAAGACACTGTGGTGAGCAAAGTAACTATCTCTATAAAAGTCATACTATATTGTAAGTTGTTGTAGACATATTTCCATGTCAATATGAATAGATAGATTTTATTCTTTAAAACAGTTGCACAGTATTCAGTCATTTAGCAAATATATATTGAGTGCTTGGTTTTGGGCTAGGCACCAAAGATAAAGCAATGAATAAAAACCTCCCTGTATTTGTGAAGTATATCCTAGTTGGGCTGAGAATAGACATATAATAAATACCTACGTGTGTATATGCATACATACACACACACACACACACACACATATGGGTGTACCACAGATCATCCTTTGGTGTGCAGCCTAGATCTACTCTTCATTTGGACTTGTCTTCAAGGCCCGGTACCTGGAGGCCTGATGCAATGTCATTACTAGCATCTATGAATTTGTGAGTTTAAAACCTCATGATCTTATCATCATGCACAGTGAGGAAATTTAAGGAGATATGAATTTCAAACTTATTAATATATAAAATCACCATCAAATATCAGCAAGCATATTTTTGGATGGATAATTTTACTATGTTTATATGCTGAAATTTTATCAGTTGCTTGAGGTATAAATGTACATTTCTTATTATAAGAGTAAAGTAATTAGTGATGGTGGTCAAAGTTATTAATTTCACATAAAAAACAAACATTAAGTATTTCCACATTTTCTAATAGGGAAAAAGATTGACAAATGATGAGAGAGTGTATTGTATGCATAATTGTAGGAAGTATATTATATATATTTATGCTAACAAATGTTTATGAGAATGTAAATAGCAATAATAACATAATAAGCATAGTATAACAATAATAATAGTATTATAAGTAATAATAACAGTAAGCACAGTAGTAATAGAATGATGATAGGGATGATTAGGTTATATTATTCTAGTGGTTGTAGATTATATGCTAGTATTCATAGCATTAAGCAAAATAATCACTAAGAACTGTATTTAAGTTTTAGTTATTTAATTCCATCTAGGCCATGAGTGTTTTATAAAAATGGTTTATTTGGTGGGAACCCTCCTACACTGTTGGTGGGAATGTAAATTGGTGCAACCATTGTGGAAAGCAATATGGTGGTTCCTCAAAAAACTAAAAACAGAAATACCATTTGACATAGTAATTCCACTCCTAGGAATTTACCCAAAGAAAAGAAGATCCCTGATTCAAAAAGACATATCACCCCTATGTTTATTGTTGTACTATTTGCAATAGCCAAGATATGGAAGCAACCTGTGTCAATCAGTAGATGAATGGATAAAGAAGATGTAGTACATATACATATCTTTTTTTTTTATTGAAGGGTAGTTGACACACAGTATTACATTAGTTTCAGGTGTACAACCATATACATATCTTATTTGGGACTGTAGTATAGCACCGAGAATACAGTTAATGGTTCTCCAACATCTTACGATGTTGATAGATAGTAACCACACTAGAGGGGGTAAGGATTTGTTAATATGGGTACCTGTTGAACCACTGTGTTATATATTTGAAACCAAGATAAGATTGTATATCAATTATACTTTAATTAAAATGGAATATTATTCAGCCATAAAAATTAAAGAAATCCTCCCTTTTGCAATAACATGGATGGATCTAGAGGGTATTATGCTCAGTGAAATAAACCAGGTGGAGAAACACAAATACCAAATGATTTCACTTATTTTTGGAGTATAAAACAAAGCAAAACAGAAGGAACAAATTAGCAGTAGATTCATAGACACTGAAAAGGTACTTGTAGTTACCAAGGGGTAGAGGTTAGGGAGGGTGATGGGGGAGGGTGAAGGGGATTAAGGGATGCAATAATTTGCAATCACAATATAGGTTGATCACGGGGACTGTAGTATAGCACTGAGAATACAGTTAATGGTTCTGTAACATCTTGACTATATTGATAGTAACTGCACTAGTGGGGGTAAGGATTTATTAATATGGGTAATTGTTGAACCACTGTTGTATATTTGAAACCAACATAAGATTGTATATCAATGATACTTTAATTTAAAAAATGGCTTATTTGGAATTTCTTCATTTTTTGTAAGGATGGGTTAAAGCAAAATGTTAACTTTGTTTGGCACCTCAAAATTTCAGAGGGATGAAAGACTCCACAATCATGTTCAACAACAGCCATGAAAAGTAATCTTTGATTAAGACATAATATGAAGAAAATAAAATGTTAGAGAAAAATGAGGTACCTAAAAACATTTGGTTAACCTAAGAGGTCTAGAAACACAGACTGTTAGAATCCATTCAGAAGATAATTCCTAATAGATATGAGTTTATGAAGACTAAATATTTTTAAGTCATTAGAGATGAAGGGTTTTTAAGGTATGCACATGAATCTTAGATAAAAGTTCCTTCTAGAAAACACACTACTGAAAATCTGTTTTCCCGAATGATATCTCTTTGAACCCAAAAGCAGTAAGATAATTAAATGTACTACTTTTGTAAATCATACATCAGACATTTGGGCATGAAGAGATAACCAGATGTCTTTTTAAAAGTTTGACAGCCTGGTGGATTAATGATAAATTCAACTCTGTTTCTTTCCTAGCTTGCCAAAAGGTGTGGGGTCTCTCACAGCCAACAACATAGTGAATTTGATTGAAGAAATGTTGAGTAGAAAATGAGAAAAGAAATTGTCATGTGATTGACATTGACAATAGAACAGATGTGGTGATGGCTATGTGTGATTCAGGAATCACAGTCAGTATTTTGTTCATACCCTTTAGTTTTGTGTTTAAAAAGTAATTATAGCACTGAAGAATATAACAGGATATGGAACCACAGGCAGGAGATGGTGGGCCACTGTCAACATTCTTCTTTAGCCAAAGACAAACTTCATGACCTACAAGACATTTTTTAACTATCTTGTCAAGGACTTATACAAGTTGTTCAGAGAATGGAATGGGAGCTATTCTGTGTTAAAAAGTCTACTTAAAAGAAAGGCATAATATTCTATTTGGCAGGTAAAACCATCCACATGACAGGATTTGCCACTACAGGGCTGCTTGTAGAGAAAGTAGTTTGTTTTTAGAACCCACTAAAGAAATGATCAGTATAAAGTATACTGGATGTATAAATATTTCTTATATGATATCCTACATGATTCTCTTAGTATTTGACTACAGAGAAGGTACTGATACTGGTACTCATGCAATAAAAACTGAGATACAGATGAAAAGGAACAGCTAATTTTACTACCTTAAAATAAATTGATGTAATTCTGGTTGCCATATTTCTAGATCCAGGGTTTAAAGATAGGTTTTTTTAAAGTGATGGTGTGAAACAGTAAACACATGCAAATATATTAGAAATATTTTTAATTGAAATATAGTTGGCATATAATATTCTATAGGTTTTATGTCCCGACCTGCAGGACTATCAACGGGGGTCGACGACCTGGAGGAGAGAATTGAAAAATAAAAAAGAATGGGGCAAGGGACATAAAGAACGACCAGCAAGACAGGGTGTCTGATCAAGCTGGCACAGTTTATTGTTTACAGGCTCAATTTATACAAGTAGCAAGTAAGGGGTGGGTCAGGAGATAATTGGACCTTAGGTGGCGCTGGTGGGGAGGTGTAGAAGGGTGATTGGGTCTTGGTTGGCGCCGGCGGGGACGGAGGACCCGGAAGAGAAGCGGGGAGTTCGCCATTTTGGGGGCGGGGGAGGTGTTTCTTGCTTAACAAAAGACAGAAAAGGCTCATGCTGTGAGGTAGCCTAACCACTAACTCTAACTTAGAAATGCAAATGTTGCTAGGTAAATTAACCCTGAGCTCTAACCTAGAAGTTCACTAAATGTGCTTCTTAGTAATAGGGGAAAACTTGTTTCTAACGCGTGGATGGGTTCATTGTTGCTGACTTTACAGGGAAGATTTCTAGCTGATTTTACAGGAAAGATTTTTACTCAAAACGTTGCTGTTGTCTTAAGGCTTTTGTGACCGAATCTGCTTAAAGGCCCACAGATTTGCTCCCAACAGTTTTAGGTGTACAACGTCTTATGAGATGGGTAACAATCTTACAAGAGCTTCTGAAATTGGTCAGAAAGCATCTTTCTTAGGCAATGCCCAGAGTTTGTAGGACTGGTTCACAAACACATCACCACCCTCAGTCAAACCTTCAAATCCAGGAGTTGAGGAGGTAAGTCTGTATATGAGCTGTGATTAGAGAAGCAGCCAAGCCCTGGTGGTGGTAATGTTACCAGCAGTGCCCTAAAATGGAAGAACTTGCCCTCAAATACCATCCTCAGTTAAAAGTGAGATGCTTCTAATTCAGCCAAGGCAATATTGCCATTTGTGACAACATAGTGGCCTTAGATGGCATTATGCTAAGTGAAATAACTCAGAGAAAGACAAATACCATATGATTTCACATATATATGGAATCTAAAAAAAGTTAAATGAACAAACAAGACAAAAATAGATTTATAAACATGGAAAACAGGTGGCTGATACACAGGAGGGTGATGGGGAGATGGGCGAAGTAGGTGAAGGGGATAAAGAGGTACACACTTCCAAGTATAAATAAGTCACAGGGATGAAAAGTACAGCAGAGGGAATATAGTTAATCATATTGTAATAACTTTGTATGGTGACAGAGGGTAATTAGACTTATCGTGGTGAGCATTTCATAATGTATGTAATTGTTGACTCACTATGTTGTACACTTGAAACCAATATAATATTATATGTCAACTGCACTTCAATTGAAAAGAAAAATGAGATCCCGGAGGTATTGCAAATGTTTATGATAGTGACTGTAAGAGCCAAGAAATTATAATTCTTTTACTAGAATATCAAACTTTTTTAATAACAGAAAAAAACAATTTTTGAAGTAAAGCTTAATACTTACTGTTTAGTCCAGGAGTAAATTTTATATTGGTTTTAGCCAAATACTAATTTTAATAGATAAAAATGATGGTGGTTTGGACTGAGATAGCAGCATTGAAGAGTGTGAGAAATGATTATTCTGGTATTCAAGGTAGAACTGGGACTTCATGATAATTAGGTGTGGGATGTGACAGAAAGAGGGAGCTCAGGATGACATGAAGGTTTTTGGCTTGAGCAACTGGTTGAATAGAATTGCCATCTCCTGAGAAATAGGACTGCAAAGAGATGCTTCAGGTTGGGGGTGAGAGATGATGGATGCAAGTGTTTGATTCTGAATGTGTTATGTTTTGAGACTTTTAACTGCCTTCTCAGCATCTCTGCTTGATTGTTTTGACATGTCTAATGAATTCATCCCAGATGGAATTACTCATCCTTTCCTTAAACTTGCCTTACCTGATGTCTTCCTCATATCAGTTGATGGAGTTGACAGAAATTCCATCTTTCCAGTGTCTCAGCCACAACCTTAGAATTAGCCTCGAATTCTTGCCTGTGAGCCTCCCTTC